>NW_005202428.1:264652-336928 GCF_000372725.1 Emiliania huxleyi CCMP1516 | reverse complement strand
AGCCGAGCCTCGTCCTCACGTCGCGCGAGCTGGCGACCCGCCCTGCTCTGGCAGGGCGACGCACTCGCTGTCCATCAGCCGGCCAGCCGTTTGATTCACAGGCGACCAACTTGCCGTGGCAAGGCGACGAGCTCGCGCGCCGAACGCTTCTTGTCGACGAGATGCCGTGGAAGATGCCTCTCCCCGCGCCGATCCCGAAGGTCGGCGCCACAGCGCGCGCCGCGGCGGCGCTCGGCATGTGCTTGGGTGGGCGCGGCAGGGAAGAGGGGGGCGGCGAGGCGGGCGGCGAGGCGGGCGGCGAGGGGGGCGGCGGCGAGGCGGCGGCGAGTGCGGAGGGGGAGGTGCGGGGAGGGCAGGGGAGGGGGGGCGGCCCCTGTGAGATGGGGTGCGCTGCGGCGGGCGGGCGTGCAGCCGCGGCAGCACGCGCGCCTAGCATGCTGGAGATGGCCGCACTGCAGCCGCACCTCCCCTCGCATCCACGCGGCCGCCACGGGTAGATGGCACGGCTGCCTTGCTCCACACACGCGCCTCTCCCACACGCCCTGCCGGCTGGCCGTGCTTCGCGCTGCAGGCGGGCGAGGGGTGGCGTCTGCCCGAGCGGCGAGGCGGGCGGGACAGGCTCGCGCCCGTCCTCGAGGAGAGCGGACATGTCCCGGACACGTCCACGACATGTCCGAGACACGTCCCACAGGCTCGCCTCGAGTACGAGCAAGACCATGTCCCGGACACGTCCACGACATGTCCGAGACACGTCCCACAGGCTCGCCTCGCCGGAGGAGGAGAGCGCGGCGCTGGAGCGCGAGGGGGGCGCGTACTGCGTCATGACCTCAGGCACCACGTCCGCCGCCAAGACCGTGCTGATAGAAGCGGAAGATCTCCCCAGATCTCGCGCTGATAGAAGCGGAAGACGTGTTCATGTGTCACAACTAGTTCATGTCTCACAACTCCAGACACACGTACTCCGCGGCACTCCTACCCGTTGTACTCACGCGCTGCTCTCAACTCGCTGCCCAGCAGTACCGTCCTCCCGGCCTGAGGTTGGCGTATCGCGCCCGTAGGATCGTGCTGCTCCCTGCCGCCGCGATGACCTCCGCGATGCCGTACTTTCGCGAGTCGCTCGTCCCGGGCGACCGCGTGGGCACGTTTTGGGCGCACCGATGCCCCCCCTGCTGACAGCTGGCCGAGGAGCAGCGGAGAGAGTATGGATCGGCGGTTGAACGAGTTAGGTGTACTACTACTTCCTCTGCCCGATTCTCTCCCAGTGCGCCACCGTCCTGCTGCCCGATGCGGCATGCATCGACCCGCACCTCATGCTGAAGCTGCGAGTGAGTTGCTAACGAAGCGAGTCCATTCACAGGCCTTCATCGACCCGCACCTCATGCTGAAGCTCACCTCGCGGCACCGGCTGACGCAGCTCTACCTCACACCCTCCATCCTCGGCGCGGCTGCTGCGCGGCTCCGCCAGTCATTAGAGCCAGTCACTAGTGCCAGTACACTCTACGCGTCACGCCCTCCTACCTCAGGCTCCGTGCTGCGCGGCACCGAGCCGCACGCGCTCAAGGCCGCCTTCGCCACCGTCCGCGCGATCTGGTTGACGGGCGAGTCGGTGCGCGCCGAGATCGTCCCGAGATCGTCGCGAGATCGTCGCGAGATCGTCCCGAGATCGTCGCGAGATCGTCGCGAGATCGTCCCGAGATCGTCGCGAGATCGTCGCGAGATCGTCGCGAGATCGTCGCGAGATCGTCCCGAGATCGTCCCGAGATCGTCGCGAGATCGTCCGAGCCATCGTGCAAGATCTCGTGCGAGATCGTGCGAGAGTGTCGCGAGATCGTGCGAGATCGTCCCGCGAGATCGTGCGAGATCGTGCGAGAGTGTCGCGAGATCGTGCGAGATCGTCCCGTTCCACCGCCTCACCCCCCGTGTGGAGACACACACACACACACACACACACACACACACACACACACACACACACACACACACACACACACACACACACACACACGCACACATGCACACACACACACACACACACACACACACACACACACACACACACACACACACACACACACACATACACACACACACACACACACACACACACACACACACACACACACACACACACACACACCAGGTGCGCAAGGAGATCGTCGACTCGCTCGCCGCGCTCCTCCCGCACGTGGCGCTGCGCAACTGCTACTCGACCAATGAGACGGGCGAGCGAGGCCATGGCGAGCTGATGCCGAGTTCACATGCAATGCGCCACCACTGGGCACTCCGACTCAGGCGACCTCGGCCTGTGCGACCTTATCGGCCCGGCGGCGGGCGGCTCCTCCTCGTCAGAGTACCGCCTCTTCGACGACCTCGAGGCGCTTCCTAGACACTTCCTAGACACTTCCTAGACACTTCCTAGACACGTCCGAGTACACACCCACACACACACACACACCTCCCCCAGGTGCACTGCCTCGAGCCGACGACGGGTCGCCCTGTGCCCGTCGGCTGCGTCGGCGCTCTCCACGTCCAGTGCTGCTCGCTCTACCTCGGCTACTGGACAGACGGCGGCGTCAAGCGCGCGCAGTCCGCCTGCTCGCTCACCGCCGCAGCGCCGCGGAGGTGCGCCGAGGCGCAGTTCACGGGTGGCACTTCCTAGGACACTTCCGAGACACTTCCTAGACACTTCCTAGGTGCGCCGAGGCGCAGTTCACGGGCGACCTCGTGCGATGGCTGGGGGGCGGCAGGGTTTCTTTTGTGCGGCGCGCGGCCGGGCCGCATGTCGAGAGGTCCGCGGGCGTGAGCGGCGTCTCTTCACAGCAGCGCGGTGTGAACAGGCGCGCGGCGGGGTCGCACGTCAAGATCCGCGGCTTCAAGGTCTTCCTCCACCTCGTCGAGCAGACGATGCTCGAGCACCCGCAGGCCAGCCGCCACGGAGCAGCCAATAGCTCGCAATGACGCCCGGTGAGACGATGACGCCCCGGCCCGCAATGCCACCGCAGGCCGGGGACCAGAAGACTCCGGAGGAGCCCCACCGACGGAGGCCTAAGGATGGTGCTCGCCCCGCCCCCTCCCCCGCCCCCCGCAGGTCACGACGGCGTGGGCCGACCTCGAGATGGCGCGAGATTGCCCGAGATTACGCGAGATTACGCGCGAGTACAGGTCAAGACGGCGTGGGTCGCCGCCATCGGCGACAACGACCAGGAGATGCGGCTCGAGGTGTGCGTCCTCACACCTGTCGTCTCGGGCAATCTCGGGCAATCTCGGGCAATCTCGCGCAATCTCGCGTGATCTCGCGTGATCTCGCGTGATCTCGAGGCGTGCGTCCTCACCGAGCCGCCCGACCTCGTCATCTCGACGTACACCCTTCGAGACTGGATGCAGCTGCGGCTGCCCGCCTACATGGTGCCCGTCGCGATCTACCGCGTGCCGAGCGCGCGCGCGGTGCCTGCTACCGGCACCACCACGGGACTGAGCCCACACTGGGTTCGATCCTCTGGAGGTGTGGCACTAGGTGCCGGTCGCGCCGAGCGGCAAGCGGCCCGGCGGCGCGGGCGCGGCGCACTTCTTCGCGACTCTCCCCTCGATCGACGCACTCCGCGACGAGCAGGAGGAGGAGGAATTAGTGGACTAATGACTCCGCCCGTCCGTGAATGAGTTACGCTCCGCGACTGGGCAGGATAAGGAGGGCGGCTTCGGCAGCCTCTCGGAGCACCAGACGGCCGTCGCCGACGCGTGGCTGGGTGGCCGTGCCTGTGAACAGCGTCTCTTCACACCTGCAGCTGTGAACAGGCCGTCGCCGACGCGTGGCGCGGTGGCCGTGCCTGTGAACAGCGTCTCTTCACACCTGCAGCTGTGAACAGGCCGTCGCCGACGCGTGGCTAGGTGGCCGTGCCTGTGAACAGCGTCTCTTCACACCTGCAGCTGTGAACAGGCCGTCGCCGACGCGTGGCTGGGCGGCCGTGCCTGTGAACAGCGTCTCTTCACACCTGCAGCTGTGAACAGGCCGTCGCCGACGCGTGGCGCGAAGTGCTGCAGATGCCGCTGCCGGACCTATCGCCGGGCACCTCCTTCTTCGACCTCGGCGGCTCGCTGCAGGCCGTGCAGCTGGCCAAGCTGCTCAACGAGCTGGACGGGCGCGCCAAGGAGGAGGCGCCAGTCACGATCGCGCGGCTGCTCGCCGAGCCGTCGCTCGCCGGCATGGCGCGGGTGACGTTTGCCGCCTCCGCGGCGGAGGCGGCGGTGGCGGACTGCTGGCGGGAGGTGCTGGGGATGCCCCTCCCGAACCTCGTCTCGACGACCTCCTTCTTCGACCTGGGGGGCTCGCTGCAAGCCGTGCAGCTCGCCAAGCTGCTCTCCGGCCTCGAGGGCCGCCCAACCAAGGAGCCATTCCTGTGGCTCTTGTGACCCGCCTGCTCCTCCTCCTCCTTCCCCTTCCTCTCCTCACCGCCCTCCTTCCTTTCTCGTGACCTCTCATCGCCGCCCCGCCAGGACTCGATCGCGGTGACGCTCCTCCTCGCCGAGCCAACCCTCGAGGCGATGACATCTCCTAGACACTTCCTAGACACTTCCTAGACACTTCCGAGCCAACCCTCGAGGCGATGACATCTCCTAGACACTGCCTAGACACTGCCTAGACACTTCCTGGACACTTCCGAGCCAACCCTCGAGGCGATGACCCGCGCAACCTTCGGCGGCGGCGGCGCGGCGCCCGCAGTGCCCGCCTTCGACCCCGTCGCGGAGGCGGCCAAGTACAGGATCCCGACAGAGCCGTCAGGCCGCACGGCGCAGCAGGCGCTCTCCGAGTACGAAGTCATGAACGGAGTAGTTAGTGAACGTCACCAACGAAGTCACTCATTACGAGGCGCTCTCCGAGTACGCGGCTCGGCCGGGCGCGCGCATCGTCTTCCTCACGGGCGCCTCTTCCTAGACACTTCCTAGACCCTTCCTAGACCCTTCCTAGAGACAGACACTTCGTCTTTCTCACGGGCGCCTCTTCCTAGACACTGCCTAGACACTTCCTAGACCCTTCCTAGACACTTCCTAGACCCTTCCTAGACCCTTCCTCGAGACACTTCCTAGACCCTTCCTAGACCCTTCCTCGAGACACTTCCTAGACCCTTCCTAGACCCTTCCTCGAGACACTTCCTAGACCCTTCCTAGACCCTTCCTCGAGACACTTCCTAGACCCTTCCTAGACACTTCCTCGAGACACTTCCTAGACACTTCCTAGACCCTTCCTCGAGACACTTCCTAGACACTTCCCAGACACCTCCTAAACACTTCCTAGACACTTCCTAGACACTTCCTCGAGACACTTCCTAGACACTTCCCAGACACCTCCTAAACACTTCCTAGACCCTTCCTCGAGACGAGCTCGTGCGTGAGTGGGAGTACAGCTCCTCGCCGTCTAGGAAGCGTCTAGGAAGCGTCTAGGAAGTGTCTAGGAAGTGTCTAGGAAGTGTCTAGGAAGTGTCTAGGAAGTGCTCGTGCGTGAGTGGGAGTCAGCTTCTCGCCGACTAGGCGCCACTGGCCACGTGGGCGCGTACATCCTCCACGCGCTCGCGCACTCGGCCGCCGTCGGCGCGGTCGTGTGCCTCGTGCGCGCAAAGGACACCCCGCCGTCGGGCCTCGGCCTGGAGGAGCTGAATTCGAGCAATGAGGGAGTGGATGGATGGAATGACTGTGCTTAGGACCCTGACTCGGGCCTCGGCCGCCTCCGCGACGCGTGGGCGAAGCGCAAGCTGCTGCGGGCCGAGCGCGCGGACGGCGCCCTCTTCGACGCGAAGGTGTCGTGCGTGTGCGGCGAGGTGAGCACGCCGCTGCTCGGCCTGATCTCGGGTGCTCTCGGCTCGTCTCGGCTCATCTCGGCTCCTCTCGGAAAGGTGAGCAAGCCGCTGCTCGGCCTGAGCGAGGCGGCCTTCCACGGGCTTGGCCGAAGGACCGACTTCATCATCCACGTCGCCGCCGAGGTGAACATGGTCAAGCCGCCGCAGGTGAGGAGACCCGAGAGCAGCCGAGAGGAGCCGAGAGGAGCCGGGAGGAGCCGGGAGGAGCCGGGAGGAGCCGAGAGGAGCCGAGAGGAGCCGAGAGGAGCCCGCCGGCCCTCGCCGGCTGGGCGGTCCCAGTAGTGCCCCTCCCGCAACACGAGTGCGCGCGCCACTCAGGCCCTCGCCGCCTCAAATGTGGGAGGCACCGCCACCGTGCTGCACCTCGCTGCTCTCGCCGGCGCGCCAGCCGGGCCTTGACGTCGACGCGGCGGCGTCTTTCTTTTTGACGCGCGCCTTCTCCTTGTAGGCGCGCCAGTCGCCTTCACCTCGACGATGCTGCCGCTCGGCGACACGGCGCCGTCCGGCTACCGCCAGACCAAGGCGGCCGCCGAGGCCGTGTGCGAGCGCCACTTCGAGTCGCACGGCGTTCCGTCCGCACCGCTGCAGCTCGGCGACATCGGGATGGCGACGGCGGCTTGCTCCGTCGATCCCCCACGGAGCTCATTAGGGGTCGTTCGTGTTGATCGGTGCTGGCTAGCTCATCAGGCGGCCGGCTCGGTCATCCCCGACGACGACGCTTTCGTCATCGTCCTCAAGGCGTCGTACCCGAGAGTGCCCGAGAGTGCCCGAGATTCCTCCCCGACGACGCCGTCGTCATCGTCCTCAAGGCGTGCGTCGCGCTCGGCCTCTTCCCGGACGTGTCCCGGACATGTCCCGGACATGTTGTCCTGTAAGGCGTGCGTCGCGCTCGGCCTCTTCCCGGACGTGCCGTGGGCGTCCTCCCTCATGGCCGTCGACCAGTGCGCGAGCCTCTTTGTGCGGCTGCTCGTCGACGCGCCCGCCGGCGAGTTCTCGGGCCGGCCCTCGGAGGTGGACACTTCCTAGACACTTCCTCGACACTTCCTCGACACTTCCTAGTTCTCGGGCCGGCCCTCGGAGGTGGACACTTCCTAGACACTTCCTCGACACTTCCTCGACACTTCCTAGTTCTCGGGCCGGCCCTCGGAGGTGGACACTTCCTAGACACTTCCTCGACACTTCCTCGACACTTCCTCGACACTTCCTCGACACTTCCTCGACACTTCCTAGGTGAAGGGCTCGCTCGTGCCGTGGGGGACGCTGTACGAGTGGCTGCGCCTCGAGGTGCCGGCACTGCGCAAGGTGCCGCTGCACGAGTGGCGCGAGGCGGCGAGCGCGCGGCGCGGCTCCCTCTTCCAGCAGCTCGGCCTCGTCTTCGACGACTTTGCCGACGAGCAGGCCCGTCGAGCGAGAGTGCCGCAGAGGACCCGCAGAGGACCCGCAGAGGACCGCAGAGGACCCGCAGAGCACCCGAGAGGACCCTCAGAGTACCTGCAGAGTAATCGAGAGGGCCAGAGAGGACCCTCAGAGTACCTGCAGAGTAATCGAGAGTGCCAGAGAGGGCCCGCAGAGGGCCCGCGCGGACCCGAGCTGAGCCGAGGCCGCCGACGAGCAGGGCCTCGAGGGGGAGCGCCTCGCCCGCGGCTAGTGAATTAAGTAGTTGGTGAATGAGTGAACTAATGAATTAGGGCCTCGAGGGGAACCGCCTCGCCCGCGGCTAGTGAATTAAGTAGTTGGTGAATGAGTGAACTAATGAATTAGGGCCTCGAGGGGGAGCGCCTCGCCCGCGGCTAGTGAATTAAGTAGTTGGTGAAAGTGAACTAATGAATTAGGGCCTCGAGGGGGAGCGCCTCGCCCTCGGCTAGTGAATTAAGTAGTTGGTGAAAGTGAACTAATGAATTAGGGCCTCGAGGGGAAGCGCCTCGCCCGCGGCTAGTGAATTCAGTAGTTGGTGAATGAGTGAACTAATGAATTAGGGCCTCGAGGGGGAGCGCCTCGCCCTCGGCTAGTGAATTAAGTAGTTGGTGAAAGTGAACTAATGAATTAGGGCCTCGAGGGGGAGCGCCTCGCCCTCGGCTAGTGAATTAAGTAGTTGGTGAAAGTGAACTAATGAATTAGGGCCTCGAGGGGGAGCGCCTCGCCCGCGGCTAGTGAATTAAGTAGTTGGTGAAAGTGAACTAATGAATTAGGGCCTCGAGGGGGAGCGCCTCGCCCGCGGCTAGTGAATTAAGTAGTTGGTGAATGAGTGAACTAATGAATTAGGGCCTCGAGGGGGAGCGCCTCGCCCGCGGCTAGTGAATTAAGTAGTTGGTGAATGAGCGAACTAATGAGTTAGGGCCTCGAGGGGGAGCGCCTCGCCCGCGGCTAGTGAATTAAGTAGTTGGTGAAAGTGAACTAATGAATTAGGGCCTCGAGGGGGAGCGCCTCGCCCGCGGCTAGTGAATTAAGTAGTTGGTGAATGAGTGAACTAATGAATTAGGGCCTCGAGGGGGAGCGCCTCGCCCGCGGCTAGTGAATTAAGTAGTTGGTGAAAGTGAACTAATGAATTAGGGCCTCGAGGGGGAGCGCCTCGCCCGCGGCTAGTGAATTAAGTAGTTGGTGAAAGTGAACTAATGAATTAGGGCCTCGAGGGGGAGCGCCTCGCCCGCGGCTAGTGAATGGAGTAGTTGGTGAATGAGTGAACGAATGAGTTAGGGCCTCGAGGGGGAGCGCTTCGCCCGTGGCGGCGGCGACGGCGTCGAAGTGACGCGGCAGGGCGTCTCGCTCACCGTCGGCGAGGCGTGGGGGCGGCAGCTCGCGGCGACGATCCGCGACGAGCTCGCCGAGTCGGCGCGGGCCGAGGCCGCCCTCGCGCAGGCCGCCGTCGACGAGGCTGCCGACGTGACCGACGCTGAGGGGGAGGGCGGCGGCGGGCCGGCGGCCGTGCTCGCGTCCATCTCTCAGAACCTTCACAGCCGCTTGCCGCGCGTGCCGTCCAAGGGGTCGATCCGTCTCGCGTCAAAGATGCGGCAGGCGGGCGAGACGGAGGGCCCCCCCCCTCCCTCCGCCCTCAGACTCGTCCTTCACTCATGAGCCACGACGCGGCAGGCGGGCAAGACGCTGCGCACGCTCGCCGTCAACGCGACGGGCGGGCGGCTGCCGCGAAACCTGAGCTTCGTCCAGCGCGAGTCGGTCAAGCACAAGCTGCGCTCGGCGCCGGCCAACGTGCGCAAGGTCTTCAAGCGCGCCGTCGGCCAGTGGCGCGAGCGGCGCGAGCGGCGCGCGCGCGGGCGCTTCCTGGTCCGCGCCGGGACGCGGCACGCATTTCACACTCCACTCACACTCACTCGCCCCCACTCGCCCTCATCGACACTGAGCAGGTCCGCGCCGCGCTCGGCACCGCCACAAGCGCGATGCTCGTCCGCAACCTCGGCTACGCGCCGCTCGTCGTCTCTCGCCTCGGGCTGCGCCGCCCGGGCGCGTTCGACGGCTCGGACGAGTCGGTCGTGCTGCTGCGGCGGGCGGACGCCACACCGAGCTCTCACACTTGGTGACGCGAGTTGAGACGACTCAGGTCGTGCTGCTGTGGTGGGCCGCGCTGCTGGTCAACTCGCTGCTGCAGCTCAAGTGGTTCTTCACCGTCAAGGAGAACTTGCCGACCCTCAACGGCGCGCAGCGCAAGCGCTTCCTCTGCGCCGCCGCCTACCTGATCGGCTCGACCGTCCGCGCGCTCTACCCCGTCAACTGGGAGGTGCTTGGACACTTCCCAGACACTTCCAGGACACTTCCCAGACACTTCCTACCCCGTCAACTGGGAGGTGCGGCCGCGCGGGGAGCTGGGACACGCCCTCGACACGCCCACGACACGACCCGGACACGCCCACGACACTTCCCGGACACGCCCACGACACGACACGACACGTCCTCGACACGCCCACGACGCGTCCACGACGCGTCCTTGTCCGAGACGCGCCCCCGACACGCCCAAGACGCGTCCGCGCAGGTGCGGCCACACGCGTGCATGTTCAACACGAGCTACATCGGCTCCGTGCTCGGCGGCGAGCTGGTCGACCGCGTCCTCGCGACGGGCATGGAGCTCGCGATCGCCCACCTCGTCGTGAGCGCGATCGCCGACGTCAGCGAGCTGCACGCGCGCACCTCTGCCGCGCGGCTGGCGCGGGCGTGCTTCTACCTGGTCGGCGTCGCGCAGGTCCCAGACACTTCCCAGACACTTCCCATACACTTCCAGGACACTTCCCAGACACTTCCCCAGACACTTCCTAGACACTTCCTAGACGCCACCCGGTCGGCGTCGCGCAGGTCGCCTGCTGGCTTGGCGTAGTCACGGACAACAAGCTCTACCACGTGTACGAGGAGGGGCTCTGGGGCATCGCCTTCACCGTCCTGCTCGGCATCACCGTGCACACGCGGCGGGTCATCGCCGTGCGCGACCACCCGGGCGAGATTGGACAGGCGAGGCTCCTCACCGCCATCTGCCCGCTGATCAGCCTCTACCTCGCCTTCCTCCTCACGCACGACATCCCGATGTACCTGCGCCAGTGGGCGGCCGACCAGGCCGCGGGCACAAAGTACAACGACCTGCAGAGCGGGATGCAGGCCTGAAGCCATTCTCGTTCGCTCCCCCGTGCTTACTAAACCAGTAACTCATCAGTGCCCTCCACGGTGCGGGTTGCAGGCGCTCCTGCAGTGCGACGCCGTCGAGCGCTCCTTTGCGATGTGGCAGGAGGGCCTGCCGTGGATGACCGCCACGTTCGTGCCCGGCCCCTACATCGCCATCCTGCTGCTCGAGGCGTCGGTCCGCTCAGAGGTCGCCATCCACCACGGCGCTTCGCCCTGGCCGCTGCTCGGCTGGCGGGCGGCACGGCCGGCGCGAAGGCCGTCCGCGGAGGAGGACGTCGTCGCCGCGGCGAGCTCGGCGAGCTGACGAGCTGCTCGGGTTGGCCAGCGAGGTCGCGCCCGGATGCCAGACGCTGTCCCCGGCAGAGTTCGAGGACTCACACACCATGTGCCCGGGATGCCAGCTGTCTTTGGCGTGGCGTCTTGTGTCTCTGTCTCTCCCTGTCCTGTCCGTTCCATGCGTGTTTGTGCGGCGAGACGCGCCGCGCTGCTCTTTTGTACCATGTGTGCTGTAAGACCCGCAAGGGGGGCGAACGCGACGAACGGCTGCGGGCAGTGAGAGGCAGCCCAGAATACACCTTCTCGCAGCTGCGCGAGACGAGCTTTAATATCTCGGAGCGACAGCCTCAAAGAAAAATGGATGGGTGGCGGGGGACGATCGCTGGTCTAAAGTACAACGACCTGCAGAGCGGGATGCAGGCCTGAAGCCATTCTCGTTCGCTCCCCCGTGCTTACTAAACCAGTAACTCATCAGTGCCCTCCACGGTGCGGGTTGCAGGCGCTCCTGCAGTGCGACGCCGTCGAGCGCTCCTTTGCGATGTGGCAGGAGGGCCTGCCGTGGATGATCGCCATCCTGCTGCTCGAGGCGTCGGTCCGCTCAGAGGTCGCCATCCACCACGGCGCTTCGCCCTGGCCCCTGCTCGGCTGGCGGGCGGCACGGCCGGCGCGAAGGCCGTCCGCGGAGGAGGACGTCGTCGCCGCGGCGAGCTCGGCGAGCTGACGAGCTGCTCGGGTTGGCCAGCGAGGTCGCGCCCGGATGCCAGACGCTGTCCCCGGCAGAGTTCGAGGACTCACACACCATGTGCCCGGGATGCCAGCTGTCTTTGGCGTGGCGTCTTGTGTCTCTGTCTCTCCCTGTCCTGTCCGTTCCATGCGTGTTTGTGCGGCGAGACGCGCCGCGCTGCTCTTTTGTACCATGTGTGCTGTAAGACCCGCAAGGGGGGCGAACGCGACGAACGGCTGCGGGCAGTGAGAGGCAGCCCAGAATACACCTTCTCGCAGCTGCGCGAGACGAGCTTTAATATCTCGGAGCGACAGCCTCAAAGAAAAATGGATGGGTGGCGGGCACCTTAGACGGGCCACCCCTCAGCGTTGTATTTGTTCACAACAGCTGGTGAGTGCTGTTGAGTGAGCGCAGGTTGGATACGGCTCTATGGATTGTTGTCGTGCGTGCGGCAGCAACGAGGAGCTCGAGAATCTTATGTATGTAAGAATCTTTGAGGAAAGAAAGAAAAAAAACTGCACCGAAGATTTTTTCCGCCGTGTCTCATTTTGCCTGTGTATCGAATCTGTGCATGACGGCCGCCCGCCTGCTGCGCTCGTGCGTTGAGTCCCTCGTGGGGTTCGTGCTCTGGCCAGCATTCTTTTTGATGATCTCTCCGGTCGCCGTTCTCGTATTCTCGCCAGCTATCGCGCTCGGCCTCTGCAGCTCCGACGCTGCTGTCGGCGTGCCTCCCGCCCTCCTCGCCTGGCGTCGCCTTCCGTATCTGATTCCGATGGTGCTCTTCGTCGACCTGCCGATCGCCATCTTATTCTTCGCGACATTTCTGATCGAGCTTCTGTTCCTCCGGAACCCTCTCATCCTCGCCGTCTACAGCCTCTGTCGCGCCTCACAGCTCCCCTACCGCCAGCTGACGTCCCCCGGCACCGAGTCCGGCCTTCACACTCGCGAGCGGCCGCGCTCGAACACCATTGACGGCGCCCGCTACCGCGAGCACGACTCCATCTGGGCTGCCCTCGAGGGCGATGGCGACAAGGTCCGGCCGGGAGATGTGCGGCTGATCAGTCTGAACTGGCTCATGGCGCTGGCAGAGCGGGGCGTCGTGCTCCCGCGGCGGCAAGACCTGCCAGAGGAGGCCTTCTTGAGCTCTGCTCAGCTGAGGCGGATCGAGCAAGGCGCCAGGCGCGGCTTTGACGTCGCCGGCTTTGGGGAGGCCATAGAGCGCTTCAGCAAGGAGCCCTCCCCCTCGTCCTTTCTCGCCTGGCTCGCGAGCTATTTCGGCCGCAAGCGCAACCCCGACGGGCTGCTTCCCATCGTCTCCGTCTCCTACTGCTGGCTCGAGGCGGCGCATCCGGATCGAGAGGGCCGCCAGCTCCAGCTGCTCTACCGCAAGCTGCGGGGTCTCTACGGCGGGCGCGGCCTGCTCGGCGCATGCCGCGAGTACGGCTTCTCGGACATGGTGAGCTGCCTCCCGCGCCTCATGCCCACCATTACTCCCTTCCTCACAGCCACTCCCTCCCTGGCTCGCGCAGGGCGTGTTTCTGGACTGGAGCTCGGGCTACCAGAAGGACCCGGCGCTGTTTGCCCAGCGGCGCGCGTATGAGGCGAGCCGGTCGGGCGAGGAGAAGGCCGCCTTCGGTCGCATGCTGGAGAACACGATGGTGAGCACACGCCAGCCCCTTTCCCAGCCCCTGATAGCGCCACGACATGCACCGCTCTCATGAGAACGTTGGCTTTACATTCCGCGTTAGGACCTCTGGTACGCGCACGCCTCGATCACGGTCGTGCTACTCACGCAGCTGCCGGACGAGCTGCCCGCCGGCTTTGACCGGAGCCGGACCTACGACACTCGCGGCTGGACGACATTCGAGCGCTGCTCCGCAGAGCTAGGCGCAAAGCCCGCCTCGCTGGGCTTTGCCAAGTGGAAGCTCGTCATCGACGTTGCCAGCGACCACGGCGGCGCTCAGCGGCGGCTCCCCGCGACTCCGGAGCGCATGGCGACGCTGCTCGCCGCTTGCCGCTTCACCAACGGCGCCGACTCGGCGGCCGTGCTCGCGCTCTACGAAAAGACGGCGAAGGCGGTGCTGGGCACGGTCGAGAAGCTCAACTACATGGGTCTGCCGCTCGTGCGTGGCGACGCGTGGACTAGCCCGGCGCTGCTGGCGGAGGCGCTAAACCATTGCGAGAGCCTCCGGGCCCTCGGCTTAGTTGGGACACGCCTCGACGACGAGGGCGTGGCGGAGCTTGCGGCGGGCCTCGAGGACGGCGCGCTCCCGGCGCTTGAGACTCTCTTCCTTAATGCAAGCCGCTTCGGCGCGCGCGGCGTCGGCTCGCTCTGCGGCGTGTTCCATCGCGGCGTGGCGCCGACGCTGCAGATGCTCAGCGTCGTTGCCACGCCTATTGGCGACGAGGGGGCCGTGGCGCTAGCTGCGGCTCTGTCGACGGGGAAGCCGTCGCATGCGTTGGTCTTGGAGCGGTGCGACGTGGGCGACGAGGGCGCGATGGCACTCGCGGCTGCCCTCCCGGCCGCGGGTCAGAGGTGTCGCGTGCAGGTCATGTTCAATCGGATCGGTATCGCGGGCCATGCGGCACTGCTAGATGCACTCGAGGCGAAGCACGGGCCGCAGCCGGTGCACGCGATAGCGGTGGCGCAGGTGGACTTGCTTCCCTGGTCGTACCCGCTCGTGCGCGCGTGGGGGCGAGGCGTGCGCCGTGTGAACGAGAGCGGCCGAGTCACCATATAAGGGGCGCACCTTTATGATTGAATGCTTTCACGTGTGGCTGTGTGTGTCGTGAGAGAATGATAGCAGGTAGATCCACACGCAGAAAAAGCTGTATGAGCACTTCTGCTCGACATTGTATTTTGTAACGCTAACGGGGGGGGGGGGGGTCGTCGTCGGAATTGAGGTGACGGGGGAACTAACGAACTAATTTACTACCGTCGAGCGAGAGACACGTGCACCTCGCCGAAAGAACAAAATTTATTCAAACCCAGTCAGTGCAGACTCTGTCGCGCGTGCTGTGCTCTCTCGTCTCTGTCGACGCGCTCGGCTTTGGCCACAAGCGTGGTGCACCCGCACGCAGCCCTCTGCCACACTGGGACCACGCACGAGCTGTCAGACCCGAGACCGCTGCGGAACCAAGGTTTTAGTTTGTTGCTGGTCGCATGGGCGAGCGAGTGCAGGGCACATGTCCCTTAGAATCCCATCTCGTCTCAGAGTTTGACCATTCATTTATTTTGTTTCTGGGCGAGCGTGCTGCATCGTCCATCGCCACCGTACTGTCACCTCAGCGTCGCCATCAGCCGGTCCTCCTCTGCCGCCTGCGGTGTGAAGAGACGGCGTGAAGAGGCGGTCTGAAGAGCGGTGTGAAGAGACGGTGTGAAGAGACGGTGTGAAGAGACGGTGTGAAGAGACGCCCGCGCCGCCCAACCTCCTCGCCGTCCTCCCTGGCCACCGCCTCTCGGCTGCCTCTTGGCTGCCTCTCGGCTGCCTCTCGGCTGCCTCTCGGCTGCCTCTCGGCTGCCTCTCGGCTGCCTCTCGGCTGCCTCTCGGCTGCCTCTCGGCTGCCTCTCGGCTGCCTCTCGGCTGCCTCTCGGCTGCCTCTCGGCTGCCCCTCCCCCACCGCCGCCTCTCGGCCCGCCTCTCCGCTACGCCGCCCATACGCCGCCCACCTCGCGCTTGCTAATTAATTAACTAATTAACTAATTAATTAACTAATTAACGGCGCCCACCTCGCGCTTGCTCATCGTGCGCACCGTCCCGCGCCTACGCGTGTGAATACGCCGGCATGAGGGCGGGAAGACGGTCTTGTGCAGCGTATTCAGAGCACCGCGCGAAGACAACGGATGGGAGTACAGTGAGAATACAGCGGACTGCAGCCGAATACAGTGGAGTGCGTGCCCTCTCGGGCGCTGGTTGGGGTACATGAATCCGTATTCAGCGTCTAGGGGCGCGCGCTTGGTCAGCTTGATCCGCCGCGTGTCTGGCGTGCCCGCCTGCACGCCCGCGGCCGCAGGCAAGGAAGGCGAGCTTCCTGGCGTCTATGCCAAGCGCGCACATGCCAAAAGACACCTCGCAGCGCGCGTGACGTGACCGAAGCGGCACGCCTCGGCGCCGCGAGAGCAGCTGGTCGACGTCGGCACCAAGCGCGCGGCCGCCGGGCGTCTCCGAACCGACAGGGGCGCCGCGGCATAGGGAGCACTCCACCCGCCATACCGTTGATTGAGGACCCTATGCGTAACCCTCACATCTCGGAGCCCGAACCCAGTCGCTAGCTCTGAGCGCGTTGATAATGACAGTACGCGGCGCCGCGCACAGTTGGGCCCAGAATGTGGACGGCTCGGTGGGAGCCCTCCTCGCGCAGCTCGACGTGGCCGGGCCACTCGCTGCGTCGTCCTTGCGTGTAGCCGCGGACCACAGCCCGGGCGCCGTGCTCGTCCAAGCGGCTTGGCCGGGAGGCACCTACGCGTTGACCCTTCGCACCAGAGTGCAGGTCGACCCGCGGAGAACGCGACTGGCCGTCGCGCTGCGCCAGAGCGGGCGGTCCGGCTGCGCCAAGATCGAGCTCCGACTCGTCCTGGCGGCCGCCTTGTTCAAGCGACCCCCGCAGATCGGCGGCGTCGCGCAGCCGATGATCGTCCTCAACGGCGCGGAGGAGCCCGGCGTGGCGGCGAGCGCCGCCAGCACCCCCGGTGACGACAACGACGCGCGAGACGCCCCCTCTACCGCGGCGGAGGCAGCGGCTGGGCGCCCGGGGGAAGAGCGGTCGACGTCGGCTGCCGGCGCGGGGCGGCTGCGCTTTGGCGCGAGGGAGGGCGTGCGCAAGGACGTCGGGGCGCCCGTGGCGGCGGAGGCCATCCAGCGCTCCGGGACGGACAAGCTCGCGGGCTGTCTGAAGGCGGCCGGCGCCGCCGAGCCCGGTCGCGGGGGCGGCGGCGCTGGTGGCGACGGAGCAATCACCGCCGTCGCCTCGGTCTCGGCCGGCGCCGCGGCCATCGGCCACGACGTCAGCGCGTCGGTGGGGCGGAACGGGGGCGGGGTGGAGCGGTGCGGCGGCGCCTCGCCTCGCGGCACTCCCTCTCCCGGCGCGACGCTTCCGCCGCACTTTCCGAGACACTTCCGCCGCACTTTCCGAGACACTTCCGCCGCACTTTCCGAGACTTCCGCCGCACTTTCCGAGACACTTCCGCCGCACTTTCCGAGACACTTCCGCCGCACTTTCCGAGACACTTCCGCCGCACTTTCCGAGACACTTCCGCCGCACTTTCCGAGACACTTCCGCCGCACTTTCCGAGACACTTCCGCCGCTGACGAGACGCTCCAGAGAAGGCGACGCGAGCACACGAAGAGAGCGACACTGCCGCGACACGGGCCAGCGGCCTCCTCTCTCCCCACCGCCTGCCTCTCACCCCGCCGCCTGCCTCTCCGCACCCAGGCGCGCGCGCGGAGAGGGGCGAGGGCTCGACACCCCCCAAGCAACCCAAGCCGTCGGCGCGCTTCGTCACTGCCCTGCGACAGGCGACACTTCCTAGACACTTCCTAGACACTTCCTAGACACTTCCTAGACACTTCCTAGACACTTCCTAGACACTTCCCAGACACCTCCTAAACACTTCCCAGACACTTCCTAGACACTTCCTAGACACCTCCTAGACACTGCCTTGTTCACACCTCGACCTCGCCGGCTCGCCCTCCATGCGGCAGGCGCGCACCTCCTCCCGCGAGCTCGCCATATCTCCCCAGATCTCGCCAGATCTCCCCACATCTCGCCAGATCTCCCCACATCTCGCCAGATCCCACATCTCGCCAGATCTCCCCACATCTCGCCAGATCTCCCCACATCTCGCCAGATCTCGCCACATCTCGCCAGATCTCGCCAGATCTCGCCAGATCTCCCTCGCAGGCGCGCACCTCCTCCCGCGAGCTCGCCAACTCGCCCGACGCCGACGTCGCTCCGCACGGCCGCCGCCGCCACTCGCACGCCCCTGCGGCCGCGGGAGCCGCGGCGGCTGGCTCGGGCGGGGCCGGCGAGCGCGCGGCGCACGAGGACGCTGCGGGCTCGAGCAGTCCGCTAAGCAGCGGCGGCGCCTCGCCCGAGGAGGCGCGCGCGCGCCAGCTCTCTCGCGCGCGGGCTGTTGCCGCCGAGGCGCGTGGCGTGACCCCCCTCCCCCCCCCTCACACACACACGACACACATACACACACACACACACACACACACACACACACACACACACACACACACACACTCACACGCACACACACACACACACACACACACACACACACACACACACACACACACACACACACACGCACGCACGCACGCACACACACACACACACACACACACACACACACACACACACACACACACACACCGCTCACCCACGCGCACCGGGCCTTGCACTTTTAATGCCGTGGGGCTCCTGTCGTTAGACGTGGAGACGCGAGGGTTGCCTGGCCCTTGCCCCGCCACCTCGTGTGTGTCCAGAAGTCTACCTTACCTCACCTCACCTCACCCTCAGGCGCGGGCCAGCCTCGGCGGCGCCGTGCGGCCGTCCCAAGAGCGGGGGGCGAGGGAGGTTGCCCTCTCATACGTCCAGTCCCAGCGGGCAGGCCGCCCCTTCGCCCCCGCCCCCCCGGCCGAGGCTGGCGCTCCGCCGAGAGGCGTGGCGGCGCAAGGCGCGCCGCGTGCTGACGTGCCCCGCCCCTCGAGCTGTGAACAGCGTCTCTTCACACCTCTGGCTGTGAACAGGCGCCCCGCGTGCTGACGTGCCCCGCCCCACAAATGACCTACCCGCCCGCGCGCGCGCCGAGCCGTCAGCGGCCGCCGAAGCGGCCTCTGGTCGCAGCACGGCTGGTCGCAGCACGGCTGGTCGCAGCACGGCTGGTCGCAGCACCGCAAGTCGCAGCACCGCTGGTCGCGGGTCTGGTCTCTCCGGCGCACGCGCCGGCGGCTCTCACAGCCTCTCGCCGCCGCCCGCACCCTCCGCGCAGAGCTCGGCCCGCTCGAGCTCGAGCGACGACAGCCCTCCCGCCGTGCCGGGGGCGATCCCGCCCGCCGCCGCGCCGCTACGCCTCCCGCCGCGGCTGCCGCCGGCGGCGCGCGCCGTCGACGAGCTGCTCGGCGGCCCGTCCCCGCCCCTCCCAGTGGCGGGGGCGGCAGAGGAGGGGGACAGCGAGGCGGCGGCGGCGGCGGCGGTGGCGCTGCTGCTGGGCCAGCAGGGAGTCGGCTGGCTCAACGCCCTCCCGCGCCCCTGCGCCGCCGCCACGGCGGCGGTGGCTGCGTGCCTCGACGCGGCGGCCGCCACCGCCGCCTCCGACGCGAGAGCGGCGGTCGACACGGCAGCGTGTGGCCTCCGCCTCTTCAGCCGCGGGCTGCCCGTCAGCAGCTTCCTCGAGCCGCGCGAGGCGCCCCGCGAGCCCGAGCCCGCTGACGCCGCCCGTCGCTCGGCCGATCTGCCACCGCATGGCGCGGGTGCCGGTTCGGGCGCGGGTGCGGGCGCGGGCGCGGGCGCGGGTGCGGGTGCGGCCGCAGGTGCGGGTGCGGCCGCGGCCGCGCAGGCCACCGGAAGCGCGGACGCGGAAGCCAGAGGTGGGATCGTCGGCTTGGCCCGGGGGGCCACTCAACAGCCGCCGCCGCGGCCGGCGCTGTCCAAGGTGGGCGAGGCGGCGGCGATGCGAGAGGGTGCGGGGCCGTTCGAGCCGGCCGAGGCGCTCGAGGCTGGCCTCGAGGAGGTAGCGGGAGGGCAGGATGGCAGCGGCTGGTCAGTGGTGGAGGGGCCAGGGCGGCGCGAGGCGCGCGGCGGCGAGCGGACGCCTTTGCCTCGCGACGTTGCGGCGAGGGGCGCGGTGCCGATGGACGCTTCCTCTGCGACGGCGCCCCCGGCAGAGGCGTTGGCGCAGCGGTGTGGGAGCAGAGGGGTGGAGTCGGTGGCGGCGTCGGTGGCGGCGGCCAGCAAGAGGCAGGGGAGGACGGCTCCCCCTCATGGAGGAGCGCCCGCGTGCCGGCCTGCCGCCTGCCCTCCTTGGGCAGCACAGGCCGCCGGGCACGCGCCCCCGCCTCTTGCGCCGCCGCCGCACACGCACTCTGCCGCACCCCACCCCGCCCCACCTCACGCGGCACCGCCGCCCGCCGCCGCCGCCACTTCCTCCTCCTCCTCCTCCGCCGCCGCCGCCGCCGCCGCCGCCGCCGCTTCCGCCGCCGCCGCCTCCCAGGCTGGCTATGGTTGCCGCCCGAGCGGGCCCGCGTGGGGGTCTGGACGGCTCGGAGTTGACCGGCGGCGAGGCCACGCGGCGTGGGGCGGCGCGGGCGGCGCGGGCGGCGCGGGCGGCGCGGGCGGCGACCCTCCGGCATGGGGGGAAGCGGCAAGGCCTTTCGCCGCCGCTGCCGCTACTCCAGCCGTCAGCGCGCCAGCCGCCACCGCGCATGCCGCGCCGGCCGCCGAAGCTGGACCTGCCCCGGCCGGCTGGACGCCACGCTGCGCTCCCAGCACCGAGAGGGGCGGCGCCGCACCGCCGTGGGACTCGCAAAGCCGCCCCTTTGAGCCGCCGCCGATGCCGCTCGCCGGCGGTGATGGGCCGAGCTTGCTCTCGCTGCTGCAGCAAGCCACCGCGGCGCCGTCCTCGGCTCCGGCCGGCGCCGGCGCCGGCTGGAGCCCGTTCTCGTCCACGTGGAGCCCGCTCCTCTACTCGGTGCCCACCACCTCCCCCTCGGTGGACTGGTCCTCCGCCGGCGCCTCCTCCAGCGCCGGCGGCGCCGGCACGGGCGCTCAGGGTCCCGGCTCCGGTCTGAACAGCTGGGCGGCGCCGCAGCCGCAGCCGCAGCCTCCGGCACGCCACCCGCAATTTGGCAAGGAGATGCGATGAGAGGGCACGTGAGGTTGCGGAGCGTGCGATCTCAACTCGACGCCACGCCGGAGTCCGAGTGGGAGCGCTCTTGGCTAGCGTGTCCTTGACGGCGAGGGCTGGAGCGGGGCGACGAGAGCTGGACGTCGTTTTTGATATTGTGTGGAGTGTGGCGGACACGGGCGGCACTCACACACGCCTGGTGAAAAGAGCGCGATATCGAAGATGAAAGGAACGAGAGAGAGCGGAAAAAAAATAACCTGGTTTGTGGAGCTCCCACACATTACCTAGAGAGCACACGGCATTCGGGGCCATGATCTCGAGCTGGCCGAGCACGGAGAGATCGATGCGGCATACCGCGACCGCATAGTCATGCACCTGATGACGGCCGCCGGCGCCTCGGCGCCGGCCGACGCCGTGTTCAGGTTCACGGCTGGCGACGCGATGCAGACCGAGGACGACGACGAGGACGCTGACCGCTCCGAGGATTATTCCGACGACGGGAGGGCGTCCGACTTGTAGCTGGCCTCACCCATATCTTACCCTCTGCCCCCCCCTCCTGCTACCCCCCAGGCTAGATGGTCACAGATAGCCCCACACAGCCCCTTACCCCTTCACCCTCGCCTCGCTGGTGTTTCTGAACACGTAGACGACCACGCTGTGGGGGTTGTGTTATAGGAGTAGGAGTGGGGTGCAGGTTGCTCACCCACGGCACCGGGCCGGTGCTTGCACTTTGAATGCCGTGGGGCTCCTGCCCGTGTCCCGGGCGTGGAGATGCGAGGGTCGCCCCCCCTTGCCCCACCACTTTGTGTGTGTGGAGACGTTTACCTTACCTTACCTTACCTTATCTCGGTTCCGCACTGGACTTTTTTTGTAGTGGAGAGAATTCAGGAATCTTTCTGCTCTGGCAGGCAGCTGCATCATCCCCCTTTACTTCAATCAGCTGTGACACTCAAGTGCTAGTACTGTCTGAATAGCTGTCTAGACGCTCCGATTTTGCTGTCTGGACGCTGTCTGGAGCTCTGGACACTGTCTGGACGCTGTCTGGACGCTGTCTGGACGCTGTCTGGACATGGAAGATCGCGTGAGGTGTGAATAGACCTGCAGACAGGAATCATACTCTGATACTCAACAACACGTCAGCCAAATGTGAGCGATCAAAACTTGAGTTGCATTCTCTTGGTTGGCGTGGATGGATGTGGTATGACGTTTGACGTATGTGGACAAAACATCTTTCTCAATGGAAACCGACGGAAGCACCATCCCTCCCTTTAGTTTTGCCCTCCGCTCTATGCACTGGTGAAGGACGATCCACATAACTGCAGGTACGAGCACCGCCGCCTCGCCGATCGCCCCCGCCTCGGCAGGCTCCTTTGCCGGCGCGCCGCCAGGCAGCACCCGCCCGAGCCCATCCGCCTCGGCCGCGATCACAGCCTGCTCGGCCGCCTGGTCCGGGCGAGACGAGCGCCCGCCAGACTGCGGCGAGTCCGCACCGCGTGCACCAGCGACGCGAAGATTCGCTGCCACTGTTGCTGCTGTTGCTTGGGCGGCGAGAAGCGCCGTGTTTGCGGCGTCTGTCGCGGAGGAGGGAGGGCGGTCCGGCGGCGATGGGAAAGGACGGCGTGGCGGCGGCGCAAGCGCGTTCGTTCGCGCGCGCCCCGAGGCCGCCGTCGTGGGTGCAGCGTGCGTGCCTGACTGAACTGCTGGGCTCGCGCTTTGCCCAATGCGCAGCGGCGGGTCGGCGTGGCTACTGCCGGCCCGCAGCTTCTTCATCGGCGGCGCGGGGCTCGCGGCTGCAGCATGGAACCCGACCAATGCGTGCCCACGCTTGCTCTGCCCTTTCCGCAGCATCGTTGCGACGTCGGCGTTGCCCCCCACAGTTGCCGCCACCGTTGCTGCTATGACTCTTCGCGGGCACTTTTGGGGGAACCCTTCTGTGAAGAGGGCCTGTCTAGACAGCTGTCTAGACAGCTGTCTAGACAGCTGTCAAGACAAAACTACAAGTTCAAACTTCAAGTTCTCAAGTTCTCTTAGTTCTGCTGTCTAGACGCACCCCCCCCCCCCCCCCCCGTAGAAAATCATCACGACACACACCAAGCGTTCTTCATTCTCACTTCCGTTGCAGGCCGTCTAGCCTGCAGAGGGCCAGCAGCCACTGAGCTCTCAGCCCGTGGGGCGGAGCACAATCGACCACCCATCTACGTCTCCACCGCCACTCGACAGGGAGGGCCGCTCCGCGTAGCTGTAGCGGCCAATCTCCACAAAACCAGCTCTCTCGTGTGCTCGCGCCGAAGGCACATTGGCCGTGTCAATCGCCGTGACCACGGCAGACGCCGACGTGAGCGGGGTCCCAGAAAGCAGCAGACGCTCATCTTCCAAGGCGAGAGCCTGAGCCTGCGCGTCGTAGAGGCGGCGCATTAGGCCTTGCCGCCGCCAGCCGGCCGCCACGCAGCACTGTCCACCCATGACCCAGCGCGAGTCATCCAGCGCGGCGCCCTCCCACTCCAGCCTCTCAATCATAGAGAAGAAGGGCTCGTAGCAGGCGTGGAGACCCTCGCTGGCTAGGCCAGCACGGAGGGCCCGGGGATCAATCGTGAGAGTGTACCCTATCACCGACCCGTCTAGCGGAGAGAGGGCGACAAACTGAGGAGCGAGCATCGTGAGCTCCTTCAGCATATCCAAGGAATGCTCGAGCGTCACGAAGCCCTCTCCCTCTAGCACCGTTGGCCGCGACGGATGGTTGGCGCGTTGGAGCGCTCGGATGCCGGAGAGATGAGTCGCGATGTCTTCCCAGTGCCAACCTCGCAATGTGCGAAGCGATCGAATCGTCGGTCGAGACGAGCCTGAGACGGCGAGAGCGATAGCGAACACATACATGTCAATATCGGGTGATCTGGATGCACGGGGTTTTGAGCTTCTTCTCTTACTCCGCCTTGTCGCGACACCCGTCACCAGAGAGGCAACTGAGGATGCGCGTCCTGCCTTCGGGGTTGTGCTGCTGGCAGCAAGTGCGGAGGGGGATATTTTTAAAAAAGAAAATTCCGCCCTTCGAGGGGGGGGGGTGCACGCGCGCTTGTTGCACCTTATACCTTTTGTACGACCCTGATTCGAGACCCCGGCTGCCTACGAGGCTCGACGTTCGTGCTACTCTACCCCCAAAGAGCCGGAACCCAAACATGTGTATCGCGCGGCCTTGCGGGGGGGGGCGCGGAAACATGGTGAGTGTTCCACATGTTTGGGGCATGGAGCTTGGCAGCGGCGCAGGATCCCTGAGCTGCTCCGACGCGGCCGTGCTGGCGGCGGAGCGTGGCGAAGAGGAGGCGGTGCTGGCGTGGCTCGAGGGCGGCGGGCGGGCCGACGCGACGTACGAGAGAGGCAAGTCGAGCGGCCTCACGCTGCTGATGCGCGCCGCCCTCCACGGCCACAAGCGGGTGGTCGAGTTGCTGCTGCAGCACGGCGCTGAGATCAATCTGCAGAGCAGCGACGGTGGCACCGCGCTGATGTGCGCCGCCCTCCAAAATCACGAGCGGGTGGTTGAGCTGCTGCTGCAGCGCGGCGCTGAGGTCAACCTGCAGGACAGCATCGGCGCCACCGCGCTGATGCGCGCCGCTGACAACGGCCACGAGCGGGTGGTCGACCTGCTGATACGGCACGGTGCTGAGATCAATCCGCAGAACAGCGACGGCTGGACCGCCCTGATGCTCGCCGCCCACAGCGGCCGCGAGCGGGTGGTCGACTTGCTGATACGGCACGGGGCGAAGGTCAACCTGCAGAGGAGCAACGGCTGGACCGCGCTGATGGCTGCCGCCCTCCAAGGCCACGAGCGGGTGGTCGAGTTGATGCTGGGGCACGGCGCTGAGATCAACCTGCAGGACAGCAAAGGCGACACCGCGCTGGTGGCCGCCGCCCAGGAAGGCCGCGAGCGGGTGGTCGAGCTGCTGATTCGGCACGGCGCTGAGATCAACCTGCAGGGCAGCAACGGCGCCACCGCGCTGATGCTCGCCGCCAGCCACGGCCACGAGCGGGTGGTCGACTTGCTGATACGGCACGGCGCTGAGATCAACCTGCAGAGGAGCGACGGTGGCACCGCGCTGATGCTCGCCGCCTATAGCGGCCACCCCGCCGTCGTACGGCGCTTGCTTCGGGCTGGCGCGGATACAAAGGCTCGCTCTGCAGACGGCAGGTCCGCGCTGCAGCTCGCCAAGGAGGAGGCGGCCGAGGTGCTAGCTACTGCCGACGCCGCCAGTGCTCCTGAAACGGACCACACCGGGTGCGTGCGCGCTCTCACAGAGCACGCAGCGGCGCTGAGGGCGGCGGAGGCGGCCGAGAAGGCGGTCGAGAAGGCGCTAGAGGCCAAGGGGCGGCGCGAGCAGCGCGAGCGGGAGGCGGCGGCGGCGGCGCGAGAGCGCGAGCAGGCGGCACGGCAGCGCGAAGCGGAGAGAGCGGCGGACGAGGCGCGCCGGGCTGCGGACGCGGCGGCGCTGGAGGAGCAGAGGCGAGCCATTGCGGCGGAGGCGGCGGCGAAGCTGGCCGCTGAGCGCGCGGCAGCGGAGGAGACGCTGCGGGCAAGGGAGGCGGAGAGGCTTGCGGCGGAGGAGGCGCAGCGAGAGGAGCAGCGGGCGGCCGCGGCGGCGCGCAAAGCCGCTCAGGCAGAGGCGGCGCGGCGCGAGAAGGAGGCTGCGGACAGGAGGGCTGAGGAGGAGAAGGCGAGGCGGCGCGCAAAGGCGGCGGAGGCAACGGCGGCCAAGAAGGAGGCCAAGGCGAAGAACAATAAGGCCAAGAAGGCGCCGTCTGCTTTCGCGCTCGAGGAGGAGCGGAGGGCGAAGGCTGCGGCAGAGGTTCGCGCACAGGAGGAGAGGGCGGCGCGGCTGGCTGCTGAGCAGGAGGCGGCGAGGCGGGCGGAGCGCGAGGCAGCAGAGCGAGCGGATGCGGCAGAGCAGGCGGCGCTGCGCAAGAATGCAGAGCTGGCAGAGGCGCTGCGCCGGTCAGAGGTGGATGCGGAGGAGGCGCTGGCGCGTCGGGTGTCGCGGTGCGAGGAGGCGGTGAGCAGCGAGTCGACCGGCGGAGGCGGGGACTTGCCGCTGCGTGTCGAGCGGCTGGAGGCGAGCCTCGGCGCGGCGACCGAGGGCAGCCTCGAGGAGCGGGTCGGCGCCATCGAGCGCTTGATCGAGCCAGAGGCGGGAGAGGCGGCGGAGCAGCATCTGCCAGTCACCGAGCCGTTTGCTGCCGTCTCACTAGCCGACGCCGGCCTCGACACGGGGCGGCCGGCTGCCCCCGAGTCCACGATGGGGGGAGAGACCACGTGTATCGTGTGTTTCGCGAGAGCCAAGTCGCATGCTGCGGTTCCGTGCGGGCACTTGTGTGCTTGCGGGCCATGCTCTGAGCTGATGCAAGAGTGCCCTTACTGCCGCGAGCCAGTGATGATGTGGATGGTTCCGCGTCCGGTCTAGATAGATGACTTGCGTTCGAATATGTCAGCGCCTCTCGGAGGGGCTTCATGCGCTCGCGGGGCTGCCCGACGGGGCTGGCCTCGTGCTGATGGACCCAGCCGAGGTGCCCGACCAGTTTGAGGAGCCGCGCCGACGCGCCGCGCGCGACCACCAGCCAGCTTTTCGGCGGGGTCGAGGACGGTGCGTCGAGAAAGCTGACACTCAAAACAGTTGTCGAGCTTTTTGCCTCTTTTTGAGCGCTGCTGCTGCACACCCAGCCCACCAGTGATACTAGACGCACCAGATTTACCCCGTCGCGAGCTTGACCGCCACCCCGGTGACCGCACAGCGCTGGGTCTCGTAGTTAGTTGCTCAAGTTGGTTCCCGGGACCCCGTCACCCTGGTAAAAGGAGACACAAGACATCGAGTCAGTTATCTTTTTTGCTTGAATCCCGTGACACGAGAGAGCACGCAATGACACAGTTCCTGTCCAGACACACTCGAGACGGCCGGTCTCATCACTCATGCTCACCCGCCTTTCTACCTTCATGCTCACTGCAACAGACTCGCTTGGATGTTGTGCCAGCGCGAGTGCCCGTGATGGTGCCGCTCATGGAGCTCCATCACGCAAACTCGCAGAAGGTGGTGAACGGCCGCTGCCGGCACCGTCTTGCCACGGGAGTAATGGCGGTACGCGTGGACGCCGCACATGAGGCAGAGGAAGAAGTTGGGTAGTAGCCAGGTATGACGGTCAGTGGTCTGCCCAGTGTGCTGCCACGGCGACGGTGGGACTGGCTGTGACAGCAGTTGCCGTGAGGCCGGACGGGCGAAGCGCGAGAGCTGGCTCGACCGACGGAACATGGCGAGAGACGAGAGCGCGGTGTGTATTTGACGAGCGGGTCAGTATTGACGAGTGATCACAGCTGTGGTAGGCAGAGAGAGGGTGGGTTTCGAGCGGTGGTAGGCAGAGAGAGCGGTGGTAGGCCCGGTTTTCGAGCAGGCGCCACGGTGGTTGCAATGCGACCGAGTCTGTGTGAGGCGCTCAAGGACGACTTCTGATAGCGAGCGTTTTTTGCCTTTTTTTTTGAGAGCGCCTTCGTTGTTAATAGTACCCTTTTTTTCGCGTTTTGTTGCAGACGTCTTCTCTATAAAAGGAGGATTTTTAGCAATACCAAACAAATCTAACACTCACACGTCATTTGGGGCCTGGAGCCCTGTTCACGCGCGCGCGAGACGTGCAGACAGGGTTGCCAGGTGAGAGCGAATGGCGCGGTTCACGCCTCGCACGACATTTGCTATAAAATGAACTCGGGGGCACAGGACGCGGCACAAACGGGGTACACCAAAAGGCACGGGCTGCCTGCACGGCGTTCACTCGAACGCCATGCACATGGCGCGGAGCAGCCCCGGGTTGTGAGCCTTGTCACCTGTGCCCTCTCAAGCTTGAATTTCGTGTAAAAAAGCGCCCGCATCGTGATACGTGAACCAGCCCAGCACCTCTCTCTCCGTGTCGCGTGGGCGCACTGGGACATGGCAAAAACGAGTGTACAATTCGCGTGCGGGGGCAGCGGGCGGCCCTAGCAGCTCACTCACCACAAGAATGCGACTGCGCCCGACAGCGAGAGGCAGGCCGCTCCCACCCTTCACACGCTCCACACCTATGACACCCCTCAGCCAGGCCCTCTGCCAGCTTGGGTAAGGCCGTGATCGGGCGGCACTTGACGGGTGCGGCGAGGCTGGAGTCGAGGAGCTGTGGGCCGTACCCAAAGGAGTGCACGCGCCTCCACGCCACCGACTCCTGTGCCGCTATGAGCGCGACCCTGCGCCGCTCAGCCTCGACGTTGTTGCGCACGCACCAAACCCAGGCATTGCGCGCCTTGGGTGAGGCGGCGGAAAAAAGGTAGTCGGGGCCGTGCTGCACCTTGATCAGCCACCGATGTGATCGCAACCCCCGGACAGCCCTCACAAACGCGATCTCTGAGAACGCAATCTCCTTGGGCTTCGGGTCATCACTCGTGTGCTCGTAGACGATGCCATCAGACCGAAGATGGAGGTTACGCTCGCCCCACTCGCCAACGAAGAGGCCACACACGCCGTGTCGATTGGCCTTGTACTGCCGCCCCGACCATTGCATGTCCCGCCACGCGCGGCTGCGGTTATCCCCCTCCTGCAGCCGCTGCATGCTCCGCCTGCGCAGCCGGTAGAAGAAGGCCATTGCCATCAGGGTGGCACCGCCCTTGCCAGGGGTGCCCGCCTTGCACGCACCATCGCCACAGGGAGACCATAAGAGCTTTTCGGTGTGGCGCGTCGACTGCGGCGTCTCGACCTTCAGACTCGTGGGTTTCGATATCGTCATGACAAGATCTGTCGATCGGCGCGGGGGACGTGCGCGGTGTGTCCACGTGTTCCACAAGGAACTTCACTGACAACACATCGCGTTCCGGGGATGGGGGCTGAGAGAGAATTACTCACACCCGCCGGCAGCCCTCTAGCTCTAAAAATAAAGATTTACCTTACCTTACCTTACCTAAAAATAAAGAGGTAGGTTTTGTGCCTAAGCGCGTTAGGCTATAGAGCCGTAGGCTATAGCGCGGCAACCCGGCCAGCCACCAGGCCACCCACCCAACACCGCATGGGCCATGGCAACAACCCTCCCCCCCCCCCCCCCCCCCCGCAAACTATCACGGCAGCTGGTGTCTGGGTTTATTTTCCCACACTCACCGAGCCCCTCTTTGCGTGCGTTGCGGAGGTGCTAAAGCCTACGGGTGGTGGAAGAGGCGGTTGTGCTTGGGCGGCACGAGGAAGCGCGGCTCGTACAGCACGCAGAGCCCGCTGCCGCTCGGCCGTCTCTCCCGGCGCACGTACTCCGCAAAGTTGGCCATGTGGTGGTTGAGGTACCGCCACTCCGCGGACGCGGCGCACTTGAGCGCGGGCTGCGGCGGCACGTGCGCGCCCGCCTCCCCGGCGACGTGCGCGTGCACCTTGCGGGTCCGCTTGTTGTGGTAGACGACGGTGGTGTTGAACTCGTAGCCGCAGCTGCGCGGCCGCTTCTCGGCGCGGCACACGGCCGGCCAGTCGCCGTTGAACTGGTGGGCAAAGTCCATCTGCACCCACAGCACCGGCCAGTCTGCCAGCGCCCGGTGCACCACCGAGCCCAGCCACACGTCCTCCAGGAGAGGCCTATTCACAGCAGCAGGTGTGAAGAGACGCCGTTCACACCGAGCCCAGCCACACGTCCTCTACGAGAGGCCCTCCCCACGAGCGGGTCAGCCGCTCCGCGCGGGCCACCTCCGCGGCCACCGCCGGCGAGCCGGCGAGGGCGCGCGCGAGCGGCGCCGACATGGTGATCAGCCAGCCCGTGGGGAAGGGGAACGGGCCGGTGCACTCTGCCTCGGCAGGGCACCTAATGAGTTCATTGATTAATTCAGTAATTAACTGGTTAGAACGGGCCGGTGCACTCTGCCTCGGCAGGGCACCTAATGAGTTCATTGATTCATTCAGTAATTAACTGATTAGAACGGGCCGGTGCACTCTGCCTCGGCAGGGCACCACTCGCACTGGCGGGCCCCGTGCGTCCTGCAGAGCTCAAAGCGGCGGCGCTCGTCCGGGAAGCGCGCCCTGCTCTCGTCGCCGCCGAGGTAGTCGATGACGCGCCTCCAGTTGTCCGGGTTGTAGCTGTAGTCAAACGAGTGCGGCACAAAGTGTTTAACGTTCCAGTTGTGCCACACAACCTTGCCGTGCAGCATGGCGCGTCCCTCGCGTCCCGCGGCGATCATCCGCAGCTGCGCCTCCCAGTCCACGGTGACGATGTACACGTCGTCGTCCGCCTTGCTCACCCACCGCGCCGTCGGGCAGACCGCGGTCGCACGCCTCGTCCAGGCGTGCAGCGTGAGCACGCGCCCACGCTGCGGCGGGCTGCCGTGCTCCGATGCCACTGGGAGGAACGTCATGTCACCGTGCTCGTCCTGCTCCCGCTTCGCTTCGGCAAGCACGTCCGGATGCAAGCCGCCAGCGCGGATGAGGAACCGGACGACCACCGTCGAGCCGACGTTGCTGCCCGTCATCCACGTCTGCCTCGCGGCGTCGCGCCGATTCCGGTAGTGAGGCACGGTCATGACGCCGACCGCGACGTAGCACGGCTCACGCATCGGCAGTGATACGCTCGCTGCCATGCTCGCGAATCGAAGGCAGACGGCCTGAGGTTTGGTAACAAGAGTCTGTGGTCGGCAGGCGGATGTGTGAGCCGGCGCTATAGCACAGGGGAAGAAAAATACCTGTCCGAACATCGAAGGCTAGCTCAAAATAAAAGAATAAAAGAAGGCCAGTGCCAATAAATACAGCCGGCGCCAGGGAGGCCGAGCCGCCCGCGCCCACCAAGACGCCCTCCATACGACCCTAATATGTGGCGTGACACTCGGCTGCTGCCCTGCGCCGCCTGCGCGAACGGCTACTCGTGCCGCACGTGCCTCGAGCTCATCGACCCCGAGCTCTGTCCGTCGCCGGCACAGCTCGAGCTGCTGCCACGGCTCGCTCCCAGCCCTCCTTGATGCCCGCGCGCCGATCCGCGCGCACCGCCCGCCGCCACACCAGAGATCACACAGCCTGACACCCCGCTTCTGCCCGCCGGTCCTACAGTCGCGGCTGCTCGCGTCGGACTGAGAGAGGCGAGCTCTGCGAGGGCGACGGCTCCTGCGGAACGGACAACCGGGCGAACAACTGCCCGCTCCAGGCAGCATTCTTTGGAGGCGGCGAGCAGCTCGGTGCGCCCGGACTCCTCCGAGACGCCTCCCGCCTCTCTGTGCTCACCGCGGGGCGCCTCGGCTCCTCCCGCGCTGCTTCGGCAGAGCTGCGGGCGAGAGCAGCGGCGGAGAGAGCGTGTGCAGACCCCGGCCTGCGGCCAGAGAGAGCGTCTGCAGCTCCCGGCCTGCAGACCTCCGCCTGCGGCCTGCTCGCAGGCGACGTGTACAGGCGCGTCGACTGCCTCGACGCCGAGACGATCCCCTCCCCGTCCCTCCTCGGACTCGTGGCGCTGGCGGCGCTGCTCTGCGGCGGCGCTCTCCGGCAGAGGCCTCTAGAAGCGACAATGCGGGCTAGTGCGGGCTCGTGCTGTCTTTCACACCGGCCGTCTTCCAGCTGGCACGCGCGCGGGGACGCGCCCTCGGCTGCATTCGGCTGCACAAATGTCGCTGACTCGGCATTCCTCGGCTGTGTGCACCGTCTTCGTGTATTCATGCGATGCACGGCGCACTGCACGACTCTCACACTCTGACCTGTGTGTGTCACGGCGCCGACGAAGCCACGGCTGACGGGCCCATCTCGGCTAAGTCTCGACTAGTCTCGACTACTCTCGGCTACTCTCGGCTACTCTCGCAGGCAGTGGATGCTCCGACGAAACCACCGACGGTACTCCCGCTCGCCGCTGACGGGCGACGCCGCCGACGCCGACGGGGCTGTTGGCGTCGAGATGCGAGACGTGCCCTGCGGGGTGCGTGCGGCTCTGCTAGTAGTGCCTCGTGTCTGCACTAGACTGTACTAGACTGTACTCGACTGTACTAGACGTGCCCTGCCGGGTGTGTGCGGCGGTGGCCGCTGGCAGGCAGCGCGGGGAGTGGTCCTCGAGGGTGGGTTCGGGTACCGGGGGGGTAGGGGAGGGTGGGCCTCGAGGGTGCGGGTTTGCGGGTGGGGGTTGCTCGTGGCTAACTGCCGGCGGTGGCGCCTGTTCACAGCTGGTGGTGTGATTACCTTGCTCGTGGCTAGGTGCCGGTGATGGTGCCGCTGGCGGACATCGCTCGCGCCTCCGCCGCCGCGCTGAGCGGCCGCTTCGACGCCGCAGCGGCGGCAGGGGTGGCGGCGGAGGCAGCCGAGGCGGGCGAGGTTGTGGTTGGTCGGCTGGACGGGGCTCCGCCAGAGCCGGAGGCAGCGCCGCCGCGTCCGCGTGTGGACCGCGACCTGTCCCCGCCCGAGAGGGAGCAAGTGCCGATTGCGCCGGCGCTCACGCAGCCGGTGTTGGCGGAGCCCGCGGCGACGCGCGGGCGGCGGGATGAGTGGAGAGAGGCGGGGCAGGCGGAGGCGGCGGAGGAGGCGGGGGAGGCGGCGGGGGAGGCGGCGGGGGAGGCGGGAGAGGCGGCGGAGGAGGGGGAGGCGGGGGCGAGGGAGGAGGAGGAGGAGGAGGGCGAGGCAACCTGCGGGCGGGGCGGGGGGGGAAGGGTCGCGCCAGTCTCAGCCTTTGCACCTCGTCGCGGCTGCTCTGCCTGTAGGCAACGAGCGGGCGGCGGGGGCGGGGGCGGCGGAGGGGTAGGAAAAGGGGCGAAGAGGCGGGCGGGCGGGCGGGCGGCCCAGCATGCGTTTCACGACAAGCCTTTCCTGAGCCGCCCTACTCACTCGTTAGGCGGACGAGCAGCCGCTGCTTGCGCCGGCAGACGGCTCTGCCGCAGAGCGAATCGACCAGCTCTTCTCTTCGGGCCCTCCTCGCGCGGGATAGGCCCCGCCGCCGTGCCGTGTGCGTGTGGGGCTCGAGGGGGGACGGGCGCAGGTGTGGCCGGCCGTGTGGGTGTGGAGCGTTTCCACCGCTGCCCCTCCGCCCTCCCCTTCACAGTTCGAGTGAGATATAGAGCGTCTCGGCATGCGTTCAGAAACTTGGGGTACCCCTAGGGTTCTGATAGGGGGTGGACAGCGTCCTAATCTACCCCGTAAAATCTGAGGATTCAGGATTGAGGGCTTGCTTCAGTGGGGCCTTAGTGAGTTTATGGATGTGTGAGAACGGTACGGGACACGAGGAGGCACGCGGACCGACTCGTCGGTGACTCTGCTGCACTCCAAGGCCGTTTCAGAATTTTTCTCATGTGTCATGAGCGAGACGTGGAAGAGTGCCACCGTCGGGTAGGACGGGTCGGCCCAGAGACCCCGTATCAGAGTAGCCGTCGTGGTCGCGGCGAGCAGCGCCGGCCACTCCGGCGCCGCGTCGGCGACATGGGAGCATGTCCACCGCCACTTCGCGGTCGCAGCGCTGTTGGCCCGGAATGGCCGTTACAGTGGTGTGTCCGGCCTGCGCGATCACCGAGCTGTGACGCTCAGGCTAGTGCCATTTCACTGTGGCACAGCCCGCGTTACAAAACCTTGATTTTGACCATTGCGCGAAAAATGTACCTCTCGGTGCCTTCCAGTGGAAGCTGCGACCTCGCCGAGTAGACGGCGGCACACAGCAGGTGGCGCGGTGTGCCGCCGTCTACTCGGCGGGGTCGCAGCTGCCTCTGCGCGTCCTGGGGAGGTACATTTGTTGCGCGCCGGAGACGACTCGACGCCGCTGAGATCAGAGATCAAGCTCTGACAGGTCACACGTCGCTCCTTTGACGCCGACGTGACTCACCCGTGCAGACCACATCAGGACACGGTCTCGACGCGCTCGGTACGACGCCTGCGACCTGTCTCGGGTCAGGTGGCACGACGCTCATCGCGCCTACCAGCGCTGCCGTACAGGTTGCCACGACGAGGTCGAGCACGCTTCTATACGCTCGCCGAGCCTTCCTTTCCATCCCAGTAGGCAGCCTGGGAACGGTGGCGGTCAGAGGCAAAGCCTACGAGGGGTGGTGGAACCACATGTCACGGCTACTGCCGGCTCCACCCCACGATAGCCTCCGAAGGCTGACTTTGCGGCACCATCATCGGACGATGTCGACGAGTTGGGTCGCTCTCGCGGTAGCCAGATGACCTCTCTTCCTAGGATCATCGGCCATGGCCGCAGGAAGCGCGGGGGAGGGCGCTGGAAGCAACACGGAGCTCCGTTGGAGACGTTTTCAAGATTAGCGTGTCAGAGTGAAATGGCACTAGCCTCAGGGAAGCCGGTTGAGGTACTGGTTTCTTTGCCCAGGGCTGGCCTTCCCCCCAGGTTGGATCAGCTGAGCAAGGTTTGGGGAGAATCCTATGGTAGGATCTTCAGATATTTTGACGCGGATGACCGTAAATGGGCAAAAACGGGGTGATTTCGGTCATCCGTCAAATATCTGAAGATCTGTCCGGGGATTCTCCCCGAACCTTGCTCAGCTGATCCAGTGCGGCGGAGTCACAAATCCGACGGCAGAGCACCGGGACGCGGTCGGGCGATCTAAGGCCCAGTGAGGCGTATGCATTGCCCATCCAGGACTATCACCTGGACCTATAACAAATTATCGCCGCGACTCATCCGTAAAGCCGCCACGCGACCAACTCGTGCACAGGCGGCCATACTGAGCGCGATGGCGACACAGCTGGGTGCGAGATAGCGGCCTCCGACCCGTCTCGCGCATTATCTCGGCCTCGTCGAGCAGTACCAGTGACGCGTCCTGTGCCGGCGAGGATGATGAAGCGAGGTGCTCGCGCAGAGTGTGTGCTTCAACAGCGGCGCGAGACCACCGATTAGCTCGGCGATCGACGACACACACACGCACGACTCGTCTGCGAGTGATCTCGGCCGCGTTTCTGTCGTCGAGATGGCCGTATCGAGGCTGCCGGCTGCCGGGAAGACGGTATCAGCAGGCGTTCCAGAAGGCGCGAAATCATGTATTTACTCGCGCGAAGAGCAGCGCGATGGTCCGAGAAGGGTGTGGCGGGAGCAGTTGGATGTACGGGAAGGGAGTCGGAGGTTGCATCAGCCCTAAATGAATCTCTAATCAAAGATATACCCCCTATATACTCTTCTAATGCATGATTTTGGACTGTGAATGTGATGTTCCACAGTAGATGGAGTAACATTTGAATGAAAAGAGCATTTGAATGAGGTGTGAATAGCATTTGAATGAGGTGTGGAACATCACATTCACAGTCCAAAGTAAAGAATATAGGTACTATGCGAAGCAATCCGCCGTGATCTCGAGGTGAACAGCGTCTGCGAGCTTCGACGATCTCTCGCTAGTGTGTCACTCAAACGCGTTTCTCTGTAGGTGAGCTGCTTGCTGCTGGCGCCAGCTGTGCGACACTCTCAGCCGAGCTCTGAGCCGCTCCTCGCCCCGTGTCGTAGGCCATTCGACGGCTCATGCGCTAGGTTCGCCCATGGCAGCGTGCGGCTTGCCGCGCGTCGCTGCCGTCTTGCTCGCGGCAGCACCAGCTCTGTCGCGCCCGCTGCCGCCGCCCTCGGCCAACACGGTCGCGCCGGGTCTACCCGGTGTCCCTCTCGCCGTCGCCAGCGCGCGCAGAACCGGAACCGCCGACGAAACCGCCTATAGGTGTGCTACGCGCCGAGGCACCGTCGGGCCGGCCACCAGCCGTCGCCGCCACCACACTCGCTGCCCTCGGCTCCGCCGCCCTTGTGCGAGCTGCATCGCTGACATATTAAGCTACGTGTGAGTCACTCTCCGCCCTCGGCGCGACTAGTCAGCAGTAGCGAGTGTGTGCGTCGCTGCTAGAGCCGGCCGAGGCACTCCCGAGGGCTCCTCGCAGCGACTCGAGCGGGTCCGAATTCACTCGGCGACCGGTAAACTAGCGACGGTGTCACTTTTCAAAGACGTACGTAACACGCGGACCGCCTCCCCCACCGTGCGATTGCCTTCAGTGGCCGCCAGACGTCCGGACCGCTCGCTTCTTGTGTGCAGCAGGGATTGCTGGCGAATGCCGCAAGTGGCTTTGGTGCTCGCGAGCACCCTCGCATACCCTTTCTTCGGCCTAGGGCCAAGCCTCCGGTCCCGTGCCGCCCGCATGTTGCCCGACTTGGATGCCTGAGGCACGGCTGTGGCCGGTAGTGCACGAAAAACGAGAAAACAGGCATTTTCGATTTCGCCGACTTTGCCCATTAACCCTCCTACGCAGATACGACAAAATACGTCTGCTCATGGCGCCGAGCCCTGGTCTGGACACCAGATCGGCCCCCCCCGCCCCTAACATTAGCCTCCCAGCCGCTCTGTCGGCCATAATGTTAGGGGCGGGGGGGCCAAAATCACGCAAAACCATCTGCGTAGGAGGGTTAAGGTTCTTCGGGCCAGTTGGGGGGGGCAAACCCTGCCCGGCCCCTAGGACCCCAGGTAAGGCCCAGGTGTGGCCTAGGGCATCAGAAGGGACCAAGAGGAGTCCAGTCTGAGCCATAGAGCCCATGTCTTTGCCCCCGAAGGTCGCGTTCAAATGCCCGGAACGGACGTTACAGTGGTGTCCGGCCGGCGCGATCACCGAGCTGTGACGCTCAGGGAAGCCCGATGAGGTGCTGGTTTCTTTGCCCAGGGCTGGCCTTCCCCCCAGGCTGGATCAGCTGAGCAAGGTTTGGGGAGAATCCCCCGGTCAGATCTTCAGATATTTTGACGGATGACCGAAAATGGGCAAAAACGGGGTGATTTTGGCCTCTCTGGTGTGTGTGTGAGTGGTGCACCTGGTGTGTGTGTGTGTGAGTGGTGCACCTGGCACTAAGGCACCTCCCCGCGAAAACGACACATCTAAACCCGGCTGACGGCGGCCTTACAATTATCCTAGCAAGCCTCTACTGCTTCGTTGTCCGTCGTCTGCTGCTGTACAATTTTGGCCTCTTCTCCGTCGCAAGGGCCCCGCCCCCAGGAGGGGGGGGGGCGGGGCCCGCGCAGGGGACCTCTAGTATGCTATAATAACCCTAATCTAACCCACCCCCCATCCCCCAACTCCACACCGCAAATTTGAAAGATCTTGATGAAAATCAGGCCCGACTGCAAATTTCTTCAAAATTTTCGCAGGCGCTCCGCGCCTGCAGATTTTGAAATAAATTCGACAAAATTGGTACCTGGCCCAAGGAAGGCCGCCAAGTGGGCCAGCACCGGTCGCACATTGTGGCAGCAGTCAGCAGTGCATGTCTGATAGCTAGAGCAGCAGCGTCAGGGTCTCGCAGGGTCGGATCGTGTCAAGCCTCTCGCCCGGCCGGCCGCGTGCAGACGTCGGCCTGGGTCTCGTGTCTGCTGTCTGGAGTGAAGATCTGTCGGCGGTCAGTACGACCGATCAGGTCGGAGTTTTCTGATGGTTAGAGGGTCTATCCGCTGTATGTGTACTCCTCGAGATCTCCAAATCTGCCCCCTCTATTTGGAGTTTGTGCTAGTAAAGACTAGTGGAGCCCCGGGGCCCCGCGCGTTTCCGCAGTGGGCTGGTCGCTGGTGCTGCGCAGGGGGTCCACCGGTGGTCGGTGCCCCCCCAGAGGTGTAGCGCCCCTTGATACGCACCGGATACACGTACATAAAATTACATGCCAGGTAAAGCTCTACGACTCAAAAGACGCGTGCGCACACACCGCACACGGAAGAGCTCACAAATCTCTCTCAGACAGTCAGAGGGCCGTCTCTCAAGACACGCCACGTCGCCTGTTTCGTCCGCCACCGTCTCGTCCTCCGCTGACGCTAGACTCCCCTCCTTTCTAGCCACGCCAGCGCATCCAGCGCCTGCCGCTGCGCGGCTGATGCACCCCCGCCCTCGCCTCCGCCGCGCTGCACCGAGAGCAGGAAGAGAGGCATCGCCGAGGGCTGCGCCACCGCCGCCTCGACGCGCGCGCGTGCCTCGCCGGGCGCCTCGGCGGCGAGTAGTTCCAAGTGGTGGCGGTTGAGGAGGCGCGCCGACCTGTTCACAGCAGTAGGTGTGAAGAGACGCTGTTCACAGGTGGTGGCGGTTGAGGAGGCGCGCCGACCTCGCGCGCCGCACAGTCGCTCCGGCCGGGCCTTGGGAGGGAGGGAGGTGGTGTGAGTGGAGGGGAGGAGGAGGAGGAGGAGGAGGAGGGGGAGGAGGAGGAGCAGGCGGAGAGGGAGGAGGAGAGCCCCGGGCGCAACGGCGACCCGACCACATCTCGGCCACGTCTCGGCGCCATCGCCCGCCGGCGCAATGCGCGATCCGGCGGCTCGCCCGCTCTGGCTCGCGCAGCGCCGCCTCGCAATCGCGCAGGCACTCGGAGGCGAACGCGCCGCCGCCGCCGGCGGCCGGCCGCAGCCGTGTCCCTCTCTCACGCAGCGCCTCGACGAGCCGGTGGGCGGACAGGCGGCACGCGGCGGCGACGGGCGAGCCGCGCGTGAGGCCGACGGGGTAGAGGGCTCCCTGGTGGCAGCCGAGGGTCGCGTCCTCGACCACCTCCGCGGCGGGCGGGTAGGCGGGCCTGCGTGCTGAGGACGCCAACCTCAGGGCGGGAAGACGGTGGTGTGCAGCGTGGTCAGAGCGACGCATGAATACAGCGGATAGGAGTACAGTGAACACAGCGGAATACAGCGGAAACAGCGGAGACGTGTCTCTCGAGTGCTGGTTGGAAGACGTGAATCCGTATTCCGCGTCTAGGCTGGCGGGCAGGAGGGGTGCGTGGAAGGCGATGTCGGGCAGCGGCTCGTGCGGGTACACGGCAAGCACTGATGACACCGGCGAGGCGGAGAGGTCCAAGACGCCGCTGGCCGTGGTGAGGACGCCTGGCATGCCGACGGCGGCGAGGAAGTCGAGGTGGCGGGCCGTGAAGACGAGGTTACCGGGCACGGGGTCGAAGAGCAGCAGCGCGAGGCGGAGCCGGTCGCGCAGCGCGGTGCTGGCCGACTCCAGCTTCTTCGCCAGCTGGAGCGCCGCGATGCCTCCCCGGGAGAGGCCGAGCACGTTGACCGACAGACGCTGCCGACACGCCTCTGAGGACGAGGCGAGCGCCTCCAGCCGCGCCACGACCGCGTCGCACTGCGGGGCGAGCCCGAATGCAAAGAGCGCACCTGGCAGGCCCGCGACGACACCACAGCCATCGAACCCCATCTTGAGATGGCTCGCCTCGCCCGCTGCGACCTGCGGATCCGTGACGTCGAGCGCATCGCAGAGCGCAAACAGCTCGCCGATCTGCGTCACGACGGGCCGTATCGGGTTGGCCGTGCCTTCGAAGAACACCGTGATGGTGGTCGTGCCGTCGTGTGCGCCGGAGGTGGACATATACATTGCACACGTGCACATACGCGGGCGGCCGGTGGGGCGCGTGAGGTCCGGTGTGATCTGTGATCTGTGAGGGTCCGCCCGCAGGCGCATTTTGTATACCGAGGCGGTGCCCGGTGCCGAGCGCAGGTCCGGTGTAAATATATATAATGTGAGGCGTCGTTGAAGAGGGACTCGCGCGCAGGCTCTAGGGTACCCGGTAGGGGCGGGGGTACTATCCCCCCCAAATTGGCCTCCTTCCCTGCGGGCCAAACAAGGCCTACCTAGGAGCTCCAGCAAGTGGCAAAAGCGCCTCAAACGCTCTGCAAGTGGCACACAGACACGCGAACCCGGAGGACGACCCAAACGTCGCTCAACACACGCATCGATGTGCAACCCAACAAGATATTCTCCTGCTGGAATGGCTCTGGGCCCCGGCACGCACAACGACGCACAATGACAGCACGGCCGACTCGAGTCACACTGTGTAGCTTGCGACGAGCGCGTTCGCGCGCGACGGTGCGCCCCCCGCCGCCGCCGTGTTGACGAGACTGGCCCACGGGTTGGAGGCGTACCGCAGCCCGCCCGGCGCGGTGCCCCCGCCTCCGTCGCCCCCCTCCTCCTCCAGCCAGCGGGCGTAGAAGGCGGCATCCGCCCGCGCGTCCTCCTCGCCCAAGGCTGTCAAGATCACGGGCCGGCGCGCGCGAGAGAGCGCCGCCAAGGTCGGCGACCACGCGCGCTCCTGTTCACAGCAGTGGGTGTGAAGAGACGATGTCCAGGTACGTCAAGGTCGGCGACCACGCGCGCTCCCAGCCGGGCTGGCCGAGCCCCGGGTTGAAGAGCAGGAACGCGTCGGGCAGGGGCGCCGGCGCGCCCGCTCCCCCCGCCGGCCGCCCCGTCGAGAGCAGCCCTCCCGATTTCGAGGCGCTGACGGCGAGAGACGCGGCCGCTGCCGCGCCGCCCGCAGCGCCGCCCGCCGCGCCGCCCGCCGCGCCGCCGCCGCCACCGCCACCTCCGAGCAGCAGCGCCCGGCCGAGGGCGGACTCGTGGAACAGCTCTCCGCGAGACGGCCGCAGCAGCGCCAGCCCCGGCTCCTCGCTCGCGGGCGGAGACGGCGGCGCAGCGCGCGGGCCGACAAACGAGATCTCGAGCGGCGCGTCGCAGACGCTGGCGAGCGCGCGAGTCTCGCTCCAAAAGTGCGGCGGGAGCAGCGCCTCCGCCCGCGCGCCGACCAGACAGATCCGCCGCGGCTCGCCCTCGGAGGGCGCGCAGAGTGCCGCGACTGCTGCCGCTGCGGTGAGCGGGTAGGTGAGCGCCGAAGAGAGGAGGCTGACCGCCTCCGCCTGCGTCGCCGCGCCGGCCGCCGCGAACTCGTCGCGGCGCAGCCAGCCGCGCGCGAGCAGCAGCTCCTGCCAGCCGAGCGCCTGCCAGTCGCGTGGCACGGGGAGCGGCGCCCGCTCCGGGCCGGATGCCAGGAGGCGCGCGGCGGCGTCGCTGGGAGTGAACCGCCTCGGCATGAGGGCGGCGTGCTTTGCGCCACCCCTCTTCCAGAACTCGCCGGAGTGGAGCATGGGGACGAATCAGCCTGAGACGGCGCGAAGCGATCGATAAAAAAGAGAATTTCCGCCACGGTGAACGCCCAAGGAACCGACATGGGTGGGCGACGGCTAGCGCATCACACACCTCTCCTTAAAATCCCTGTGTGGTGGCGGCGTGCCGTTCTCCCATCCCTCCCTTGCGATATCTGTTTTCTTTCTTTTAGGGAACCGACATGCTGCGAAGGGCGAGGGGGGGGTGGAAGGGGGTGGGCCGTGCTGTGCCACCTGCCTCGTGCGCACCTCTATTCTGCTCCGGAGTGACTCGCCACCGCCATCCCTGGGCCCACTGGGCAGTCGTGTGAGGGGCCGCCCCCTAGTCTTGCGAGGGGTGGCTGCTAACCTCGCGTGGGTAGGAGGTGCTCTGCGAACTGCCTCGCGCGAGGGGCGTGTGGCATCTCTCGCGAGTCTTGGAATAGTCTCCCCTGACCCCGCCCCCGCCGGCCCGCCTGCCCTGCCCGCCTGGCCGATAAGATCTCTTCACCTTGAGCACTTGAGCACTGGATAGGGCCGATTCCGCGTGGTACGGGACCCCTCGATCGTCTCGCCCTCCCTCACTGGTATGTTCATTGGGGGGGGTCATAACAAACACTCTTCACCTTCTCATTGGTGGAGTATAGGTACGAGGGTGGTGTGGCATCTCTTGCGGGTCTCGCCAGGGGCGCCTACCAACCTCGCTTGCGAGGGGCGTGTGGCATGTCTGAACGGACTTGTGTGTGTGGTGGCGGCGTGCCGTCCTCCCATCCCTCCCTTGGGTTGTCTGTTTTCTTTCTTTCTTTTTAGCCCGTAGCCCGATCCCGATCATCCGGCTCGCTGGGTGCGCTTCTCAGCTCCCCGGCCCTGGATGTGAGGCTGCTAACTGCACTCCAGCCAAGGGAACTAGCCGGGGCAGTCGGAGAAGTGGCAACTCCGTGCACTGACGGTCGGCCGCCAGAAAACACGCCTCCGTGGCTCGGGTTACACCAATCCTCGCTACCCAACGCGGCCAAAGGATATCCTTCTCACCCACCGGATTTCGTTTTTCTGACGTAGTAGGACCTCGTTTTTCTTCTTCTCCTCGACTGCTGCTCCTCGACTGCTGCCTCGATCTGCAAAGCCTAGGTCTTTTATCGCGATCCACTTGGCGTGCATGCGTGGCGCCCGCAGCATGGCCACGCAGGCCAGCAAGCGCGTCCGCGCCACCGACACTCCCTGCATTGTGCAGATGCAGCAGATGCTGCGTGGCAGGGAGGGCGTCCTCTCGCTCGCACAGGGCATCGTGCACTGGCCGCCACCCGAGGCGGCACTGGCCGCGGGCGTCGCCGCGATGGGCGAGCGGAGCACCAGCCTCTACGGTCCCGACGACGGCCTTCCCGAACTGCGCGCCGCGCTCAAGGAGAAGCTGCGCGTCGAGAACGGCATCGACGGCGGCGAGGTGATGGTGACCGCGGGAGCGAACCAGGCGTACACGAACGTGGTGCTCTCGCTGCTCGACGCGGGCGACGCCGCCGCCCTCTTCCGACCGTACTACTTCAACCACCTCATGGCGTTGCAGATGACCGGCTCACAGCTCGACCTGTGGCTGCCCCCCTCGCTGCCGGACCTGCAGCCCGACATCGGCGCGCTGAGGGCGGAGCTGGAGGCGCGCGCCCGCGGCGATAGGCCTCCGCTCCGGATGCTGACGCTGGTCAACCCTGGCAACGCCACCGGCGTGGCGACACATGACTGCGCTCTCCTCCGCCATTCACCATTCACCGCTTCTGCATCCTAGGCAACCCCACGGGCGTGATGATCCCGCGCGGTACGCTGGACGAGGCGAGCCGGCTCTGCGCGTCGCACGGCGTCTGGCTGGTGGCGGACAGCCGGCAGGAGCACTTCTCCGCACGCGTCATGTCCGGGTCATGTCCGGCACGTGTCCTGCAGGTGGTGGACAACACCTACGAGCACTTCGAGTACGCGGGCGAGGCGGATGAGTCGCGAGGCTGGGCGGCGCTGCTCTGGGACATGTCCCGGACATGTCCCGGACACGTCCCGTAAGGCGCCGCACGAGTGCGTCTCCGGCGAGCACGTGATCAACGTCTTCTCCTTCTCGAAGGCGTTCGGCATGATGGGCTGGCGAGTGGGGTGCGTGTCTGCTCCCCGGCCTACCGAAGGAACGGATTGAGTACGTCATTCGCAGTCGGTGATGGACATGTAGCACAGAGAGAGAGAGAGAGGGGAGGGCTTCGCGGGGCTTCGGCGCGCGCCTTGTCCTTCTTCTTCTTCTTCTTCTTCTTGGGGAGCCCCTCCTCCGCCGCCGCCGCCATGTCCGACGCCTCCGTCACTGCCCTCGCGCCGGAGGTGCGATCCACAGTGACTGATGATGCTCGCTTCCCAACCAGGTACGTCTCCTTCCCGGCCGCCCTCGCGCCCGAGATGCTGAAGGTGCAAGACACCATCGCCATCTGCCCGTCGATCGCCTCGCAAAAGGTTGGCCGCTCTCGGCGCCCCGTGGCTGGCGCCAGAACCAGGGCGGATCGTTGTTCATTGCCAACGAAAGGTCGCCCTCGGCGCCCTCGCCGCCGGCCGCGGCTGGGTGTCGCAGCGCGTTGCGGGGCTCGCGGAGCAGAAGGCGCTCGTCCTCGCCGCCCTCGCGCCGCTCGGCGATGGCGCGGTGCAGGGCGGCTCCGGCGCCCTCTGCCACGCGGCGCGGCTACCTTTTCACGAGCCGATTCGCACGAGCTCAGCATGAATGTGGCTAGGCGCAATCTACCTCGTGGCGCGGCTGCCGCCGCACGCGGCTGACGACGTGGCCGCGGTGCGGACGCTCGCGGAAGAGCACGGCGTCGCGCTCATCCCCGGATCTGCGTGCGGGGCGCCGGGCCACATCCGCGTCTGCTACGCCAACTTGCCGCTCGAGCAGACGCGAGAGGCGGCGGCGAGGCTACGGCGCGGCTTGCAGGCCCTCGTGGACGGCGGCGCGGGGCGCAGAGCTTGACGAGGACCGGTGGGTCGTGCAGTCGCTGTCGGCCCCGTGCAGCGGTGTTCGTCGCGTGTGCGCAAACAACGCCCCCGTCCGCAGAGTTTTCCGCCGCGTGACAAAAAAGTGAAGAAAGGATAAATAAATCGGCGACACACCTCTACTGAGTACTGTGAGATTCGGGAGGACGACCCCGGCTAGTCGCAACATACCTACCTACATATCCTACCACATGGACATGTGCATGTGCATGTGCATGCAGACCGCCGTTTTCCGGCTCGCAAAAGGAACGAGCTTGTGCGCGCAGGAGGAGGAGAGGGAGGGGGGGGGGGCATGGCCGCGGCCAGGCGGTTCAACTCCTCGCCCTCCTTGGAGCTCTTGTGGGGCTGCCCCGCTCCGCGGAAGAGCCGAACCTCGAGCTTCCGTTACGCCTCGCGCTCCACGTCGCGCTCCTTCTCGCGCATCGCTGCCGCTGCTCGTGCCTCTGCGCGCGCGTGCAGGAACGAGAGCCGCTGGGCACGCTCGATCGCGTTGCCCAGCGTCAGGGAAGTGCCGAGCAGAAAGGCGCCCATGCAGGCCGCGCGCAGCACGTCGCCAAAGTAGCCGCCGAGTGTGAGCACGCTGTAGCCGACGAAGTTTGCATGGTAAATGCACAGCTTGAATCGTGGCGGGCTCGCGAGGAGAAACGGGAAGACCAGTTGCAGCACACCGGCCACGCACCACACCGCGTGCTCAAACTCGGCGATCGGTTCGAGGCCATGCAGGAGAGCGAGGGCAATGTTCGCCGTGAACGCGATCACTGGCAGCAGCACGAAGAGCATCCGTACCGTGTCGCCGTCGGCAGGGCGAGCGTGGTACAGCAGGAAGATCGTCAGAACCCCGACACACCAGGGCGCCCAGAGCGTATGCAGGATCTGGGCCGATGCAGCCCACATCACCACGAAGAGGCTTAGTCCGAAGCCGCCGGCCGCCACGTGAATCCGCTTGAGGACGGTGAGCATGTTTCGCCGGAAGAGCATCTCCTCGTCGGGGTCGGAGAAGACGAGGGTCAGCGAGTGCATCTGGCTCCGCGCAGAGCTCTCGACACGGCCGCTGTGGCTGAGGCCCATGGTCGCCATGCTGGAGCCTCCAGGCATCTGGGATGCAAAGGGGAGCAGCGGTGGCGAGATCCGGGAAGGAGGGGCAAGCTCCGGCGGCGAGGGAAACGGCGAAGGCGGTGCCGCCGGGTCTGCCGCATGGCACTTACCGGCCCCCTCCAGCAGATCCAACTCGTTTGCCTGACCTCACGAGAATGCCACAGTCAGGGCGGGAATGCGAAGGGTGCGTGCAGCGCAATTCCGAGAGCCAACGCGCTGTATGAATGGAGACAGCTGCATACCGCTGAATGTGTGTTTGAGTGCCAATCGGAGTACACGGATCCGCAATCCGGCATCTAGGCTACTCTGCCCACTCGTCGACGATGGCGCCCCACCTGCTCACAGCGCGTGCCGTGAAGAGGCGCCGTTCACATACTCACCTCAAGTAGCACGCTTTGCCCGCCCGGGCGCGGCGGCGGAGGGTGCGGCGGCGAGGGCCGCGGCGCCGTCGGAGGCCAAAGTCCGGGCGAGAGTCGAGGCGAGCGCGGGGAGCAGCGGTGCGGCTAGTGCGGGGCTGGCTGCAGTCAACGGCGCCAGCGGAACGGCGGCGGCAACAGAGCCAGTCTCCTCCGCGCCGCCCTCGCGGGTTGCGGGGGCGAGCAGCTCGTCCCATTCGCTGCGCAGCGGCGACCGGCACGACTCCCCACCCCGCGCGCTGCCTGTGGCGGAGACGGCGACGGCGGGGGGGCCGGGGATCGCACGTGTGAGCATACCTGTCTGCCAGCGATGGAACGTGCCGCCGGGGGCGGCGGCGGCGTCGGGGACGGCGAGGGTCTGGAAGGCGCCCGGGCTGGCTGGGAGGGCGCAGAAGCAGCCGGGGACGGGCGAGGGCGGAATTGAGGAGGCGGAGGCGGAGGCGAGGGCCGCGGCGCCGTCGGAGGCGGAAGTGGATGCGGAGGCGGAGGCGGAGGCGGGGACGGAGGAGGAGGAGGCGGCGGAGGCGGAAGTGGAGGCGGAGGCGGCGGAGACTGAGGTGGCGACGGCGGAGGCGGAGGACGCCAGGACGGAGGCGAGGAGGTAGCCGTGCGGAGCAGGGAGGCGCCTGAGCCGCGAGAGGTGCGCTCGCGCCTGCCGGATGAGAAGCGGCAGCATTGCATCCCGCGGCGGGGCGGCGGCAGAAACGGTGGCGGCGGGAGCGGCGGCGGCGGGCTTGGCGGCGACATGGATACGCCCTGCGAGCTGAGGGTTTAGACATTTGCGACGGCGGCACAGCTTTTTGCGAACCCCCTTACCGCCAAACCGCAGCCGGTCAAGGCACTCGCGGCAGGTGCCGCAATCCGTCGCCAGGCAGCCGGTGCATTCACGGCACCGCCCTCGCATTGGTAGGCGCGCCGGTCGGAGAGAGGAGTCTGAGTGATTGAGCGACAGCTTCCGACAATCAGTCGAGCGAGCCGACTGCCGACCCTGGGGTCGGGGGTCGCGTTGGTAACCCCCCACAACGGGTGCCGGAGATATTGGTAACCCCCCCGTACCCCGGGGTGGGAGTGGGATGCGGTGTAAGGTAAGGAAAGGTAAGGTAAACTTCTCCACATGGATGCGGTGGGCTCCGTAACCGGCGTAACCCGATGCCGAGCACCTGGCCTTATAACTGTAGCTCCCCGGCCCTGGATGTGAGTGAGTGAGGTTCCCCCCCCCACTGGTAAGTGTGTGTGTGTGTGTGTGTGTGTGTGTGTGTGTGTGTGTGTGTGTGTGTGTGTGTGTGTGTGTGTGTGTGTGTGTGTGTGTGTGTGTGTGTGTGTGTGTGTGTGTGTGTGTGTGTGTGTGTGTGTGTGTGTGTGTGTGTGTGTGTGTGTGTGTGTGTGTGTGTGTGTGTGTGTGTGTGTGTGTGTTGTGTGTTGTGTGTGTTGTGTGTGTGTGGGGGGGGGGGGGTTACCAACACTCGCGCTGCGCCACTGTGAAATGGAACTAGCCCCACACGGTCCCGGGTCCCGTTAGACTCATCACATGACTTCTCATCACACTCTCTCAATCTAAGGAGGCACTGGGGCGCATTCGCCCCTACCTTGGGCCGGGTCGCCGTCGCATACGATCCACAGGTTCTGACCCCAGGCTCCTTTGCGATCCGAGCTGTCGTACTTTCTAGCGGTCACGGATGTGCCCGACGAGGAAAAGCGGATGTCGTCGAAATCGGCTGGGAGAAGATCCGTATCCTGCAGTTGAAGCAGTTGTAGAGTTCTCCCTGGTAGCTCTTGCAGGGGACCGTTTTCGGGGCGTGTTCAGAGTTGCAGTTTCCGTAGCTCCCCTCGCCGCCGGTACTTGGCCCCCATCCTCCCCAAAGCTGCTCCCATGGGTAGGGAGGGCTGGCGCAGTTGCCGACGTGGATTGCGCCACAACACCTGTAGTTGGCGGGACGCCCGCCGCTGATGACTGGGGGCCCGATTGTGTTGTCGAAGAAGTTGTTTCCCGTCTGGCACAAGTATGGGGGTGCTGGCGGGGCCGGCGGGGGGGGGCGGGCAGAATGGCGATGTTGGGTGGGCAGCCACTGTGAGAATGGTCCGAGGAGATCCCATGCGGTCCATCTCGGCACTGAAACTCGACATCGGGGTACGAGGCGACAGTCGGCTTCCGACATAGTGGCCATGTGGGCACATAGTAGTAACTCTGTCCCCAAGATTGATAAGGTGCGCAACAGACCCCATCCCCGTCCGGCCAGGGCGAGGGCGTGGGATTCGGCGAGGGGCTCTGCGCGGGCGAGCGCGTCGGGTTCGGTGAGGGACTTGGCACGGGCGCTGGAGCCGGCGACAGAGCGCATTGCGGCTTTTCCGGCCAGAAGCGGAGGCGTGGTTTCGAGTTGTGAACGCTTGGGCAGTAGCACTCGGTGCAGGACGTGAAGTAACCCACCATCCTTTCGTTCTGTCGTTCCATTCCGTATCACCTGGCACGTTGTAGCATCTTCTGAGGCTCTCGCAACCACAGTAGGAATAGTGAAAGAGGTCGTCACAGTCCATCTGCGCGAGCTGCCAAAGAAACGCACACGAATCACCCGTATCGCACTCCGTCTCGGTGTTGACGACGGCGGAGTAGGGGCATGCCGGCGGTGACGGCGGCGGTGGCGGCGGCGGCGACGGCGGCGGAGCGGGTGGGTGCGGCGGCGGGAGCGGGGGGTGCTGCGGTGGCGGTGGCGATGGCGGGTGAAGGCAGCCGTAGCATGCCAGGCAGCCATCGGCCGGGCTCGGCTGGCACATATTATCCGCATTCTCTCTGATGCATTGGCACATGAGATCCTTCTGTTGATCAACTGGGGCGCCACTCTCGTAGCATTCTGAGCGCGTCCCCATTATGTCTATCATTGCCTGGCAAGTCGGGATGATGCTGCCTAAACCCGCCCGTGCACGGAAACGAGGAGGCGGAGGCGGAGGCGGGGACGGAGGAGGAGGCGGCGGCGGAGGCGGAAGTGGATGCGGAGGCGGCGGAGACTGAGGTGGCGACGGCGGAGGCGGAGGACGCCAGGACGGAGGCGAGGAGGTAGCCGTGCGGAGCAGGGAGGCGCCTGAGCCGCGAGAGGTGCGCTCGCGCCTGCCGGATGAGCAGCGGCAGCATTGCATCCCGCGGCGGGGCGGCGGCAGAAACGGTGGCGGCGGGAGCGGCGGCGGCGGGCTTGGCGGCGACATGGATACGCCCTGCGAGCTGAGGGTTTAGACATTTGCGACGGCGGCACAGCTTTTTGCGAACCCCCTTACCGCCAAACCGCAGCCGGTCAAGGCACTCGCGGCAGGTGCCGCATTCCGTCGCCAGGCAGCCGGTGCATTCACGGCACCGCCTTCGCATTGGTAGGCGGCGGCCCCGGTCGGAGAGCTGGAGTCTGAGTGATTGAGCGAGAGTGTCCTCGGAGTCTGAGCCTGAGAGCGACTGAGCGAGTGTCGGCCAGTGTGTGGCGAGCGAGTTCTTTCTTCAGACGCCGTAGCGCGCTGCCATGGTGGCCGCTGCCTTGGGCAGTGGCCACGGTGGCCGACCCAGGGCTCCTACGCGGCTACAGCCGCGCGCGACCGCTGCCGCTGGCACCGGTCGCGAGGACTCTGGCTCGGCATGCGCGCCACCGGCCGGTGGGCCGCGCTCAAACGCACAAAGTCTCTAACATCTACCGAGGCGGACGCAAAAAAGCGCGCCTCGGCGAGACGGATCGCATACTTTGCCTGGGCCTGGAATCGCCGCACGCCAGCCTGGACAGAGGCTCGCGAGAAGCCCTCCTTGTCGCCGTCCTCATAGGTGACCTGCTGGTAACATCCCGTCTCCGGGTCGTAAGAGACGATATCTCCGACGAAGGTGCCATAGCCGCCAAAGGTCTTCATCGTCCGCTTGCCCACCAGGCCGGTCCGCTGCACCTTGCGTGGTGGGGAGCTGAGAGCTGAGGGCGGGTCGGGTGCCCGGGGGGCGGGGTGGGGGGGGTGGGGGTGCCCCCGGGGCGGGCCTCACTCTGAGGAGCTCCGCCCCGCCCCTGCCCCTCACTGCCCCGGGGGTGGGGCCTCACCCGCAGCCGGCGCGTCCCGGGGTGGGGTCTCGGGGTGAGAGTCCCGGGTGAGGCCCGCCCCCCCCCCCCCCGTCCCGGGGCTACTGTGATAAACACATTAGCGTCGGTTGCGCAGCACCCCGTCCCCATCCAGGTCGTTGGTTGCTGCCCCAGGTCCCGCACTATGTAGTACAATGCCCCGAGCCGTTCTCTGGATCATGCTTGTTGGGGTACGTGGTTCGCCCGTCCCTGTGTCCCGTCCACGTCGCCCGTCGGCAAAGCCGGACGACCTATGGTCCCGGCGGGCAGGCGCAACGCGCTCGTCTGTGGCGGCTTCCCTCAACCTGCGCCGCGCTCGGCGAACCTCGACAGCGCTTTCGGTGGCATGCAGCTCTTTGCGCCTGAAGCCTGGAGAGCAGCTCCTCGGCTGCTCACACGCTCTGCACAGATAGCACAGCCCACTGTGCGGCTGCCACAGCTGTGACAGCGATGGGCTCGCCCTCACTGGCCCTCAGTCACTTGTGCTGCGGCTTGTGTGAGCGACACTGCTCGGCGACTGCCGGCACACTGTGAGACCATGGGTGAGAGGTCAAACCACGCTACCAGCGCTTGGTCACATCGGCCCCGAGGTCAGATCCTTCTACTCTGTTAGTGACAAGACTTGTCTACTGGCTGGAGCCGAGCAGGAGGGCCCGGCGCACAACCCCTGGTCAACTCACGGTCCAACGGGGTCTGTGCCCACTGACTCGCAGGGTATTGTAGTTTGTACCTCTATTAAAGGCGCACATTCATTTGCACGCATTCTCCCCAGGTGTGGCCCAGGTGTCTTCCTTCTCATGTAGGATAGTTTGTTTTTATGGGAGGTGGCCAGTCCCGCTATGGATATGTAAGAGCCACTAACGCAATTATTGGCCACCTTATGCACATCCATGCCCACGGTCCGTAGGACGTCGCTGAGACGTCGTGTATTTTGGTGCCGTGTCAAGCCGGGTGGCGGCTCAGTGATGCGTCACGCATACGCCTCGCTTCACGCGTACAGACAGAAAGCCCGATCGGTGATTTCAGATGTGCTGCGTATTATGCGCACGTCTTCTTGCACCGATCGTTACCACCGACCTTCTGGCCGCTACGCACCACGCACCACGCATCTGTTTTATGTAAGCTTTGCCAGAGAGGCTCTCTCGGGGCGCTACGCACGGTGTATTACGCACACGTCTTACGCAGTGGGATCGTAAATCGGGGCTGGGTGGGCCTATGACCGACGCATTACGCACATGCACTACGCTCTCGACCGTGAACGGCGGCGGAGAGGGGATTATGCCTCATGTATTACGCACACGTCTGATGCATCGGTCGCCATGGGTGTCCGGGGGGAGCTTACGTCCCACGTATTACGCACACGCACGACGGATTTGACTGAGAAGTGGCGGCCAGCAAGGGTTACGCCTCATGTATTACGCATACGTCTGAACGCATCGGTCGCCATGGGTGTCCGGGGGGAGCTTACGTCCCACGTATTACGCACACGCACGACGGATTTGACTGAGAAGTGGCGGCCAGCAAGGGTTACGCCTCACGTATTACGCATACGTCTGACGCGGATCCGCCCACCTAACCCCTAACCCCTAACCCCTAACCACTAACCCTAACCCCTAACCCCTAACCCCTAACCCCTAACCCCTAACCCCTAACCCCTAACCCCTAAACACCTACCCCCCCCCTAACCCTAACCCCTTACCCTACCTTCGCGCTGCCGCTAGGCAGCTGCCATAAATTGGCGCTGCCGCTAGGGCTGCCATAAGCTGGCTAGGATTGTATGTGCGCTGGTAACAACAGACTCGGGCATAGCCCTCGACAGCCACCCCCTAACCCCCCCACCCCCCCCCTTTATGTGCGCGCACTGGCGCTGCCGCTAGGGCTGCCATAAGTTGGCGCTGCCGCTAGTGCTCCAAGTGCTAGGGCTGCCGCATAATCATGAGCCTGTCTCCAAACACCTCTCCGACGCGCTCGACTATAGTCCAAATTGGACGATGGACTGTATGTCGGGTTGGCGGCCATTTGCTCAGGCGTCAGAATGCTGAGCTCGTACACTGGCAGCTCCGCAGAGGTCAAGGACGGCGGCGGCGGCAGCGGCGGCGCAGTGAGATCGCTGGCTAGCGTGTCCTTGCCCGCCTCCCTGCGGGCATAGAAGAGCGCCGCCTCCTCGGCGGTGGCGAACCAGCCGAGAGTGACTTGCTTGCCACCAGTCCTCTCCTCCAGCTTGTACTTCTTGCTGCCTCGCTCCTTCGGGCGGTAGTAGACGCCTTTGTAGCCGGTGTTGCTGCTGCTGGTGGCCAGAGTCAGGCCCTCCCTCTCCGCCTGCCGTATCGCCTCGGCGCCAGCGGGAGTGGGAGCGGGGCGGGGCTGCAGCAGCTTGGCGGCGTCGGCGCGGCCGTACTCTGACCGAGCGTAAGCGGTGGCCGCCTCTTCGGCGGTGTTGAAGTAGCCGAGGTGGACACGCGTGCCGCCAGCATTCACCTCCGCCGTGAACTTCTTCTCGCGCCGGTTGTAGGACACGTTCTTGTAGCCAGTCGTGTTCCTCTTGGTGATGGCTGGGATCAGCATAACGCCCTCTGACGACGCGGTCCGAGGCGGGGCCATCATGCAGCGGACGCACGTGATTCTCGCGAGTTTGACAATTGGGATTCGTTGAGCAAGGCAGCGCGGGAGCCTGAAATCATTGGCCAGGCAATCGTCTCGCGGGCGTTTTGGCGAGTGCAGAAACATAATGCGTATACGTAGTACGTCAGCGCCTCCAGGCTGTGGCGCCAGGAGGGGGTACGTATGCGGATACATGATACGTCATGTGTATCACGGTCGTCATTGGCCTGAATTGGTAAAATTATGCTGCGTAAGTGCGGGGCAGGGCCAACATTGAAGTATTCTGTGCTGGTTTCGAAGGAAAATATGCGCTGTGAGCAGGTCCGGGGTGAGGGCCGGCCTTCATATCTGCTGTATTTTGATAACTGCGCCTGTCTACGCACCAGGTGTTACGCACCCGAAACCAGAGCATAAGGCGATGCGTATTCATTTTGTGGGTTGGGCATATCCATAGCGGGACTGGCCACGATTGGTTTTTATTTAATAAAGCCGGCAGTTGCGTAACGTTGGCGCTTTCTGGCAAACGCCTCATCGAAGCACAAACCCTCCCTCGCTCTCCAGTTGCTGCCATTGGCCGAGCGCCTCCCGCACACGCGCCTGCCACATGCCGGCGTCCCCCTTGCTGATGGGACGGCCGACCGCGCGGAACTCGAGCCTACGGCAGCAAACGTGCGAGTGGTGGTGGAGGCAAACGAGATGCGAGGCGGCCGGAGGCGCGGAGAGGGCGAGCGCCGGTACGAGCAAGCGCGGCGGCCCGCGGCGGGCTCACGGAACACATCGCGGAGCCGCACCGCAATCTGCACGCCGCTCGCCTCCCCCTCTGCAGACGCCGTGCCGGCGACGGGTGTGGTTTCGCCCCCGCCTTCGCCCCCGCCTTCGCCCCCGCCTTCGCCCCGGCCTTCGCCCCCGCCTTCGGCCCTCGCCCCGGCAACAGCCGCCGCCACCGCCGCCGCCGCATCCCACGCGGCCTCGCCTTCGCTACCCCCCTCCGCCACTGTGCGGTGAGGCCGCCAGCCGGCACCGCCCTCGCCGGCACCGCCCTCGCCGCCCTCGCCGCCACCCTTGCGCCGGTCTGCCCACGGCGCGCCCACGGCGGCGCGAGCGAGGGTGAGCAGTGTCGCGGCAGTGACGGGCCCGCTCTCCTCCATCCAGAGCGAGACCTCGATAGTTAAGGAAGGGACGAGTTAACCGATGAATCCCTTCATTTCTTTCTCCCCCATCCAGGCCGAGACCTCGATGTCGCGGCTCCATGTCGGGGGCCTTGAGGCAGGGAAGGGAGGGAGAGGGGGGAGGGGCTGGATGCCTCAGCAGAGGAAGCGTGCGTGGGTGAGGTGTGCGTGTGTGCGTGCGCGCGCGTGTGTGTGTGCGTGTGCGTGCGCGCGTGCGTGCGTGCGCGTGCGCGCGCGTGCGCGCGTGCGTGCGTGCGTGCGTGCGTGTGCGTGCGTGAGTGGTGGTGATGGTGGTGGGTGGGTGTTTGGGGGGGGGGGGGGGAGGACTACCCAAAGGACGTGCGGTGCTGCCCCGGCGGCGCACCTCCGGCCCGCCATCTCCGCCACGGCCAGCCCGTCGCCCAGGGGTATGTCGCCCGGCCACTGCGAGCGCGGCCCGCTCTCCCGCGCGCGCCGCTTCTGTGCCGGGACCTACGTGCCACGCCGCTGTCTGGTACACTCCCCGCCTCGAGGTCGCCGAGCTCACGTCTCCCCGTGAGCTCTCGTTGGGCTCAGAAACGTGCTGCTCTCAAAGGGGTTCTCAGAAGGGTGCCCCGCGCTGTCTGGCGTGGGGCCTCTTCGGTGTGTGGAAGCGGCGGCGGCAGCAGCGAGCAGGCCGCGCCCCAAAGCACGAGGAGTGCGAGACGCACTGCGCCTTCCGCCCCCTCCCTCCCCCGTGGCCCTTCCCCTCTATTGACCCCACCGCGGCGCGCGAGGCCGCGGCGGACGCGCGCGCGTCGGCGGCCGCCGCCGCCGCTGCGGCGGCGTCCGCCGGCGGCGTGGCGAGGAGGAGGGAGTTGTATGGGGAGATGTCGGCCGGGATGTGCCGCAGATCGATGCTGTAGCCGCGGCCGCGCAGCGACGCGATCCGAAAGCCGTCGATCGCCGCCGGCTGGCCGAGGACCGCGGCTGCCACCTAGTACCATACCTCCAGAGTACCGAACCCAGTGTGCGGTCAGTCCCGTGGGTGGTGCGGGAGCCGCCTCGAGCGCCGCGCGAGTAAAGGGCGGCGGAGGCGGCTGCTTGCGGAGCGAGTGGCAGCAGGGGACGAGGGCGACGGGGCAGGCGCTGGCCACAGCGCGCTCGATCACGCGGTCCGAGAGCGGACCGCAAGCGTGCACCGACGTGAAGAGCGCCTCGCCGGGCGCGGCGCTCACCGCGTCCAACGTCCCCTCGACGTACTGGTGCTGACCGCGCAGCTCGGGCCAGCGCTCGCCAAAGGCGTCGCTCAGCGAGAGCGCCGCGTCAGGGAGGCGTGTGTCGACGCACACGGCCCGGCGGCGGACGCCGCGCCGAGCGCCGAGCAGCAGCAAGAGCCACGCGAGCAGGCCGTGGCCAGCAGCCAGGTCCGCGACGAGCGGAATCGCCGGGAACGCAGCGTCGACGCACACGGCCACCTCCCACGCCTCGAAGAGCTCCTTGCGCGGCAGCACGCCGGCCGAGCAGACTGTGTCGACGACTTGCGGCCAGAGCGGCGGCATCCCTGAGAGAGCGGAGAGCGACGCGGCGTCGCGAGGCCGGAGCTTGGAGCGTGACGAGCGGCGGAGGGCAGCAATGGAAGGCGGAAGCGCTTCGCTCGAGATGTGGCGGAGCGGAGGCACGGGTCGCCTCAGGACGGTCATGGCGGCTGCGGTGTAAAGAATTTTCATTCGGCGGTCGCACGACACGATTCACGCGACAGGTGAGGCGCGGACGACGGCTTCCTCAGAAGCCGTCGCCCGCACCACAGGAGCAGTCACACCACTCCCACTCCGGCGCCCACCCACTCCCCAACCCGACATCCCCACCCCACCCCACAACCCCGCCCCACCCCGACCCGAGCAACCCCGCCCCGCCCCGCCCCGACCCGATCCACCCCGCCCCGCCCCGCCCCGCCCCCCCCACCGGACCAACCCGCGAGCCGCTCCCGGCTTCGCCCCCCGCCCAAGCCCCACCCGCGCCTGCGCCTCGTCTCGCTCCAAGTCGCCGGGACCCACGACTGCACCGGCACGCTGATCGGACGGCGCTGGGTCCTGACTGCGGCACACTGCATCAAGTCGGGTGCGCTGCAGGTCGCCGTCGGCCTGCATTCCGCGAAGAACTCTGTCAAGGACGAGACATGCGCCATCTATGTCCAAATGGACGAGAAGAAGCCGATTCAGCACGAGGACTACAGGACGGACGAGCAGAGAGCGGAATACAAGACGGAGTGGAATCTTCCTGAAGATCACGTCCTCGACGTTGAGGTCCTCAAGGCCAACGACATCGCGCTCATCAGGCTGACGGATGACGCGCAGTACGACCACATTGAGCACCTTGACAACGACCCGGTGACCAACGAGCCAAACTCGGAGCTCATCGTTGCTGGGTGGAACATCGGCGGCGGCGACGCGACGACAGGCGCGGCGCAGTACAAGAAGGTGCAGGTCTTTGCCTCCGATACGTGCGACTCGACAGAGACGGACAATCCGTTTTGCTTCAACGTGAAGCTCACCGACAAGATGATCTGCACGGCTCCAGGCGCCCGCCGGGGTGACTCGGGCGGCCCGCTGTACAAGGTGGACGCCGACGGGAACGCGGTGCTGGTCGGCGTGACCAGCTTTGGGCCGCCTGAAGCTTCGCCCTGCTTTACAAAGAGCGAGAGCAGGGTGGCGTACACGAGGGTCGCCTCGTACACCGACTGGATCTGCGACAAGACGAGTGGCGACGTCTGCCCCCCAATAGAAGACACGTGCGGCTGCGGGGCGAGCGCCTGCCGCGTGACCTGCACGCTGACAGTCTCACGGCGCGTCGAGAACGTCGGCAGTCAACATGCCATCAGATCTTCTTTGGCAGCGCGGACGGGAGGACCTTCTTCGAGGTCGCCCTCCCTGGCAGCAGGTTCACTTACTCCACCTCGGTGGCGGACGTCGACGGGGACGGGTTCATGGACATCGTGGTCGGCAACTACAACCAAGAGAACCAGATCTTCTTTGGCAGCGCGGACGGGAGGACCTTCTTCGAGGTCGCCCTCCCTGGCAGCAGGTTCACTTACTCCACCTCGGTGGCGGACGTCGACGGGGACGGGTTCATGGACATCGTGGTCGGCAACGCCGGCCAAGTGAACCAGATCTTCTTTGGCAGCGCGGACGGGAGGACCTTCTTCGAGGTCGCCCTCCCTGGCAGCAGGATCACTTACTCCACCTCGGTGGCGGACGTCGACGGGGACGGGTTCATGGACATCGTGGTCGGCAACGCCGGCCAAGTGAACCAGATCCTCTTTGGGAGCGCGGACGGGAGGACCTTCTCCGAGGTCGCCCTCCCTGGAGGGAGCAGGGACACTTACTCCACCTCGGTTGCGGACGTCGACGGGGACGGGTTCATGGACATCGTGCTTGGCAACTTCAACCAAGAGCACCAGATCCTCTTTGGGAGCGCGGACGGGAGGACCTTCTCCGAGGCCACCCTCCCTGGAGGGAGCAGGGTCACTTACTCCACCTCGGTGGCGGACGTCGACGGGGACGGATTCGTGGACGTCGTGGTCGGCAACTCCAACGCAGAGAACCAGATCCTCTTTGGGAGCGTCTGCTCAAACGGAGGTGCACAGCTCCACGGCGCAAGCTGGTGTTACAAGTGCCCCGCGTTTATGGGCCACCCGTTTGTCGGCGGCACCGAGCTCTCCGCCTGCGTCGAGTGCACCCCCGACCACGTCCAGCAGCCCGGCGACGGCGAGCGCTGCGACTACTTCCCCTGCCGATCCGGCCGTGGCTTCGGCGTGCGGCCGCTCGGCAGCGACACCTGCGAGCCGTGTCCCGACGGCCAGTTCTTCAACACCGCGGTCTACCGCGACGAGGACGACCCCGACACCTGGGGGACACAGCGCTGCTACGACTGCCGGCCCGGCACCTACTCGGACGCATCCACCGGCGCGGTCAACGGGTGCACCCGCTGCCCAGAGGGCACGCACCAACCGAAATTCGGCCAGGGCGAGTGTGTCGCTTGCAACGATTTGGAGTTCTCCTCGGACGACCGGACCTACTGCGTGGACAAAGTCGCCGATAGCTGCCTCGAGAAGCCGCGGGCCTACGACCCGGACCTTCCACCTCCACCTCCCCCGCCTCCGTCCAAGTGCCGATTCGAGTTCACCAATCGCGCGGGGGCACAGCTCGAAGCCAGTGGCAGTTGAGCGAGATCCGGCTGTACGAGAGCAGCGGGTCACAGCTCTCCGTGACGGACTGCGTCAGCAACGCGGGTGGAGATAGGAACGCAGGTGAGGGCTCGCTCAAGCTCATCGATGGCAGCGTCAACACCAAGAACTGCTGCTCCACCTCCTCAACCAATGTCGTCGTCACTCTCACGCTCTCACCGTCCATCACAAGCGCCGTCACCGCCAACGACATGCCAACCTTCTCCTGCGAGCATGGAGACGGGGTTTACAAGGTGCTCGACCAGCAGACGGGTGTCAGCGCTCCAAACGATCGTAAAACGGCCTATCCGACCTACAACCTCTGATCCGCTTGGTGCGCTTCGTTGCTTCGTGTCTTTGGGCAGTTGACTCGTCGGCGGCGCCGCTGGTTGGAGGCTCCGCGTGGAGACTGGAGCAGGCCTGGGAGATAAACCTGGAGGGGGGAGGGGGGGGGGGGGGGGCTTGGCGACGAGGCACGCGCGCAGACCGCGCAGTGAGACTCTCGAGCCCGAGCGTGGCCACCGCAGGATCAGTTAGGGCGATAGGGACAGCGCGAGCACTCCCCTGGGTGGGACTCGTGGTCGTGGGGCGTGGCCGTTGGGGCTTGTGGTTGAGAGAGCGTTTTGGTATGACTGTGACGCGTTGAGATACGGACAGTGTTGAGAGTGTGAAAAAAGATTGCGTTACAGTGTTGAGAGTGTGTATATCTGCGATTTGAGACGACGGTTAAAGATGACTTGGCAATAGTTTCATCAAGGGCGTGGCCGTGGGTGTGGGTGTAACGTTTTTTGCGTTTTGGTGAGACGAGCTGGTGTTCCCAGACTCACACTGGGAGAGTACGGCTTTAATCGAACTCTTTGTGTGAGGACGGCTGACGCTGTAAAATCTTGAGCACTTGAGCACTTCGGATAGGGTCGATTCCGCATGGTACGGGACCCCTCGATCGTCAGGGCTCAGGCCCGCCCTCGCAAGGTGTGTTTCAGTAAAATCTAAAAGCAGGCCAGGTTTTGCAGTACCAGTAGGAGAGAGTAGAGTACATCTGCACGGTGTAACCGGTATGTTTTGACTTTTGTGTCTCGACACTCGAGCTCAACCTCAAGCCTCAACAAAGACACGCTAACTACGGCTGCTTTGCCTGCCAAACTGCTTTCATGTCTACTAGCTCTCGACCTCCCCCTTCACGGCAGCCTCCGGCGGCGGGCGCTCGGGCTCACTGCGGTCCTGCTCACTGCTGTCTTCCTCCCTGCCGCGGTCCTCGCCCCTCCGCGCCGCCGCGCCTGCTCGGCGGACTCGCTGCCGCGAGCCGTACCGCATCAGCCAGCGCGTCTGCTCGGCGTCGCGCAGCAGCCACTGGTGCTGCACGTGGAGCGGCAGGATGGCGAAGGGCTCCTCGATCTGGACGGCGATGTCCTACGGTGAGGTGAGCTAAGGTAAATTTCTCCACACACACATGGTTTTGGGGCAGGGGGGGCCGACCCTCGCGACTCCACGTCTAGACGACAAGGCCCAGTGCGCGTGGATGAAGCGGTGTGGGAGTGTGTGCGCGTGTGTGCGCGTGCGTGCGTGCGTGCGTGTGTGCGCGTGTGCGTGCGTGCGTGTGTGCGTGCGTGCGTGTGTGCGTGTGTGCGTATGTGTGTGTCCTCGATGGAGAGGAAGATGAAGGAGATGAAGAGCATCGTGGTCAGCAGCACGGGCAGCTCGGCGAGCGGCTTGTCCTCCCACCACGTGCCTAATCTCGGGTGATCTCGGGTGATCTCGGGCAGTCTCGGGTCACCTCGGCTTGTCCTCCCACCACGTGCCGGCTTGGAAGTCGGCGAACGTGCGCGAGAGGGCGAAGGGCAGCAGCGTGATCCAGATCCAGAGGAACCGGACCTACGCCCCAACTCGTGCTCGGATGATCTCGGAGAATCTCGGGGAAACTCGGGAGGCCACCTGGCCACAACGGGGCGGCGGACCGACGAGCGGGTGTAGCCGAGCGGGATCGGGGTCGAGACGAGCTTCTCGCACTTTGCGAGGTCGGCGGCCACCTACGCACGAAGAAAGAAGAAATCGGCTGCGCCCAAGTGCTCCAAGAAATCGGTGTTGCGTGGTCCACCTAGAAACGGAAGAATCCCCGTCGGCACAAAAGAAAGAAATGTCCGAAAAAGAAATCTCGTGGCCGCCGTCGTGAGGAGGTCGTCCATCGCGATCCGCTCCTGGTCCGTCAGGCCGGGCAGTAAGATATGGGGAGACATGGGGAGATATGGGGAGATATGGCCGCTCCTGGTCCGTCAGGCCGGGCAGTAAGATATGGGGAGATATGGGGAGATATGGCCGCTCCTGGTCCGTCAGGCCGGGCAGTAAGATATGGGGAGATATGGGGAGATATCGGGAGATATGGCCGCTCCTGGTCCGTCAGGCCGGGCAGTGAGATATGGGGAGATATGGGGAGATATGGGGAGATATGGCCGCTCCTGGTCCGTCAGGCCAGGCAGCCGCTGCGAGACGCCAACCGCCATGGCCGAGATCCACAGGTAAGGCGACGGGGCCGGTGCCGGCTCCGCGGCATCGGTTCGCGCCTCGCCGCCCCCCTCCTCCTCCTCCTCCCCCTCCTCCACGCCGAGCGCGGCGCGCAGCAGCGCCTCCTGCATCTCGTCGATGGGCGCCGAGCGGCGGCGGTCGAGCCCTCCGCGCAGGTACGAGGTCATGATCCAGCCGTGGACCAGCGTGCACGCCTGGATCAGGTCCTCCGCCGCCGCGCGCTCGCCTGCGGGGGTGTGTCTCGGACGTGTCTCGGACGTGTCGTGGACGTGTCGCGGACGTGTCGTGGACGTGTCTCGGACGTGTCGTGGACGTGTCGCGGACGTGTCGTGGGCGTGTCGCGGACGTGTCGTGGGCGTGTCGCGGATGTGTTGTGGACGTGTCGCGGACGTGTCGCGGACGTGTCGTGGACGTGTCGTGGGCGTGTCGTGGGCGTGTCGTGGACGTGTCGTGGGCGTGTCGTGGACACGTCCTCCGCCGCCGCGCGCTCGCCGTCCAACCTCGGCTACACCTCGGCTATCTCGGCTACGCCTCAGCTACACCTCGGCTACCTCGGCTGTATCTCGGCTGTATCTCGGCTGCATCTCGGCTTATCTCGGCTATATCTCGCCGTCCGAGAAGAGCTCAGGGCTCGTGAAGGCGGTCAGCCGCCGCATGAGGGAGCGCATGCTCGCCGTGATCTCCCACGCGAGCTGCGAGCCTGATTTCATTCATACGATGGTTAATTAATTGACAAAGGCCGTGATCTCCCACGCGAGCTGCGAGCCTGATTTCATTAACGTGATGGCTGATTAATTGACAGAGGGCCGCGATCTCCCACGCGAGCTGCGAGCCTGATTTCATTAACGTGATGGCTGATTAATTGACAGAGGGCCGCGATCTCCCACGCGAGCTGCGAGCCTGATTTCATTAACGTGATGGCTGATTAATTGACAGAGGGCCGCGATCTCCCACGCGAGCTGCGAGCCTGATTTCATTAACGTGATGGCTGATTAATTGACAGAGGGCCGCGATCTCCCACGCGAGCTGCGAGCCTGATTTCATTAACGTGATGGCTAATTAATTGACAGAGGGCCGCGATCTCCCACGCGAGCTGCGAGCCGAGGCTGAAGCGCTCGTACGCCTGGAGCGGGCGGAGGCGGGCTAAGTGCGAAGGCGGGCTAAGTGCGAAGGCGGGCTAAGTGCGAAGGCGGGCTAAGGGCGGAGGCGGGCTAAGGGCGGAGGCGGGCTAAGGGTGGCGGCGGGCAAAGTGCGGCGGCGGGCTGAGGTGGCAAGGGCGACGGGCGGGCGGCGCCGTGTCGGTCCGGAAGACGAGCAGCAAGCCTACGGCTCGACATCAGCCGAGATCAGCCGGGATCAGCCGCGAGATTAGCCGAGATCAGCCGAGATCAGCCACGGAAGGCGGGCGGCGGGCCGAGGACGGGCGCGGTGAGCTCGAACGGCGTCAGCGGCAGCTGCAGCTCCGGGTAGAGCGGATTCACCGCGATGAACTGCGTCGCCGCCAGGAAGACGTTGTTGTATGCGAACACGAGCGACGAGAAGAGGCAGACCGCCAGCACGGTCGGGCCGATCCGCTGCGTGGTTTTCCCAAAGAGGATGCCAAGCACGAGCCGTCCGTACCGGGCCTGCGAGCGGTGGACCTCCCATCGCTCGAAATCAAAGCTCGGATCGGTGCCGTCGAGGCTCGTCGTGAACATGACCTATCATCGGTCCGCCGGACTAGTCGGGTCTCGCCGGGTGAGAGAGGTCAGCACCCCCCCGAGTCCATGACCGGCTGCTCGGAGATGGGCGAGCGCTCCACCTCGAGGCGGGTGCTCATGCCTTCAAGCGTGTTGTACCCCTGTTGCTCGTACTGCAGCGCCGCGTCCTCCTTTGGCCGGTTGAGGAACCGCATGAGCCACGAGTTTGAGGCCTCCTCCGCCAAGTCATCGAGGAGGCTGGACAATGGCACGCCGCTTCTGAGCTGACGGAGAGCCGGCGTTGGTAGGAGGAGGCCGGTGGCCACGAGAGTCACCACCATTCCTCCGAACGCGTCGTAGCGGACAGCTCCGGCCTCCGACGCGGCGGACAGCTCCGGCCTCCCACGCGGCGTCGAGGCAGCTCCCACGCCCTACGAGGAGCTCCGCAACACCGGCGGGAGAAGAATTTTAGCTGGCGAGGGTGGGCGACGCACACCCCTCTCCTTAAAATCCCTGTGTGGTGGCGGCGTGCCGTTCTCCCATCCCTCCCTTGGGTTGCCTGTTTTCCTTCTTTTTTTTTAGGCTGATAACTGCGAAAGGTTTTGTTTTCGCTTCCTGCGAGCTGCGTCCATCCATACCGCGCTGGTTTCCAGTGTCCGAGCCTGGCTGTTCTTCACCTTTCGACAACCAGCGAGAGCTCTACCGCCTACCGGCGTATCTCCCGCCGTCTCCACCCCGCGCGCCACCCAGTGCCGCCCTCTCGCTGGAGCGACAGGTTCTGCCCTATTGTTTTTGTGTTTGTGAGCGGTGTTGGGTCCAACGGAGGCTGCCGAGCTCTCCTCGAGCAAGGACGAGTCTTCTGACGCCCACTGCTATCATTTGCCGCCCAGTCATATCATTGCTCAGGTCCACTCTCTCTTCGAACACTTGTGCCTTCACTGATGATGCCGGCGCTGGGGTCCCCTTCGGGTGCATCGTGACGGCTGACAACGGGATTTCCACTGGTTAACCAGTGACTGCGTTTCTCTTTCTCGAGATTCCGCCGCCTTCTTCATCTCGCATCCGCGCTGGGGTGTGCTGACCCGCAGGTTTTCTTTTTCTCGCGATATGTCCACCCCGCCGCGCCGCTCGCGCCGCTCGCGCCGCCTCGCCGCCCCCGCCTCCACCGCCGCGCCCTCGCCGAGCAAGCCGCCGCCCGCCCGCCTCCTCGACCTTCCCACGGAGCTCCTCGAGCGCGCCCTCTCTCGCTGCGAAAGCCCCGCCGACATCGCTCGCGTCGCAGCCGTCTCGCTCCTCTTTCACGCCTCGCTCGCGGTGCAGGCCATCCGCTTGTGGGCGCAAGAGCGCGGCTACGTGCTGCCGGTGCAGCCAGAGGGCGAGGGCTGCGCCGTGCGGTGGCTGTGCTTCGTTGCGCTGCTGTGCGAGGCCAACCCGCCGGCGAGGGCGGCGGCAGGCTCCTTCCACAGCCTCTTCATCGACGGCGAGGGGCGGCTCTCGTCGTGCGGGTCAGCGGCAGCGGAGGGCGAGGAGGACGACGACGACGACGAGGAGGAGCAGTTTCCAGGCCTTCTCGGCCACGGCGAGGGCGTGACGCGGCTCAACACACCGACCCGCCTCCCGTCGGCGCTGGGCGGCGAGCGCGCCGTGAGCGTGTCGGCTGGCTATAGTCACAGCCTTGCCCTCACCGCCGACGGCTCTGTCTGGAGCTGGGGCGATGGAGGCGGGGGCCGGTTGGGCCACGGCGACCAGCAGAACCAACTGCTGCCGAAGAAGGTCGAGGGCTTTACGGGCCCGCGCGTCGTCGCCGTGTCGGCGGGACTTAACCACAACCTGGTCCTCACCGCCGACGGCGCCCTCTGGAGCTGGGGCTATGGATACTTTGGCCGGTTGGGCCACGGCGACCAGCAGGACCAGTGGCTGCCCAAGAAGATTGAGGCGTTGGCTGACCAGCGCGTCGTCGCTGTCTCGGCTGGACTTAACCACAACCTCGCCATCACCGCCGACGGAGGTGTGTGGAGCTGGGGCGAAGGAGGCTTTGGCAAGCTGGGCCACGGCGGCCAGCAGCGCGAGCTGCTGCCCAAGCAGGTCGAGGCCTTGGCTGGGCAGCGCGTCATCGCTGTCTCGGCTGGATATCGCCACAGCCTCGCCATCACCGCCGACAACGCTGTCTGGAGCTGGGGCGATGGAGGCCTCGGCCAGCTGGGCCACGGCGACCCGCAGGAGCAGCTGCTGCCCAAGAAGGTCGAGGCCTTGGCTGGGCAGCGCGCTGTCGCTGTGTCGGCAGCACACAACCACAGCCTCGCCCTCACCGCCGACGGAGCCGTCTGGAGCTGGGGCGGTGGAGGCGGGGGCCTGTTGGGCCACGGCGACACGCAGGAGAAGCTGCTGCCCAAGCAGGTCGAGGCCTTGGCTGGGCAGCACGTCGTCGCCGTGCTGACGGGAGAAGACCACAGCCTCGCCCTCACCGCCGGTGCCGTCTTTACTTGGGGCAAAGGCAAGCGCGGCTGCCTTGGCCACGGAGAGGACCTGTCGAACCAGGTGCTGCCCAAGAAGATCGAGGCGTGGGCGCCGGGGCGGTGAGCAGGAGGGTGTGGGTGCGGGGGGCGCATTACCCGCCTGAGGCTGAGCCAAGTGTTGTTTCGTTCGTGGTGGATTGGCCCACATATTGGCACTCTTTGAACGGCGCGTGGCGCGGTGGGGCCTCTTGTGCGCTCGCACTGTGTCTTGGTGTGGAGTTGCACAAAAAACGGATACCTCTATTGTGAGATGGGTAAAAGCCCCCCAAAGGCCCCCACTTTGCGTGTGTGTAGAAATTTACCTCTGATGACCGTCTCTCTCTCGTCTCTGGAGTCTGGACTCCCTGTGCCGCGCTGTGCGCGCCCCCTATTGTCTCTCTCGCTACTAATCATCACTGTCATTTGGAGATGGAGCCAGCCAACGCAAGGCCCGACTCGTCAACCACGGCCATCGACTCGCTAAACACACGGCCTCGCTCCCCCGGCCTTGACGCTTGAGCAAGGGAAGAAGAGTATCGCTGTGATTACGAAAGAACACAAACCTCTCTTGGGTGAGGTGTAGAGGGAAGCCGCGCCCTCAAATCGCCAGCCTGTGCACGCGGCTGGTGGACGCATCGGTGACGATCAGCGCGCCGCCCGCCGGGTCGAGGGCGATCCCGCTCACTTCTGCGCCGCCAGGGCAGGCAATCTCCTTGACCAGCGTGCCTTGCGGCGAGAGCACCGCCACGCGCCCTTGGCCACTGCCGTGGCCGGCAAAGTCGAAGAGGGCGACGTAGACGTGCCCGTCCTCGTCGCACGCCACAGCGCTCGGCCCGAGGCCTCCGGAGAATTGGAAGTAGACTGAGCAGTGCCACACCCCCGCCGGACGCTGCACAAAGCGGAGCAGGCGATTGGCGAGCAGCTCACACACGTAGAGGGCGCCGCCGCGCGGCGCGAGCGCGAGGCCGCACGGGTGGGAGAGCGTCCCCAGCGCGAGTGGCTGCAGCAGCTGCCCGTCTCGGGAGATGGAGAAGACAGACCCGCCGCGCTCGCCCAGCGTCGTCTCGCCTAGCGGCCCGGAGTCCGTGAAGTAGATGTTGCCTTTGGCGTCGGTCGTCATCCCCGACGGGCCGAGGAGGTCCCTGCCCTCGTACTCGCGCACAAACTCGGAGAGCACACCGTCCGAGCCGCGGCAGAGGATGGCGCGGTGTGCCCAATCGCACACGTACAGCGCGCCCTCCGCAAAACAGACCGCCTGCGCGGGAACGGCGACGATAGATGGGTGGATGTAATGGCCGCGCGAGGGCGAGGACTAGGTGGGATCAACACCGTTGGGTTGCCCCCTGTGTTTAGAAGGGGAAAGACGGCGGCATTGGCGACCGATACAATGTCGCCCGATTCGCTGGCAACAGCGTACAGGCTACCGTCAGGCCCGAATGTCGGCGCCAACAGACCTGCACCTCCCGCACCGTACGGTGCGCTCTCGGCCGGCGGCGGCCGCGCGAGCGGCGGCGTGCTGGGCATACACACACGACGTTGTCGGTCGTTACACTTGCGGGAGAATTTAAACAAATGCGCCGAGCGGACACAACGCCCCGCGGCACACGGCGGCTCCCACTCTTTGAGTCGGGCAAAACATAGTGATTGGGATCAAATATTAAATGAATTAAATGATATAAAACAGTCTTGCCACCACCGGGAGCGGCCAGGGCTCATAGACTCGGTCGAAAGACCCCAGATTGGCATCCATGCCTCTCTGGACAGGGTGGCCCGCCACAAGGACCCCAGGAATTGCGTCTCGCCGCTTTCCTCCCGCTGTGATTCTGTGTGAGCTCTGTGTCTTGTTTTGCCAACAATAGACCTAAACAGAATGATACTCTGTCCCATCGATTTGACTTCCACGGCACACACGGGAAGTTGTGCAGAAGGTGCTTGATCACAGCATGATGGGCGCCCCGGGTGGCCACCTCCCCGCCCCTACCTCAGCCAGCACCGGAGGCGACGTTACTCGCCCCGCCACCTTCCTGAGGCCGCGCAGGACCGTCGCCGCAGCCTCCGCCTCGAGCCTGGGCCGCTGCGCCGCGTCCCCCGTGAGCAAGCGGCCATGTAGCTCGGCGACGACCTCGCCCACCTTCCCGACCTCGAGCTTCCGCAGCGCCGCCACCAACCCCTCCATGGGCAGGGCTTGCGCCCACTGCTTCAGCGACCTCCACTCGCACTCGAAGCTTTGCTCGACGACATCCTCCGTCACGCCGTGTCCCACGTAGAAGAAGAGCGCGCACCTCATGTCCTCGCCCTGTCCGAGGCCGTCGCCGCCATGGCACAGCTCGCTCGCTTTGAAGACGAGGGCGTCGCCCGGCCCGAGCATGATCGGTTCTTGCCGCGATACGACGTGTAGCCGCCGCTGGCTGAGGGGCACGATCACGGAGTGGACGTCTTCTACGTTCGCGTCCAAGTGGAACGGCTGTCGCTCCGCCCCTGGTAAGGTTACGATCAGGCTGACCCCCGCAACGCTGCCGTCGCTTCTTGTGACGCCGACCGGCCTGCCCTCCAGGCCAACGTGCGGTAGCACCAGCCGCGCTAGTTGCGTCGCTAGTTCCGCAAGCTCCGGCCGCCCTTCGAAGCGGAGCAGCTTTCGCTTCGTTTCCCGCGCGATCCCTTCGAGGCTCTCGGGCCCCACGATGTCCTCGGCGTGCTGCACCGCACCCTTCGCGTACTCGAGGAAGGCGTTAAGGGCCCCGAGCTGGCCGTGCGCCGCCGCGAAGTCTCGCACGACTTGCCAGTCGCCTTCGTCCTCCACGTCGACAATGTCGAAATTTTTTCGATCTGCCCGCGAAATCGCATTCATGACTGCCGCTGGCGCGACGCGCTGCTCCGCTCGAGCTGCGGCGCGCTTGCCCACGCTCTCGCTCAGCGGCGGCCGCCTCGCCTCGTGCCTCTTCCTCTCCTCGCTCTGGCCCGAGCCCGACTCCTCCGCCGCGGGCGTGCGCACGGAGGCGCTGCTGCACGCCTTCCAGCGGTGGGGCTACGACTGCTCCTTCGCGGCGTCGTCGGCGCCCAAGAGCGCATACGTGGAGCGCCTCCAGTCGCGCGGCGTCCAGGCGTACGAATGCCCGCCCAACCGCGAGGCGGAGCTCGCGCGAGTGCTTGAGCGCACGGCGCCGGACGTGGTCGGAAATTTCGACCGCTTCTTCACCGAGGAGGCCTTCTCTTTCCGGGTGCGCGAGCTCGCCCCCGCCGCGCTGCGCGTGCTCGACATGCAGGACATGCACGCGCTCCGCCGAGGCAGGCAGCTCGTCGTCGAGCAGACGCTCGAGCAAGGCGCCTCGTCGGACGCTGCGATCTCGGCCGCGCTCGCACACACGCCTTCGGCAGGCAGCAGCGACCTGCTGCGCGAGCTGGCGGCGGTTCATCGCTCCGACCTCACCCTGGTCTGTTCGCCGGTGGAGCAGCAGCTGCTCGCCGCCTCCTACGGCATCCCCTCGCACAAGCTCGCCCTCGCCTCCTTCTTCTGCGCCGAGGCGGCGCCCGACGCGCAGCCAGGCGATCGGGGCTTCGGATACGGCCGCGCGAACGGCTTTGGTGCGCGCGCAGACTTCGTCACCGTCGGAGGGTTCAAGCACCCCCCCAACGTCGACGCTGTTCGCTGGCTTGCGAGCGACATCTGGCCGCGCATCCGCGCCAGGATGCCGCAGGCGCAGCTGCGCATCTACGGCGCGTACCCAACGGCAGCGGTGCAGCGCCTGCACTCGCCCGACACGGGCCTGCACGTCTGCGGCTACGCGCCCAGCCTCGACGTGCTGGCGGCGTCGCGCGTGCTGCTCGCGCCGCTGCGGTACGGCGCAGGGATCAAGGGCAAGGCTGGTCGGCGCTCGTGGCTAGGTAGCCGTACCTGTGAACAGCGTCTCTTCACACCTGCAGCTGTGAACAGGTTGTCGACGCGTGGCGGTACGGGCTCCCCGTCGTAGCGACGCCGATCGCCGCCGAGGGGATGCGCGGCGAAAGCGGCGGCGGCGGCGGCGGCGGCGGCGGCGGCGGCGGCGGTGGCGGCGGTGGCGGCGGCCGTGGCGGCGGAGCGCAGAGCGATGCGCGGAGCGACGCGGCGTGGGGCGGACTCGTGGCCGAGAGCGGCGAGGCGTTCGCAGAGGCCGCGGTGCAGCTCGCGAGCAACGCAGCCGTGTGGGAGCGCGCGCAAGCGGGTGGCCGGCGGCTGCTGGCGCAGCTCTACGCGCGCGAGGCCAACTTGGGCGTCGTTCGCGCGGCGATCGAGTCTGCGCGGGTGGGGCTGGCCGAGCGGCGGGCGGGCGACGTGTACGGCGCGCTGCTCTGGCAGCAGAGCGCGCGCTCGACTGAGTTCTTCTCGCGATGGATCGAGCTGAAGGAGCGGCAGAAGAATGACACGTAGTTCGTGCTGTGCTGGCCAGCTACTCGATGATTGGTGGAGCGGGTTTTATAAAGCCGTATTTGAGGCGAAGCTACAAATACAAAGGGAAAGAGACCACCTCTTACGGCTTTAGCGCCATCTTGCCGGAGCGGCGGAGGAGGTGCATACATCGAGCTCTCTCTGCGGGACACTCCAGTAGACAAAGAAGAGGCGACGGGAGGAACCGGCAGAGGATGCAGTGACGTGACACACACACACACACACACACACACACACACACACACACACACACACACACACACCGCTCACCCACGCGCTCCGGGCCTTGCACTTTAAATGCCGTGGGGCTCCTGTCGTTAGACGTGGAGATGCGAGGGTTGCCCCCCCTTGCCCCACCACCTCGTGTGTGTGGAGAAGTTTACCTTACCTTACCTTACCAGTAGATTTGTTGAGTGGAGATCGTAGATGCCGATCAGAGATCTTCCACACACAGCATCTCTCGCAAAACTCAGAGATCTTTAACTGAAGATGGAGATCTTGAGCTGCCGCCATCGGCACCTCGAGATCTCAGGCCGGAGACGGAGATGTTGACTTCGCGCCAAAGGCGCCTCGAGAATCGTGTGGCCGACTGGAGATTGCAAAATGGCGCGAAAAGAGGGTGGAGATCCGCTTGAAGGTGTGAAAGGAAAAGAGCATCCTGGAAGGCCGTCGATCCCCCCCCTGACGGAGGGAATCCCTGCTCACAGAAAAGGGCTTCGAGCCCTGTCTCGCGCACGCCCCTGGCGGGCGCCGCGGACCAGTTCCGCGAGCGCTCGTCAGCGGGTGGTGTGCGGTTCTTGCCGTAGTTCCTCTTCGGTCGCCTAGCCCCGGCGCCGTCTGGCGGACGCCTGCGTGTCACGAGTGCGAGCCGCTCGCGGTTCGTACGCCCGCTTGCGGGTTCGAGTGGCGGGCTATTCCGCTTGCGGGATGGCTTAGCGGGTTCGAGCCGTCACACATTGGCTGCCGCCGGTCCCCGCGACTCCATCTAAGGCGCAGTCACTGAGCACACCGCGACCAGCTCCTCCTCCACCTCCGTCCTACCCCTTTGGCGCAATCAGTCGTGCAGAAGCCGAGGCGACGTTTGCCGAGCTTGCCGACGCAGTTAGCTATACAGGCGATCCAGCCACCTATGACGGGGCCCTCTGTTTCCGCTCTGCGGAGGCGTTCTGTGCAGCGCCAAATCTCAGATCTGGATGCGGATGCGATTGCGGATGTTGCAATTGTTGCTGCCCCGCGCCAACGCCAGCGCCAACGCCAGCGCCGACGCCAGGATGCAATTGTGTCGGCCAGGACCCGCATCTTCACTTCCCGCACGGTGGACGCGCCGACTTTCGTGGCCGCAACGGCCAGATCTACTCCTTCTTCTCCGCGCCTGGCTTGGCCCTCAACCTTAAGACCGAGGACGCCGTCTTCCCGCTCCGTAAGGGTGGCGAGCGCAACCCAACAGCGACGCTCATCGTGAACGGCTCCTTCATCACCGAAGTGCACGTGGTGGCGCGCGTCAGCGGCGCGTACAACAAGACGGCGACCGCCTCCTTCTGGGCAGCCGAGCTCAACGAGAACAACTGGGGCGATAGCGTCGTCAATGGCACCTGCGGCGGGCGGCGCTTCATTCTGGGGAAGGGTAGGCATAGGACCTGCGGTGAGTTCTCCGTCACGATCAGCATGTCGAGCGCCATCTTCACCGTCGGCAACTGGACGGCCTCTGTTCGCGGCTTGCCGACCGAAGCCACCTCGGGGCCGGCGCACCGGCTCGACGTTGCCTTCACGCTCAAGGGCGACTACGTGGCGCGGCACTTGCCGCATGGTATCCTCGGCCAGTCCTTCACCACCGACGAGCCGCGCTGGGGCAAGACTGACTCCTACCCCATCGAGGGGAGCTTCACCACCAAGGCCATGGCGGAGGGCGCGATCGAGGGCACCGCCGCCATGTACGAGGTGACGTCGCCCTTCGGCACCGACTTCGCATTCTCCCGGTTTCACGCACGGCAGCTTCCCGGTGGACTGGGCGCTGGGGGAGGAGCCATCAGCGCCTCGGGCACCGACCGCAGATGAGGGAGGAGAGAGCGGCGCTGAGGCGGCGTGGAGCGCCGCTCCGTCTCTCATAACCACATATACATCCTTGCCCGTGACGACAAAGCAGAGTTTATTTCCGGGCCAGAAGGTGGACCGCTGACAGGGTGTTGCATGGGGCCTCCACCTGGAAGTTTACATTGGCGCGGCTCCCGTGGTGTATACCTGTGTTAGTGCCTGTCCGCGCCAGAGTCCCGTGCCCCCAGTGACCTGAGACAGAGAGTTTCTCCGCGGTAAAAAAACTTCTGAGACGGCGTGCAGCAAAGTCGCCGACGAGGTAAGGTAAGGTAAGGTAAACTTCTCCACACACACGAGGTGGTGGGGCAAGGGGGGGCAACCCTCGCGTCTCCACGTCTAACCGCGACAGGAGCCCCACGGTGCCGTGGGTGCGCGTGGGTGAGGTGTGTGTGTGTGTGTGTGTGTGTGTGTGTGTGTGTGTGTGTGTGTGTGTGTGTGTGTGTGTGTGTGTGTCACGTCACTGCATCCTCTGCCGGTTCCTCCCGTCGCCTCTTCTTTGTTCGAATGCTTTTCAATCCATCCTTCACGAAGCCCTCCCATGTAGCTAGCGTTCTTTGCGAATGTCTCGAAATGGCCAGCAGGCGCTGTCTGCTCGCGACCTGTGCGGGCCGCTCGTCCTCCTCGCCCTTCTTTCGTCCTCCCGTCCCTCCCCTCCACCATGGCCTCCTCGGCACTTCTTTCTCCATCCGCCTCGCCCTGCCTTTTCGTATCGTGCCGTTCGCCCTCCATTCGGTGACCTCCATGGCTGTCCGCCCCCTTTTGGGTGGCGCTCTCGATACCGTTGCGTCAACCTCGACGTCGCTGTCGCCCTCCCCGTCCCCGCCGTCGCCCGTGCCTCGGTTCGCGTCTTCGGTAGCGCCTCCGTTGTTCCCTCGTGCTCCGCCGTCGCCCTCTCTGCTCGGGCCGTTCGCGATTTCGCTCCTCCTGCGTGTCGCCCCTCCGTCTCCTCCCCTGCCTTCGTCGTCATCCTTTCGTCGCTGTCGCGAAAGCCCTCCGGTCCCTCGAACGATTCCCTCTCGTCTATCCCCTCCGCTGCGTCGTCCCAGTTTATATCCTCATCCTCTGTGCGCGTTGTCGTTCCCTCCCCTTCTCCATCGTTGTCGCCTCCGTCGACTGTGGCGCTGCCTCTTCCCTCGCCTCCGTCCTCCTCGTCTCGCCTGCCATCGTCCCGTGTCTCCCCGTCCTCGCCATCGCCTTGGCCGTTGTCTACCTGTTCATCGTGTCCCCTGCTGGTGGTGGCATCGCCGTTGGCTTCCTCTCTCCCCCTTTCCTCCCTGCCCCTCTCGCTGTCTGGTGTTAATGGACCCCCTTCCTCTCCCTCGCCACCGTCACCGTCACCATCCCCGTCGCTCCCGCCCTCCCGACGACTCGGTCCGCGTGACTCCTCGTGTCGCGCATCGTTCTCACCCATCCATAAACTCACTTTGGCCTCACTAAAGCGAAGTCTGAATCCTTAATCCTCAGATTTTAGATTACGACGCTGTGGGCCCTCTACCCCCCCACTTCTACTACTTCTCCTACACTAAACTACACTGCGCGATTGCTGCTGGTACCACGTAAACTCTCCACGACAGAACGGGACAGTGATTGAAATGGGCTTGACTAGGCTCTAGGGGCTTGAGACTTGAGTGTGCGAACTGCGAATGCGACACAGAGGCGGAGGATATCGAGGCGCGCCGAGGGCCGGCAGAGTCCAGAGACAGTCTCACTCTCAGCTCTCAGTCTCACCCGTGCGGCGTGTGGGCGGGGTGCAGCGGTGCACATTGTACCTTCAGAGATGTGCCGCACAAAAAATCACACAACCGCTTTTTGCAAACAAATCACTTGCACACGCAGGCTGACGGCCGGAGACGCGCGGAAAAATTCCTGCGCTGGCGCCCACTCGCGCCCTCCCACACCAATTCGCACACATGGATCAAAGGTCGGACGCCGACGCCTCCGGGGAGCGATAGATGGCGTGCTGGAGCGCGGCCCGCAGCGCGGCACAGTCGGGGTACTCGGGCAGCAGCAGGACCCCCGCGGAGCGGAGCACGCGAACCGGCGGCGGCTCGGTCGGCGGCTGCGCCATGTAGAAGCGGACAATCAGCGGCGCGCCGGTGGCGCCAAAGCTGGCGGCAGCGTGCTGCGGCGCGGACGAGCGCGAGCGGCGGCGCGACGCGTGGCGCGGCGGCGCGTGCGGCTCGTCGGGCTCGAGGTGCGGCTCGGCGTCGCGCGGCGGCGGGCGGGTGCGGCCGGTGACGAGGAGGAGGAGGCGGGTGCGAAAGGTGTCCGACGCGGCGCGCAGCAGCGAGAGCAGCAGCGCGGGCGTGCGCGCGCCGTCGGGCCACGCCTCAAACACGAGCCGCGCCTCGAGGTCTTGGGCGGGGAAGGCCGCGGGCAGGGG
>NW_005202428.1:260938-264552 GCF_000372725.1 Emiliania huxleyi CCMP1516 | reverse complement strand
CGCATATCAACAGGGAGTCTGGGGGGGGGGGGGGGTTGCGCGGGTGCGCGAGGGGAGGGCCCCGGCGGAGGGGTGTGTGTGTGTGGCGCGCACAGGAGCGGGCGCGGCATCCGTGCAGCCGCCACTCGAGCGCACGGAGGGAGGCGCGCAGCTTTGGCGACGGCGCGAACCGGTCGGGCTGCCCCGCCGCCCCTCCCTCCTCCTCCGCCGCCGCCCCCTCGTCGCACGGCGCCGCAGACTCGGAGCAGACCCCCCCGGGCGTGCACCCCGCCTCCCCGCCCGCCGCGGCGTCCGCCGCGGCCGCCTCGTCCAGCTGCAACGCGCCGAACGCGGAGCTCACGGAGCTCACAGCGTCAGCGGGCTCCTGCAGCAGCCGCAGCCTCGCGGCGGGCGGCGGCGGCGGCGGCGCCTCGGAGTCCGGCCAGTCGGTCTCATCGCCGATGGAGGCCAGGACGAGGGCGAAGCGCGTGGCGAGCTGCGGCCGCGCGGCGGCCGCGTCCGAGAGGCCGACTGTCGAGCCCCGCCTGTGGGGGAGAGGGGCGGGGACGTGTCACGGACGCGTCACGGGGCGTGTCCGCCGTCCGCGACGGCCGCCCCTCGCCCGAGCAGCGAGCGGCAGACCGGCGGCGTGGCGAGCCAGGGCGGGAGCGGGACGCCGTGCGCCAGAGAGAGCAGCAGCAACGCGCCCAGCCGCGCCTGCGCCGCCTCGCTCCGCCGCGCCGCCTCGGACGCCGCCTCGGACGCCGCGTCGGACGCCGCGTCGGACGGCGGATCAACCACGTCCACCGGCGGCAGCGGAGTCGGCGGCGGCTGCCACGCCACCGGCTCGAGCGGCTCGCGAGGCGGGGGCAGCTGCAGGAGCGGAGGCAAACCGCGCGCCGCGCCGCTGTCGGCCGGCACCGCGTCGCCCGACGCCACGTCGCCCGCGACGCTCGCGCGCTCGTGCAAGGCGAGCCGCCAAAAGGCGGCGAGCAGCGCACCTAGACTCGCCCGCCGCCGAGATGAGCCGAGATTACCCGAGATTACGCGAGATTGCCCGAGATTACCCTCAGTCTAGACTCGCCCGCCGCCGAGATGAGCCGCCCCAGATAGCCGAGATGAGCCGAGACCGCCCCAGATAAACCCGAGACGCGGCACGCGGCGGAACGCCGAGGCTGAGGGTAATCTCGCGCAATCTCGCGCACTCTCGCGCACTCTCGCGCAATCTCGCGCAATCTCGGGTGATCTCGGCAGCGCGCCGAGGCTGAGCGCGCGGCGCGGCGTGCCGCCCCGCCTCGACTCGGCCACGAATACGAGCGGTCGGAAGGCGGCGAGCCGGAGGGCGGGGGAGGGGAGGCCGGCGGCCAGCTGCTCGGGCAGCGCGAGGAGCCGCTCGACGAGCCCGCCCGCAGCCTCCTCCTCCCACGATACCTCCTCCACCCCGTCGTGCACCCCTGCCCCGTCGCCGGCGGACGCGTGGGTTCGGGTACCGCGGGGTAGGGGAGGGTGGGTTCGGGTGCCGTGGGGGAGGGGAGGGTGGGTTCGGGTACCGTGGGGTAGGGGAGGGTGGGTTTGGGTACCGTGGGGTAGGGGAGGGTGGGTTCGGGTACCGTGGGGGTAGGGGAGGGTGGGTTCGGGTACCGTGGGGTAGGGGAGGGTGGGTTCGGGTACCGTGGCCGGCGGAGGACCACGCTGCGCCCCTCCCGGCCCCGCCTGCCGCCGGGGCGAGCCCGCCACTCGCGCCGCACGCAGCCTGCTCGGCGAACGCCGCGTCGGCAGCCGAGAGACGCACGACGAGCGGCGGCAGCGCCTCCGCCGCCTCGAGCCGCGCCGCCCACGCCGCCGCCCAGACAGCCGCTGCCTGCGCGCTGGTCGGGTCGGGTGGCGGCGGCGGCGCGGAGTGGCGAGACGACGTGGAGTCGGAGTCGGAGTCGTTGTCGCTCGCCTCCTCCGCCGCGTCGCCGAGCGCCGTCGCCGCGCCCTCCGTGAAGTAGGGGTGGCAGGCGAGCGCTGCCGCCGCGGGCCGACAGAGCGGCTGCGCGTGCGCCATCGCGCCGCACAGCGCGGCGATGCCCTCGTCGCCGCCCGCGCCGCCGCCCTCGCCGGAGCCAAGGCTGGCCAGCACCGGCGCGAGGGCCGCCACGTCCGCCGCGAAGCCGCCCTCGGCCGCGGGCGCCGCGCGGAGGCAGAGCAGCGCCGCGCAGGCCGGCTCGCCCGCGGCCGGTGGGTTCGGGTACCGCGGGGTAGGGGAGGGCGGGTTCGGGTACCGCGGGGTAGGGGAGGGCGGCTCGCCCGCGGCCGGTGCGGCCGCAGACGGCCGCAGAGGGCCGTGGAAGAGGGTGGCGGCGCTCGCCGCCGGGTGGGGCGTGTGCTGCCGCAGCGGGAAGGAGACGTCGGCGAGGGAGAGTGCGCCGCCGCAAGAGAGGCCAGCCGCGTGGAGGGAGGCGAGCCCGCGAACGAGGGAGAGGCGGCACGCGCGCAGCGCCTGGGCGGGAGACGGGCGGGCGAGGTCGACGCGGGAGGGAGGGGGAGGGAGGGAGAGGCGGCACGCGCGCGCAGCGGCGCCTCGCCGCCGCGCCTCTGCGCGCCCTCCGCCGGCTCGAGGTCGGCCGACAGGTGGGCGCACAGCAGCCACTCGCCGCAGCCCGACACGCCGGCGTCGTCCAGCCACGCCGCCGCGTCCTCCGACACGGCCTGCAGCCACACATGCTGCAAGGGTGCCACGCCGGAGCCGCACAGCCGCGCGCGCCGCCGCAGCGCGCGCAGCGCGGCCTCCGCTGGCGCGCGCTCGTCCATCACCCACACCGCGAGCGTGCACGCCTCGCCCTGCAGCGACGCGCAGAGGCACGCGCAGTCGAGGCCCGCCGGCAGCGCGGCCTCCCCCTCCTCGCGCGCGTCGTAGCAGTCGAGGGTCGGCGTCACCGCCTGGCGGCAGTCAATGAATTCGAGTCAATGAATCAGCTAGTGAATTCGTTGAAGATGAGGCCCTGCACCTGGTGCCGCTCGCAGCAAAACGGCGCGCTGGCCGGCACCCCCCCCATCCACGCGGCAGCCCCGCCTCCGACCCCCGCTAGGCGGTTGGTCTCCGGCCCCGGCCCCTGCCTCGGCTCCCAGCCGCTGCACTCGCCGCCGCCCTCGCCCGCCCACCCGCCCTCGCCGCCGCACCCCGCCCCCTCGCACTCGCTGCGCGAGAGCAGCTGCAGCTCGAGCAAGTGGCGCCGCCGCCGCTCGCTGACATCGGCGCGGCGGCCGAACGCGCCGCCGCCCTCGCCGCCGGCGGCCGCGTCGGCCGCCGGCGCGCCGAGCGGCGGCGAGGAGGGGCGCGAGAGGGCGGCAGCAGCGAGGGGGGGCGCCGCGCCAGCGGCCAGCAGCCGCTCGGCCTCGGCCCTGATGCGCCGGCGCGCGCTGGCGCCGCCCACGGGCGGCGCGTCTGCGTCTGCGGCGGCGGCGGCGGCGGCGGCTTGCTCGGAGGAGAGCTCGGCGAGGAAGGCCGGCACGTCGGGCAGCAGAGCCGACGCCTCCTCGAGGCTGGCGCCGCATGCCGCGCGGGAGAGCGCCGCCTGGCGGGAGAGAGGGGGAGGAGGGCCATCTGGTCAGAGGTGCGGAGGGAGGGAGAGCGCCGGCTGGCGGCGACG
>NW_005202428.1:258422-260036 GCF_000372725.1 Emiliania huxleyi CCMP1516 | reverse complement strand
GGAGGGGGTGTGAGGGACGCCGCCAGCCCGCGTGCAGGCGCGGCGTCGCGCCTGCGGGACGGTCCAGGAGCGGTGCAGGAGCGGTGGAGGCGTCTCTCCTCCGGCTCGAAGGCAGGGCGTCGCACCTGCGGAACGCGTCGGCGACATGTCGCGGACGTGTCCTGGACATGTCCCAGGCGCCAGCCGCGGGCGGCGCCTGTTGGCCAGGGAGCAGGGGGGGCGGCGGCTCCTCAGAGGCTGTGCGCAAGCGGGGAGGAGCATCCCCGACAGACGCGCTGTGCGAGCTCGTGCAATCTCGTGCTAGCTCGTGCTATCTCGTGCTAGCTCGAGCAATCTCGTGCGAGCTCGTGCGAGCTCGTGCAATCTCGTGCAATCTCGTGCAAGCTCGTGCAATCTCGAGCAAGCTCGTGCAATCTCGTGCGATCTCGTGCAATCTCGAGCAAGCTCGTGCAATCTCGTGCGATCGCTCGTGCAATCTCGTGCGAGCTCGTGCGATCTCGTGCAATCTCGAGCAAGCTCGTGCAATCTCGTGCGATCTCGTGCAAGCTCGTGCAATCTCGTGCGATCGCTCGTGCAATCTCGTGCGAGCTCGTGCGATCTCGTGCAATCTCGAGCAATCTCGTGCGACTCGTGCGATCTCGTGCAAGCTCGTGCAATCTCGTGCAATCTCGTGCAAGCTCGTGCAATCTCGAGCAAGCTCGTGCAATCTCGTGCAATCTCGTGCAAGCTCGTGCAATCTCGTGCTAGCTCGAGCAAGCTCGTGCAATCTCGTGCAATCTCGTGCAGTCTCGAGCAGTCTCGTGCAATCTCGTGCAATCTCGTGCAGTCTCGAGCAATCTCGAGCAATCTCGTGCGAGCTCGTGCGATCTCGTGCAATCCCGCGCAATCTCGCGCAATCTCGTCCGCACAGGATCGCGGCGTCGGAGCGGAGAAGCTGCAGCTCTCGCGCCAGCTCGTGCAGCCGCGCTACCTGCGAGCAGGCGCATCCGCGGCGGTGGCGAGAGTGTGCAGAGTGCCGCACATTCTGCCCACGGCCGCGGCAGGGAGAGGGAGAGGGAGAGGAGAGAGGGAGAGGAGAGAGGGAGAGGGAGAGGGAGAGTAAGAGGGAGAGGGAGAGGAGAGGGAGTAAGAGGGAGAGGGAGAGGGAGAGGGAGAGGGAGAGGAGAGAGAGTACGGAGGGTGCGCGGACACGAACCTCGGGCTCGTCAGAGTAGAGGCTCGTGCAATCTCGTGCAATCTCGTGCAATCTCGTGTGATCTCGTGCAATCTCGTGCAATCTCGTGCAACCTCCGGCTCGTCAGAGTAGAGGCTGAGCGCCACGCCGCCGCCTCCGCCGCCGCCTATTCCTATTACGATTCCTATTCCTATTCCTATCACGATTACTATTTTTATTACTAGTACTATTACCTCCGGCTCCGGCGGCGGCGCCGCTCGCCGCTAGAGCAGAGGAGACGATGGCGGCGGCCCGCGGCAACCCGACAGGCTCGCGGGGCGGTCGGGTGCGTGAGGGAGGCGGCGTGCGCAACGCCTAACGCCGCGGAGGAGGTGAGTTGCGGCGCGGTCAGCTTGTGCCAGTACGCGGCCGCATCCAGGGGAAGGAGGCGTCCGACCGCC
>NW_005202428.1:227088-258195 GCF_000372725.1 Emiliania huxleyi CCMP1516 | reverse complement strand
GACGCGGGGGCAGCTGCAAGCACCCCCCGCTCCAGGCCACCCGGCGCTGCGTGCGTGCGGTGCGCAGAGGCGTGCGGCGGCAAGTGAGTGATGTGCAAGTGAGTGGTGCGGTGCGGCGTGCTGCGGTGGGGCGACAAGCTTCCCCGTGCGCGGGTGACCTCGCACACGGGTCAGCCTGCCAGCCACGCATCCACGCAAGCGTGGTCCGCGCGCATGGCATACAGGCGTTCGCCAGGCAGCGCAGAGGCTAGGCGACCGGGGGAGGGGACTAGCTCAGCGGCAACACAAGGGCTTTGACGGCGCCTTTCTGAGCGCCGCGACCGCATCCACGTGCTGCGCCTCAAAGGTCTTGAGGGCGAGCAGCATGCGCGAGAGCGAGTCCGGCCCTGCCGCCCGCCCCTCGCTCGACAGAAGCCTCGCCTGTTCACAGCAACAGGTGTGAAGAGACGCTGTTCACAGCCGCCCCTCGCTCGACAGCAGCCTCGCCACAAAGTTGAGCTGCGTCGGCCCGGGTGCCGCAGGGCCGGCGGAGGCGCGCGCGCGCACAGTCGATCCCACCTCGGTGAGCGGCATGGGCTCCCGCGGCACCGACACGTCGAACGAGGAGCGGAGCACCTGCGCCGGCCTCCACCGCAGGCAGGTCTGCCCCACCTTGATGCAGTCGCACGGCTTGAGCTTGTGCGCCTCGGAGGCGCGCTTGGGCTCTGAGAGGCGCTTGTCGTTCAGGTAGGTGCCAAAGGTGGAGCCGACGTCGCGGATGCAGAGGTGGCCGCGCACCACCTCCAGCAGCGCGTGGTTGTGGCTCACCTCACAGTCGTGCAGCAGCGAGAGCGTGCACTTTCGCGAACGCCCGATGAGGCCGCCCGCGGCCGGAATCTGGAAGTTGCGCTCGGCATAGGGACCCGAGATGGCCAGCAGGATGCCCGGGGAGGGTGCGCTGCTGCTGCCGCCAGATCTGACACGGGAGCCCCTGTCCTCGTCGCGCGGCGCCCTTTCACCCATCGCCCTTTCCACCATCATCGGAAGGCGACTGGGTTCGGCTACAGAGTGGTAGGGTGGACTTTCGCCACTCATAAAATCGTTGGGTCGCTTCAGTTCACGAAGTCCCCCCGTGGGCCGACCCTCCGATTTTATGAGAAGAGAACAAAGGGAGTGTTTGTTCACCACCCTCGCCCAGGGATCTACAATGCTGTCTTAAGGTCCAGGTTCGGCACCGGGCACCGCCTCGCCCTCGGTACACAAAATGCGCCTGCGGGCGGACCCTTACAGATCACAGATCACGGTGTTCACATACATGCCGATCGATTCTTGGTATTTGTATCGCGCGCCTTGCGGGGGGGGCGGAAAAGAGGAACCTCTTAGCGTCATCGCCATGGTGCTGCAAAGCAGCGCCGGGCGATGACGACTTACCGCCTCCCGGTCCCCCTCGGCATACCTCCGCTGCTTAGTTTGACGACTCGAACCCGTGAAGCTTCCCCGTGCGCGGGTTACCCCATACAGACACACACACACACACACACACACACAACTCCTTGCCCCCGCGCCCTCCCGCCCCACGCCCTGCGCCTCACGCCTCGCGTCCCACGCACGCCCCGCGCCCCACGCCCCACGCCCCTCACCTTGCGCCTCACGCCTCCCTCCCCACCCTCTCAGGCATTTCTCATCCCCGCTACTCGCCGACTCCTCCTCCCCCCGCATGATCGACGACTACCCGTCCTTCAGCGACTCCTCCTAGGCGGTTCTCCTCAATCAATCGTCTGGCCAACTGAGATCAAAATTTCCAGCCATGTTACTTAGCACGGATGGCTGCGAAACAGGGAGCGCAGCCATCCAAGGTGCAGATTTCGAGGTTACCTGCAGTTTGTCTTAGGTGGGTGTGAGTGAGTGAGTTTACACACACACACTTAGGTGGGGCGTGTCGTGCGATAAAGATGAGGAGTTTAACCGCCCGCGCAGATTCTCCACCACATATGCTGCAATCGGTCTGCAATCATTGTCACGCACCACCAATCCATACTGGGACGTACGCACACTCCCCCTGGGAAAAAGAAACACACTGAAAGGAGAAATCCAGGATCACGTTCACACCTCAGGTGTGAATACGTCCCGAACCCATACTTGGGACCCGTAGCATATGGTCAGCGACCCGGCGCAATGTGTATATGCCGGCTCGCCGCCCCCTCTCTCCCTGGCCCGCCAGGCGTGGGCTGCACAAGGAGCGGTCCGTAGCTCGGAGCACTGACGACCGTCCCGCCGCCGACCCCTCTCCGCTGCTGGCGATGGGCATGATATCTGCACCCTTTGCCGCCGGCCGGAGGAGGCAAGTGCGCAAGACAATGCTGACGCTCAGAACCGTCACTCGCAACGAGACGGTATTTCGCTTTGTTGTGGGCAGCATTCTACCCCAGCTCGACCGGTGTCACGGCGCTGCCTGCGCGGCTGATCGCGTCAAGCACCAGGCGCTTCGTGAGGAGGAGGCTCACTTTGGCGATCTGGTCGAGCTGGAGGGTCTGGACGGTGAGGGCGTCTTCAACTGTTGCTCGTGTACGGAGAAGCTGCACTCGTGGATGCGCTACGCCCTCTCTCGCTGGCCCGGTGCGTTGTACATTGGCAAGACGGAGGACGACACGTATGTGCAGCTCGAGGTGCTCGCGGCGGAGCTGCGCGCCCTGCTGCAGCATGAGAATGTGTTGTACGGGCACATGACCGTGGCGGCGCTGCCGACGCGGCCAACCGCGCTCACGCCTCGCATGCCTGGGGGCGAGTCCTGCGTCTCGACCTCCAAGCGGTGCCGGGGCGAAGCCAAACGGTGCCGCCTTCTCGTTCCTCCCTCACGGAAGCCCTGCCAACCCTCCCGGCCCTCTCCTCTACAGGCGCAACTCGCAGGGCTGCTTTCTTGGCGACCTCGACCTCTACGGGCTCGGTATTCCGGCCACGCAGCAGATTGCGGCGTGGCAGGCGGTGAGCCGGGACTGTGCCTGGCAGGCGGCGGCTCGAGGAGGGCAGCCCGAGGAGCCTGGAAAGGGGCGGCGAGCACGTCTCGGGCCGGCGAGGCCGGTGAGCACGCTGGGCCCCTTCCCGACAGGCCCGCTCGGCGTCTTTGGCCGCAGCCTCGCGGCGGCGCTCTTCGAGGAGTGCGCCTACTTGCGCGAGGTTGAGCGGGAGGCGCGACGCGAGGGACGGCGAACGCTCTGCCCGGGGGCGCATGGAGGCGTCGGGACAAGCTTCGCGTCGATCATGTGCGACACGCAGCTCAGCCAATGGCTCATCATGTGCGGCGTCGAGGCGACGGTCGCACACACGACGGCGACCAAAGTCCACCACTACTCACACCGCGCCGGCGGCATGGCATGGACGGCCCCGTCGAACCTATCGGTCGCCATACACGGCCTCAAAGCGCCCACCGACGAGCCCTCCGGGCCCAACCAGACGATCGGCGGCGAGTGGGCGCACGTGCACCGCGCCGTCGGCGGCTCCACCAAACCCGCCTTTCCACCCCTCCTGTACCACATGCATCGCGGGTTCGATCCGGCGCCGCGCCAAGGCGGTGACGGCTCGTGGAACGTGAGCGTGCAGCGGACGGGGAGAGAGTCGTGGAGCCTGCGCGGGAACGCGGAGCTATTGACACCTCTCAACCCCGAGGTGGCGCACTGGTACGCGGCCGAGTGCCTCTGGCCAGACGCCGACCTGGCCAGCGCGCTGCGGGCGCGCGCATACGCCCTGACAACAGTGGCGAGAGGGCCGCAGGGCAACCTCTCAGAGGCGCAGTACCTCGGAGGACGGCTGCGATCGTGGACGGGGTCGGGCTGCAACCCACACCGCTTCCGCAGGTACCCGCGCTGGCCGCCACCACCCGCCGTGCTCGACGCAATCCGCGAGTCCGCTGTGCACTGGCCGCTCAAGAGCCGCTCACGCGCTGCGCGCTTTGTCTACCACGGCCATGGGCCAACCGCAGCTGAACTTGCTAGGATGTTGTTCATCGCCACGTCGGCCATCGAGGAGGCGGTGGGCGGCGCCGGCGCCAACTCCTCGGGGTCCCTCTCCGCGCGGCGCCTCGGAGGCATCCTCACTTCGGCGCTGCGGCCGGTTCCGCTCGTGAATGTCACGGGGGAGATGCTGCACGAGCTGCTCGACCACGGGGTCGCCGAGCTGCTGCGCGACCGCGGTCCGCTCGGGGTGCCGCGAGCGCTGCTCGAGACGGTGCATGCGCGCCTGTCCGTGGAGGCGCTGTCTCGCGAGCTCGTTGCGGACCTCGGCGGCGTGCGCGCCGAGTGTTCGAGACGGGATGGGTCATGTCTTTGGGTGTGGACTTGAGAGGGAGGAGGACTGGAGGAGAGCACACGCACGGCTCTGTCCCTCTCTCTCCGCTGCAAAGTCAGTCAGTCAGTGTTACACACGTCCTAGCATGGACGACGGGGCACACGCTCGCGGAACACAGGGCATACACACGAGGAAAGAGAATTCACAACCAAACTCCCTCGCACAACACTGGCACGGGACTGGCACGCACTGGCACTCCCGGCGGGCGCGACTCGCGAGTTGCAACCCCCGGGCGGGACGTCCATCGGATCGGCGAAGTCTTGACGACGGCGCAGCCGGCTCGATCGCTCTCAGGACTGCAATGGCGACCGCGGAAGAGGAGAACTATGAGACACACAAGGAGCTCATCAAGAAGCTGAGCGAAAGTGCGGGAGAGGAGAACTTTGAGACACACAAGGAGCTCATCAAGAAGCTGAGCGAAAGTGAGGACCGCCCGCATGTGGAGGGAAAGCTCGCCAGGAAGCTGTCCGTCGAGGAAGAGGAGAACTTTGAGACACACAAGGAGCTCATCAAGAAGCTGAGCGAAAGTGCGGGAGAGGAGAACTTTGAGACACACAAGGAGCTCATCAAGAAGCTGAGCGAAAGTGCGGGAGAGGAGAACTTTGAGACACACAAGGAGCTCATCAAGAAGCTGAGCGAAATTGAGGACCGCCCGCATGTGGAGGGAAAGCTCGCCAGGAAGCTGTCCGCCGACGTTGACCCCGAGACGGGCGTTTCGGAAGTGGAGAACTATGACACACACAAGGAGCTTATCAAGAAGCTGAGCGCGGAAGCGAATCTCAGTGCCGCTGCCTGAAGCCGCACGTACCATACTCTCCGATTGACTCCGACGCCCCCATTTCCTAGCCTCGAGCCAGCGTCCGATCCGCCTCTGGCGCCTTAGACTAACACGCCACCTCTCGCGCGTTGTGTGCACGTCGTAGATCGCGGTCTCGATCGCGCATTGTGTGTACGTCTAGATCGTTGCTCTGACCACAGTGGAGTCTCGATCACTAATATGAGGACGCTTCAGTTGCGAACAGTTCGTTGATCTGATCTGTGATCTGTGAGGGTCCGCCCGGCGCAGCGCGCAGGCGCATTTTGTATACCGAGGCGGCGCCTGCCAAGCGGTGCGGCCCGGTGCCGAACCCGTCGGACCTTAAGACAGCACTGTAGATCCCTGGGCGAGGGTGGTGGCGTCCCCGTCGAATAGTAATAATACAAACATTTGCCCGATGGGTGTTGCGCGCCAAAGCTAAGAGCTATCTGCATCATCATCTGGCTCGCCGCCCGTCCACTCCCCCACCGCCCCTCGTAGCAGCCGATTCTCGTAGCGCCGGTTGCGTCGGTTCCCCTTCGCCTTGCTCGCCCGCCAGCCGCCGCGCCGATCGCTGCCCGCTTCAGCCAGCCGCTCGCCCGCCACCGCGCCCGCCTCCTCCACACTAGCGATCTGCTGCCGACGTGTGGCGCGGCGAGGCCGCCCGTCGCTCTCGCCGCCACGGCCCACCTTCATCGTCGGCGCGGCGGCCCTCGCGCGCCGTCCGCTGCCGCCGCCGCCGGCCGCCTCCCCCGCGACCCGCGAGAAGCGAAGGCTCTGTTTCAGGGCCGGCGCCAGCGTGAGCCCGTACTCCTCGCCGAGGTCGACGGGGAGGCGCCCCGCCCGCCGCCAGCGCAGCGAGCGCAGCAGCACGCGTGAGGCCGCCTCCAGCTCCGCCTCGGCGAGCCGCACGCCAGGGCACGCCCGCTGGCCGACCGAGAAGGGGATGAACTTGCACGACGCCGCGCCGCGCGCCGCGCCGCGCTCCTCTCTCAGCCACCGCTCCGGCCGAAACGCAGAGGGCTCGTGCCAGTGCGCCTATCGCAGCCGCGTCGGGCTCATGCGTCGCGCTCGGCCGGGTCGCGAGAGAGCCGCCGCCGGGTCGCCCGTCGCCCGTTGCAGAGGCAGAGGGAGAGGCAGAGGGAGAGACAGAGGAGGAGAGGGCACTGGAGGACAGCGGGCAACCACCTCGGCTCGCCTCGGCTCGCCTCGGCTCGCCTCGGCTCGCCTCGGCTATCTCGGCTCCTCTCGGCTCCTCTCGGCTCCTCTCGGCTCCTCTCGCCTCCTCTCGGCTCCTCTCGGCTCCTCTCGGCTCGCCTCGGCTCCTCTCGGCTATCTCGGCTCCTCTCGGCTCCTCTCGGCTCCTCTCGGCTCCTCTCGGCTCCTCTCGGCTCCTCCCGGCTCCTCTCGGCTCCTCTCGGCTCCTCTCGGCTCCTCTCGGCTCCTCTCGGCTCCTCCCGGCTCCTCTCGGCTCCTCTAGGCTGCCTCTCGGCTCCTCTCGGCTCCTCTCGGCTCCTCTCGCCTCCGAGTGGGCGAGCGCCCAGTTGTTGACGTAGACGACACACCCCCTCGGCACGCGGAACCCGCGCAAGCTCGTCTCCACGGTCGCCGTGCGTGGCAATAAGAGCGGCGGCTTAGCGCGGAGCACCTCCTTTGTGAGCGCGCCCACGTACCTGATCAAAAGGGGGGTCGCGGTGGCGGGCGGGGGAGCGGGGGCGAGGGAGGCGGCGGTGAGGGGGCAAGGGGCTTGGCCATCGATGGGGCCGGGGCGTCGATTGCGGCGGGCAAGAAGCGAGGCGAGGCGGCGGCGCGCGGTGGCGACGTACCCCGACCCGGCGCAGAGGGCGTCGGAGCGAGCCCGCTCTTGGACGAGCGGCTGGCTCGCGGTGAGGAGGAGGAGCCTACTCTCGGGTGATCTCGGGTGATCTCGCGGTGATCTCGGGTGAGCTCGGGTGGGCTAGGGTGATCTCGCGGTGAGTAGGAGGAGCCTACCAACGCGGCGCTCGAGAGGTTCGGCTACTAGGGGGGTAGGGGGGTGGGTTCGGGTCCCCATCTAGGAGGAGGCGCCACTCGAGCGTTGTCGAGACCGTGCTGACGCCTGCGGCGCGCGGAGACACGGCGCGTTGTGGGTGGGGTGCAGGTTCGGGGTGCAGGTGCAGAGGGCGGGTGGGGTGCAGGTGCAAAGGGCGGGTGGGGTGCAGGTGCGGGTGCGGGTGGCAGGCGGGTGGCGTGTACGTGGCGTGGCGGCTCGCCCGCGACAAACAATCTCGGGTGATCTCGGGTGACCTCGGGTGACCTCGGGTGACCTCGGGTGACCTCGGGTGATCTCGGGTGATCTCGCCCGCGACGAACAAATCGACGAGCGCGTAGAGCACATCTGCCTCGGGCAGGTCGGAGGCCTAAGGTAAGGCAAGGTACGATCTGGGTTAGGCTAGGTGGACACCCCCCCGTCGGAGACCTGCCTTGTGAACCCACCAACCTCAGGGCGGGAAGACCGTCTTGTGCAGTGTGTGTTCAGAGCACCGCGCGAAGACGAGGGAGGCGAATGCAGTGAATGCAGAGGAACGGAGATGAGAGTACAGCTGCACCCGTGTCCTCTCGATCGCCGGTCGGACTACTAGAGTACGTCTCTTCCGCTTCTACGGTCGGATGCGAGGAGCACGTCGAGCATGTCTGACGCTGGCGACGCGGCTGCGACGCTGGCGCTCCCTCGCCGCTGCGCCCGCCGGTCGGCGATGACTTGCCGGAGCACGGCGTCTCTCTGGCCGACGAGCCGCCTCAGCGGCTCGCGTGCGGCGTTGTCGGACGGCACACCGAGCCTACGTGGAAGTACGCCGACATGAGGGCGTGGAGACGGTATTGTGCAGTGTATTCAGAGCACTGCGTGAATACAACGGAGAGGAAGACAGTGAATACAGCTGCACACAGCTGAATACAGCGGATTACGGCTGAGTACGCGTCCTCTCGAGTGCTGGTTGGGGTACATGAATACGTATTCGGCGTCTAGGACACCGAGCAGGTCGAGCACGGTCGTGGGCGTGGCGGCGAGGCTGTCCCAGATTGCCTCGGTCAGGCGCAGCAGCTCTGCGATTGGGGCGGGCGGCGCGGCGGCCCCCTCCTCGCTCGCGTACGGGACGCGAGACGAGAAGGCGAAGCGCAGCACCATGTTCCCGACGCACCGGCGCAGCGACGGCCGGAGAGGCTCGCCTGTCCCGCTCGTGGCGAGGAGATGGTCGGAGAGCAGGTGCGCCTCCGCCTCGAGTTCGGACTGCTTGGCGGCGACCGCCTCGTCCGAGAAGAGCGTTGAGTACGCGGCCCTGCGCAGCTCGCGAAGCCCCGCGTCCGGCAGCGGTCGGCCAAAGCCGGCCCTGCCGCTTCCCGCGGAGAGCGACATGGACGCCACCTGAGGCCGGCCGGCGAAATCGCCGCCCTTGGTCACAAATGCCTCGTGAACAGCTTCGGGCGAGGAGAGGACCAGCCAGGGCTCCCGCCCAAAGTTGACCGTCATCACGTCGCCATACGTTTGCGACAGTGCAGCGAGGCGCCGGTGCGGCTGCTCGGCGACGCCGGGCGCGAGCATGCCGAGCCCGATCTGTGGGAGGGCGCCCACGAGCGGGAGGGCGACCGGGCCTGGCGCGAGAGGCTTTGGCATCGCTCGGATAGGACACCGAGCCCCGCGCCACCGAAGCAGAGGAGCGTGATGGAATGGAAAATTCATCTTCCGGAAAAAGAAAAATGATTCCTTTTCTTCGCTGTCGTATATCCCATCCCTCCCTTGGCGCTTGGCTTGTCCGTTTTCTTTCTTTCTTTTTCTCCTCATATCCTTCCCACCTAGGCGCGGCAGTCGCGGGGGGCGGGGGGCGGTGCGGTGTGTGCAATCGTGTGTTTGGCGTCATGTTGTGTGTACCTCTGGCTTGCGTTGACGCTTGTTTCTATTAACATCGAAGTCTAAAGCCGTAGCTCAAACAGAATTTTACCACCCTCCCTCGCACGACACTGGGCACGGGACTGGCGCGCACTGGCACTAACAAAGAAATACTGGCGGGGCTCTCCCTCGGCTCCTTGCCGCCTCGCACGCACACACACCTGTTCGACAAACGCCCGCGGAGTGGAAACTTGCCTTGCATCACTGCCCCGGCGCCCACGCCTCGACCTTCTTGGGCAGCAGCTGGTTCGACAGGTCATCTCCGTGGCCTAGGCAGCCGTCGTCGCCCTTGCCCCAGGCGAAGACGGCGCCGCCGGCGGTGATGGCGAAGCTGTGCACATCTCCCGCCGACACAGCGACGACGCGCTGGCCAGCAAAGGCCTCGATCTTCTTCGGCAGCAGCTGGCGCTGCTCGTCGCCGTGGCCTAGCAGGCCGTGTCGTCCGCCCCAGCTCCAGACGGCGCCATCGGCGGTGAGGGCGAGGCTGTGGGCATCTCCAGGCGAGACAGCGACGACGCGCCGCCCAGCCAACGCCTCGACCTTCTTGGGCAGCAGCTGCTGCTGCCGGTCGCCGTGGCCCAACTGGCCCAAGCCTCCCCTGCCCCAGGACCAAACGGCGCCGTCGGCGGTGAGGGCGAGGTTGTGCTCGGCTCCAGTCGACACAGCGACGACGCGCTGGCCAGCCAACGCCTCGACCTTCTTTGGCAGCAGCTGGCGCTGCTCGTCGCCGTGGCCCAGCTTGCCAAAGACTCCACTGCCCCAGCTCCAGACGGCGCCGTCGGCGGTAAGGGCGAGGCTGTGCTGCCACCCAGCCGACACTGCGACGACGTGCTGGCCAGCAAAGGCCTCGACCTTCTTGGGCTCCAGCTGGTACTGCTCGTCGCCGTGGCCCAACCGGCCTTCGCCTCCATGGCCCCAGCTCCGGACGGCTCCATCGGCAGTTATTGCGAGGCTGTGCAGACCTCCAGCCGACACGGCGACGACGCGCTGGCCAATCAAGGCCTCGACTTTCTTTGGCTGCCACTGCTCCTCCTCGTCGCCGTGGCCCAGCGGGCCCAAGAGACCGTTGCCCCAGCTCCAGACGGCCCCGCCGGCAGTGAGGGCGAGGCTGTGGTTGACTGCTGCCGACACGCTCACGGCGCGCTCGCCGCCCAGCGTCGACGGGAAGCGGGTCGGAGAGTTGAGCCGCGTCACGCCCTCGCCGTGACCCAGCAGGGCTGGAGAGTATGACAGCGCTGAGCCGCACGACGAGAGGCGCCCCTCGCCGTCGATGAAGAGGCTGTGATGAAGGCCTGCCGCCGCCCTCGCCGGCGGGTTGGACTCGCACAGCAGCGCCGAAACGCACAGCCACCGCACGGCGCACCTCTCGCCCTCTGGCTGCGCCGGCAGCTCGTAGCCGCGCTCTTGCGCCCGCAAGCGGATGCCCTCCACCGCAAGCGAGGCGTGGAAGAGAAGCGAGACGGCTGCGGCGCGAGCGATGTCGACGGGGTCGCAGCGAGAGACGACGCGCACGAGGAGGTCCGTGGGGAGGTCGAGGAGGCGGGCGGGCGGCGGCGTGTCTGGCGAGGGAGCGGCTGTGGCGGCGGGGGCGAGGCGGCGCGAGCGGCGCGAGCGGCGCGGCGGGGTGGACATCGCGAAGAAAAGAATTCAAAAAATGAAGTTCTCTCGCCGAAGAAAAGAATTCTTGAGGTACAAGCCTCTCACTTAAAATCCCTGTGTGGTGGCGGCGTGCCGTTCTCCCATCCCTCCCTTGGGTTGTGTGTTTTCTTTCTTTCTTAGCACACTGGCACGACAAGGGCGCGGACTGGCGCGGACTGGCACACACACTCAGGGTGCTGCGAACCTCCTTTCCAAAGCCTCCGAAAGCCTCAAAATCAAACAAACGTAGATCGCAATCCTGCTCCCGCGCAAATGGGGACACACGTCCCTAAATCCCATCTCGTCTCAGAGTTTGACCGTTTTCTTTATTTATTTATTGCTCCCGCGCAAAGCGGTAATCGCCAGGCAGCTGCTGGAGCTTTCCCTTGGGGGCATCCTCCTCCTCCTCCTCCTCCCCCTCCCCCTCCTCCTCGTCCTCCTCCTCCGCCACCGCCGCTGCCGTCGCTCCCGACGGAGACCACTTGCCGCGCCCTTTGACCAGATTGAGCAGCCCGGGCTCCGTGTTGCCGAAGCGAACATACGCCCCCTTCCAGCCGAGCTCTCCGTCGCCGGCCGCGTCCTTGCCCTTGCTCGCAAGCAAGCTCGTGAGCTTCAAATCGGCAACAGGGCGCCTGTGCCCCCTGCCGATGTTTGCCGCCGCCACGTCAGGTTGTTTTGGATTACTGTAACTGAGGTGTGCAGTCGGCTCCATCTCGATGATCATGCCCCACGCCGAGCGGAGGCATTTGATCAAAGGTTTGAGTAGGAATTTGTGTCTTGTAGCATGCTTTGACCGAGGGTTAACCATCGCGGCGTCGCCAAGGACGTCGTGTAGCTGGCCGCTGGGTGCCCTCTTGCCTGCCTCCACCGCCTGGCAGGCGACATCAAGGGGGAGCCCAAGGCGGCGCTGAACGGTGACGCGCATCGCCCACGCAGGACTCCATGATCTTCATATCATCACGCATGGGGATGGCGTTGAGGAAGGCGCCGGCCCCTGGTTGGCTGACGGCGACAAAACGGATCGCCTCTCGCCAGCATTTGTGGTTATTGCGTCTTCCGACCTTGTTGCCTTTGGAGGGCGCCTTGCGGCCGCCACTGCGAAGCGCCTCGCGTCACGCCCTCGCCGTGGCCGAGTAGCCCTAGGTTGTAGTGCGGCGCCGAGCCGCACGACGAGAGCCGCCCCTCACCGTCGATGAAGAGGCTGTGCCGATCGCCGGCCGCCGCCCTCGCTGGCGGGTTGGACTCGCACAGCAGCGCCGAATAGCACAGCCACCGCACGGCGCAGCCCTCGCCCTCTAGCTGCGCCGGCAGCTCGAAGCCGCGCTCTTGGCTGCGACGCGAGCGATGTCTCGGCGGGGTCGCAGCGAGAGACGACGCGCACAGGAGGTCCGTGGGGAGGTCGAGGAGGCAGGCGGGCCGACTCTCCAGCCTCTCAGCTCACCACCTTCCTCGACTTCCCTGCCGTTCTCCTGGCTCAGTCCTATCAGTAACAAGCCGCCGCCGTTGAGCTGTCATCGGGCGCGATCGAGGTGGGCTCGGCCGGCAGCACCAGCGCAGCGATTGAACGTAGCGGCGAGCAGCACGACGGGAAGGCCGACACCCGGCGGCGGCTTTGGCGCAGCGGTGGCCTTGGCGAACAGGACGACGGCGAGCGGGGTTGTTGCACGAGTATATAGGCCAAAAGCGTCGAAAATGTCCGAAAAAAGCGTCTCAGTTTGTTGCAGCTCCGCAGCCTGCGCGCGCTGCCGGGACGCACCGCTTGCTGGATCTGTGCACTCCCTGGGTCCCAGGGAGTGCGTGTATCCAACAGGAGTGAGTAGGCTCGACGCCGTACTCGAGATGGAGCTGCAGAAAGTACGCCGCCGAACGTGCCACCGACGGCGTCCTGGCGGAGGTGGTGGAGTTTGAGAACTGAGGCTGCGGAGGTGACGCCTGAGGTACCGGCCCGTGCACGGCGACTCAGCCGGCGACCGCCACGGGCTCAGACGAGACTTGTCGACTCGTTCCATCTCAGCTTCACCGTGGTCATCGGGCGTCTGTCGACGTCAGGACCACCCATACAGCTCGCGGGTTTGAGGTCGCAAGAGCCAAGATGGTGGCGTTTGGACATCCCAACCATCACACAAGACAGCCTGTAGGTGATGGCGGGACGGCGCAGTGTTTGTGGCACTCGGCAGTAGGCACCCGCGGCACAGCCCCGCTGTCGGCTCTCGCGGGCTGCGGAACCGGCCCCATAAGGGGACGGTGAGGGCGAGTGTGGCAGCTCCTGCGCTAGTATGGGCACCCTCCATCACAACACTACTGATCCTGGTCATCAGAGCTGCCAGGGATAGCGTCAGGAGCCGGTAGGAGTCAAAACCCCTCATATTTGAGACATCGTGGCCCATATACTCGTGCAACAACCCAGCGGCGCAAACTCGCCGAGGCCGCGGCCCGCGCTGGCAGCGCGAGCGCCGCTGGAGAGGGGGTCAGGGAAGGCCCTGGCGACGATGGCGGTATCGCGACAGACACGAGTCCTCGCAATCGCATTCGTCTAATGAAATCGCGAAAATAAACCCGCCAAATCATCAGGATTTCCCCGCTTGCATCATATCATGGTTTTCGCCATGACATTATGGAGTCATGATATCTCAAAGCTCGGCACGTCATTTTCACGCTCTTGAAATCACACCTTGCGATTTCACACAAAGATCACGCTCTTGAAATCACACTTGCGATTTAACACAAAGAAATCACGCTAGCCGCTCGGAGCCCGGAGCGATATTTGTTTGGCCGGTTACTACGGCAAAAATGTATATAGCTGCGCGCGCTTCTACTGTACACGCGGGCGCAACGAACATGGCTAGTACAGCAGAGCACATGCGAGGGCACCGGCGCCGCGACTTCAGACAGGCTGCTACGACTAGTGGAGAGGCAAAGCGTCTATCATGACTCTACATGCGGCGTTGGCAATCGGCGCGCCTATGGTGTGGCTCGCACCGAAGGTAGTGTACAGTCGTCCCCAACGTCGCGCGCCTACAGCCCTCTCCACCCAGACAGACAGGCTGCTACGGCTAGTGGAGAGGCAAATCATGACGCTACGTGCGACGTTGGCAATCGGCGCGCCTATGGTGTGGCTCGCACCGAAGGTAGTGTACAGTCGTCCCCAACGTCGCGCGCCTACAGCCCTCTCCACCCAGACAGACAGGCTGCTACGGCTAGTGGAGAGGCAAATCATGACGCTACATGCGGCGTTGGCAATCGGCGCGCCTATGGTGTGGCTCGCACCGAAGGTAGTGTACAGTCGTCCCCAACGTCGCGCGCCTACAGCCCTCTCCACCCAGACAGACAGGCTGCTACGGCTAGTGGAGAGGCAAATCATGACGCTACGTGCGACGTTGGCAATCGGCGCGCCTATGGTGTGGAGTCGCACCGAAGGTAGTGTACATCCAAGCGTCCCCAACGTCGCGCGTGCCTACTCTCCTCACTCGGGGCGTGTGGGTATCGGGGCCGATGCCCGCGTGGAGAGTACCTGCGGGCAGAGAGCAGCGTGCCGATGACGTTGACGTGCTCGTCCTTGGCCGCCGCGTGCAGCGCGGAGTTGGACGCGGGCACCTGGTCGAGCACGTTGACCCGGAGGAACCGACTGCATGTCGATGTTGGGGCCTGGCGCGGCGCCGGAGTCGCCGAAGTCCGCCCGTCCGTAGCCCTCCTCTGCCTCCGAGAGGGAGCGCGCGTCGCCACCGCCCGAGAGAGAGCCGCGGGCCGGAGACTCGGAGAGGTTGGACGCTCGCTGTCGCTGCTCTCGCTCGCTCAAGCCGGGCGCGTACGCGTCGTCGCTCAAGTCGGTCATGCCCTGCGACAGACACCACGGGTGTGATTCGAATGAGAACCGCGTGGCCGGTTGAGCTTCAGGTTTTGCGGGGATATGGCCGGCCGGAAGCTTGCGTCGCCACTCACGGGTTTATCACGCATCACACCAGTGAGAGGATTTCTTTTTCGCGCACGACACTAGGCACGGGACTGGCGCGCACTGGCACTAACACAGGTCGTGCGAGGGAGTTTCGTTGTAAAATTCTTTTTCGCGCTCTTTTCCACAGCTCTTCACCTTTATCAATCTATTTCCAGTAGAGTCGTTTTGGTGGCCAAGCCGAAGTAGCAGGAGGTATGTATCAACCACCGTGATCTCTATCGACAAGCAAGACTATCCGGCATCGACAAGGACAGTTGTGTGAGAGTGAGATTGGACTCAAGAGTCAAGTTTATTGTCTTCAACTAGACTGTCGTATGTATGTGTCTGCACGCGTCCGCATGCTAACCTCCATAAGTCTCTGTCCTGACACCGGCAGAGGACCTTGGCCGGCCCTGGTACGGAGCGCCTAGTCCCGGATCACTAGAATGCGCCACAAGCACGCGCCCACTCGCACGTGCAAGGGCATGGAGGTTGATGAGCACCGGTTGATCCTACGTTCCACAGGAGAAACAAGAATAGTGGCGCCGAAGGTAAAGAAAGGACCAAGGGAGCAGGGGTGGGCGTTTGAAGAAAGCAGGCCAAGAAAGGGCAAACTCCGCGCTCGTGCTAAAGGTACACATTTGCCCTGCACGCTGGTGGCAGCCATAGGTAGCAGACAAAAATACTTTATCTCTCGGGATGCGCGTTTACCGACCCACACTGCAAGCATTCAATTTCCTGTAATGCGTGCCTGTGGGAGGGGGGCTAGTGCTACAACTTAAATGCTATGGGGCTCCCCTCCGGCCGGCTAGCTCCCCCTTCCCCAGCATGGGGTGTATCACGTTGTGAGGTGGGGAGGGATCCCCTGTTCCGTCTGAACACGTGTGTTTGCGCTATGTATGATCACTGCACACTGCGGCGGTCGCGGGTCAGTCGCGGCCCGCGCGGTGTCCGCGGGGTCGGTATAATTTTTCAGTTTTCACGCTCGGGGGTAAGGTAAGGTAAGGTAAGGTAAACGTCTCCACACACACAAAGTGGTGGGGCAAGGGGGGGCGACCCTCGCATCTCCACGCCCGGGACACGAGCAGGAGCCCCACGGCATTCAAAGTGCAAGCACCGGCCCGGTGCCGTGGGTGAGCAACCTGCACCCCACTCTCTCCCTCTCCCAGACACAACCCGCACACAACCCCCACAGCGTGGACGACTACGTGTTCAGAAACACCAAGCAGCGAGGCGAGGGTGAAGGGGTAAGGGGCTGTGTGGGGCAGAATCTTCATCCGGCTTATCTGTGACTACTCCATCTAGCCTGGGGGGTCGGAGGAGGGGGGGGCAGAAGGGGTAAGATATGGGTGAGGCCAGCTAGTCGGACAGCCTCCCGTCGTTGGAATACTCCTCGGAGCGGTCGGCGTCCTCGTCGTCGTCCTCGCCCGACGCGGAGGTCGGGCGAGAGGTCTGCATCGCCTCGCCGGCTGTGAACCTGAACACGGCGTCGGCCGGCGCCGAGGCGCCGGCGGCCGTCATCAGGTGCATGACAAATCTGTCGCGGCATGCCGCATCAATCTCTCCATACTCGGCCAGCTCGGTTGCGAGCCAGTCCGAGGCGACGGTCGTCGCCACGGTCCCCTGGGGAACCTTGGCGTACACCTTGCTGGGGCCGCGCCGATACCCGTCGTCCCTCTCCGGGGGCAGCGAGTATTCGACCTCTATTTTGCCCCGGCCTGGCTGCGCGTCTGCGCAGCTGCAGTCCGCAGCCCGGCCATCACGTACTGGATGTTCTCGCGCAGCTGCGCCCGCGGGGCCTCCGCGCGCTCGGCCTCGCTCGCGGCGCGCTCGCCAGCCTCCGTCGCCCGGCGCGCCTTCTGCCGGGCCTTCTTGGCCTTGCGTGCCGCGGCTCGAGCCGCGAGCTGCTCCTTGGTGGGATCCTTCTTCTTCGGCGCGGTGCGCTCGACGTACGAGCGCTCCGCCACCTGCACCGACTCGCGGTCGCCCGCGGCCTTCTCGTGCTTCAGGTCGATCTCGATGGTCGCGTAGCCAGGCCTTATCAGCCTGACCTGCGACGCACCCCACCTGCGATCCTTGCGACCATCACCGCGTCCTCCAGTTGCACGCGATCGGAGCTATTCCAGCGTCCGCTGCGCATCCCCGGCGGCACGACGGTGGCCGGCGCTTGCGCACCAGCCCCGTCCGCCACCGGGTCCGCGGCCGCGGTCCCTGTCATAGCTACGCGCGCCATGGAGAACGGCGGGCACTTCGTCTGTGCGGCGCGGGGGTATGATAGCACGACCATGAATTCTTACTCATGATATCAATAGACCCATCATTATATCACAAATCATGTGCAAATCATGCTATTCTCCATGTTTTCATAGAGCCGGGGTTTTCTAGATGAATGCCCTTTATCAAACTCGACAATTACATGAACATGAATTAAGCCAAATCTCCGATCGTCCCCCTAGCGCCCCCTTGTTATGTAAACGGCAGCCAAGCTTGTGATGTGTGTGCCTGTATGGCGTGTGTGGCCCTCGGAGTGGCCCAGCATATGCGAGGAGGGAGGGGGGGGGGGGGGGGACGGCATGGAGGGGGAGATTAGGAAGAGCAAGGGCGAGAGAGGGCAAGGGACCGGGCGCTGGCATACCAGGGGGGGGCAGGGTGGTGGGCGGCGACCGCCGCATACCGTCGCCGCACCGACCTAGCTGCGACCGCGGTCCGTGCTGCTGCTGGCCGCTGGCTAGCCGAACACGAGATGTCGCACATGCTCGACGGCACCCGCACCGTCCCAAGACGCCTCCACATAGTACAGCTTGCCACCCCCCCGCGGGCTCCACGCGGCAGCGCTTCCAAACGGCCGTCCAGCTACTCGCCACTTGGGTGAGACGAGTGCAACCGACCCCTCGTCGAGGAGCATGAAGCAGTGGGAGCTCGCGTCAGCGTCGGCTCTTGCCATCAGGGTTTGCCGCCACTCGACGCCTTGGAGCTCCTCCTGCCGCAAGCCAGACGCGAAGATGGCGTGGCCGCTGCCGGTGCGTCCCGGCTGCAGGAGGGAGGAGTCACGAGAGGAGGAGCACAAAGCCTCGACGCAAGCAGCCGCGTTGGGCAGCACGCGTGCCTCGTCGCTCCCCGTCCAGCCGGAGCTAGGCCACGTGGCCGCGTCCTCCCGGATGAGCGCGAGACGCTCCAGCTGACCCTCACTGGAGTGTATGATGCCGGCAGACATGCGGAGCTCCTCGCCGTGGTGTAGGAAGAGCTCGGCGAAGCATGGCAGCCCGGAAGCCGTGTCGGTTGAGCACCACGCGCAGGGCCCGCCCGGGCCCGCCAGCAGAGTGGTCATGCCTTGGCGCGCAGGGTGGATGATGCCCACGTCAGTCGCGCAGGCTTCCGCGGTCATGACCCACGGGCCGCACAGTGGCCCCTCTCGGACAAGGCCCCGATCGTCGCTGTAGTGGTAAACGTTCCGCTGCGTGCACGAGTCTCGGTCTTCGAGCGGCTCGAAAATCCGCTCGGCCTCGAAGCGGTCCACGAGGTCGCCGCTCGGGCTCCAGCGGCACCAGAGGCTGCGCCAGTGCCTGGCCTCGGTGCGGTAGAGGAAGTTGTGCCAGTGCGCCGTCGCGGCAGTTGGCAGGTGCTCGACCAGCATGGCGGAGGGAGTGCTCTGACCGAGACGCGCTCCACCTTTCAATCTCGGCGCTGTGAATGTTTTCCCCCATACACCGCGACGACGTCCCGGACGCGCATCCAACACTGATCTCATGAAGCGCGGGGCGGCTAGTACCGATCCCATCGAGCTGGCTGACGAGGACTCCGACGGCGACAAGAGAAGATCTCTCTCTCTCTCACGACGACCGGCTGCCCGGAACCTCATTGAAAAAGAATTTTGCGTCCAAAAGAACCCCACGAAGTGCCTCGGGTGGGGGCTCAAAGGGTTTGTGGTGCAGTCGCCCGACGACGCGCAGGGCGCCCTCACGGTCTCCCTCAGGCCGTGCGCGACAGTGCTGCGGCGGCGGGCCGGAGAAGGGCAGAAGGCCAAGTACGGCAACTACCATATCATCAAGCTCGGGCCGATCGTCGACGGCCTCTACGATTACAGTGTTGTCTCCAACGCCTCTCCCGCCTCCCAGCTATACATCCTCACGCGAGACTGAGGTCGGGAGCGCTCTCTCCCCCTCCACAGCTGATCGCGGCTCTCTCTCTCCGGCCGACCCGTGCAAATTGGCGGCGGGCTTTGTCAACTGCTGCAACCGAACGCAATCAACCTGCGCCAGTCCAAGGACCCAAAGTATTGACGCGGGAAGGGGAACTCACGAACGCCACTCCATGTGTACACTATAGTAACTAGTATGTCAACACAGGCCGTGTGGCGACAGCCACCTCGCATTTTTCGAATCTGCAACAAAGGTAGTTTAAACAAAAGAACTCTCTCTCACAGCAGACAGGCTCGACACAGGTGCGAACTGGCGCGTGCTAGTACTATCACCGGCAAAGGTAGAAAGCCGCCGCAACCCGCAATGCGACTACAATCGAGAGGGAAAGGAAAAAGAGCCGCGGTAGGGCTGCCACAGGCGCATGTGTCACGCCGGTTGTTTTTGTCTTGCTTATTCAAAACCAATCACCCCGGCCCGCCGGTGACGTCCAAACACTTCGGCTTGAGCACGTCGAGGACGCGGTGGAGCTCCGCCTCAAACTCGGCTGCCGCGGTGCTGTCTCCTGCGCGCGCAGCCGCGTCGCGCCCCCCTCGCAGGCACGGGAGCAAGTGCGGCCAATTCGGGGGGCAGCAGCGGCGAGTGGCCGCAAGATGGGACCGCCAGAGCGGCAGCGCGTTGGCGCAGGAGCGCTGCGCGCCCGAGACAGTCATCACGTGCGGCTGCCATCGAATTACCACCAGCCATGGCTCTGGAAGATGGCAATCTCAGTGTCTCAGGGACCTCCGACCGGGACAAGTTCATCACCGATGAGCCGCTCGTCAAAGTGTCGCTCGACTACGCCGACGTGGTGAAGGGCACCCACATTGAGACAACCTTAGCAGTCTCGCACCGATGGATGCAGCCATATCAGACCAGACCCCGATGGCGAGCAGCTCAACGCGCTCAAGGGCTTCCTCAAGTCGCCCGCCGGCAAGAAGATTGAGCGCGTCTGGATTGACTCTGCGTGCATGCCGCAGGATCTCCCCAAGGGCTCGCGCAGCGCGGAGGACGCGGCCGCCTTTAAGAGGAGAGGTGAACTTTTTTTCTGTTTTTTTTCTTGCCGACTGTTTCTTCTTTCTGGCGGCATGAGCGGCGCCATCCTCCCAACCCAGCTTGCCGACCTGGCTCGGGGCGACCTGGCCTCGCTGCGCGCATTCCTCTCTGGGCGGCGGACGCGCGGCACGTCGCTCGCGGCCCAGCTCGACGCGCGGCACGACACCGAGAGGCGGGACACGCTGCTCACCTGGGCCGCTCGGCACGGGCAGGCCGAGGCGGTGCGGCTGCTGCTCGAGGGCGGCGCGAGCGTCGGGGCGACGACTGGCGGCGGCGCTTCCGCGCTGTATATCGCGTGCCAGGAGGGGCAGATTGAGTGCGCCCGGCTGCTCGTCGAGGCTGGCGCGGCGACCGATCAAGCGAATGAGGACGGCTGCACGCCGCTGTTCAAGGCGTGCCAGAACAACCACCCCGAAATCGCCCGGCTGCTTCTCGCGACCGACGCTGACATCAACCAAGCGATGAACGATGGTACCACGCCGCTGTACATCGCGTGCCAGAACGGCCACCTTGAGTGCGCCCAGCTGCTGCGCGACGCTGACATCAACCAAGCCGATGAGGAGGGCACCACGCCGCTGTCCATCGCGTGCTACATGGGCCACCTCGAGATCGCGCAGCTGCTCGTCGAGGCCAACGCGGCGGCCAACCAAGCCGATGACACAGGCGCCACGCCGCTGTACATTGCGTGCCAGAAGGGCCACCTCGAGATCGCCCGGCTGCTCCTCGAGGCTGGCGTCGCGATGGACCAGGCGGACGAGGACGGTGTCACGCCGCTGTTCGCAGCGTGCCAGAACAACGAGCTCGAGGTCGCCCGGCTGCTCCTCGAGGCTGGCGCGGCGGTGGCTCATGCAGACGCTAAAGGCTTCACGCCGCTGTACGACGCGTGCTACATGGGCCACCTCGAGATCGCGCGGCTGCTCGTCGAGGCCAACGCGGCGGCCGACCAAGCCGATGAGACAGGCGCCACGCCGCTGTTCGTTGCGTGCCAGCAGGGCCAGGTCGAGTGCGTTCGGCTGCTTCTCGAGGCTGGCGCGGCGGTCGACCAAGCCAAGCAGAACGGCGCCACGCCGCTGTTCATGGCGTGCCAGCAGGGCCAGCTCGAGTGCGCCCGGCTGCTTCTCGAGGCCGGCGCAGTGGTCAACCAAGCCAAGCAGAGCGGCGCCACGCCGCTGAATATCGCGTGCCAGAAGGGCCACGTCGAGATCGCCCAGCTGCTCCGCGAGGCTGGCGCGGCAATCGACCAAGCCGATGAGCAAGGCGCCACGCCGCTGTTCTTGGCATGCCAGAACGGCCACCTCGAGTGCGTTCGGCTGCTCCTCGAGGCTGGCGCAGCGGTAAGCCAAGCCCGCAACGACGGCGCCACGCCGCTTTTCATGGCGTGCAACAGTGGCCACCTCGAGGTCGCCAAGCTCCTCTCCTCCTACAGCGCCTCCCGCGCCGCTACGCCCTTCGGCACGCCCGAGGAGATTGCAAACAGCCAAGGCCACGCCGACCTCGCCGCCTGGCTGGTCGCCAGCCGCGGCTGGACGCCGCTCGCGCACCTTGAGACCCTCACCGCCGCCCGCGCCACCTCCCTCCTGCGCAGCGGCGCAAGCTTGCACGAGGGCGAGCCGACGCCGCTGAGGCGCGCCGCGGGCGGCGAGGGCGAGGCGGCGGCGCTGGTCCGGCGGGCGGCGGCGCCGTGGTCGCCGGCAAGCCACTCGCTCTTCCCCGCGGCGGCCCGCAAGAGGGCGGCGCTCCTCGTCCGCTCGATCTACGAGATCCACGAGCGGTACCACCTCGACTCGGCCGGAGCCACGAACGGCATCGCGGCGCTCGACTTTGGCCACTGCGTCTTGGGCTTCGCCATCACGCGCGAGATGGAGTAGGGGCCTTTTGTGCGCAGAGCAGCACTTGGTCGCGCGGTGATCTCGGTCATGCGGATCGGCTACCTGGATCGTCTCGGTTGTAACATGTGCGTACATTCACATTGGTCGGCTCCAGCCTCCACAACTGTAAACTCCGTCCCCGTGGTGCGTGGATGCCGGGTGGGGTGCCTTACTTTAAAGCCGTAGTGGCACGCAGCGGCGCTGCTGTGGCGCCGAAGCGGGGGAGATGCCAGCGCCGGCGTAAAAGGCGAGCGGCCTCGGGCCAGAGGGGCGGGTCCGGAGCTTGGGCGGCACCAAGGGCGATGAGGAGGAGGTCCCCGCGGCGAAGGCGGCGGCAGCGAAGGCGGCGGTCAGCAAAGGCGGCCAAGCGCGCTCACTTTCGTTGTCGCCGTCGCAGCTGGAGTCATCACTGTCCTTGCTGAGGGTGCCAGCAGCGAGAAGGACGTAGCGAAACTCGTCCTCCGCATCGGGCTGCCCAAAGGTTAGCACGCTTCCCTCACGCAGCTGGGCGCTCGCCACCTCCTCGGCCGTAGACTGCAGGAGGACCGGCTCGCCACCCGGCTGCTGCACGCGGCAGCCGCTGTTACGCGAGACGTCTTCGAGCCGGACGCTGCGGCCGTCTGCGGCGACGTGGAGCGAGGCGTGGAAACGCGAGATGCGCTGCGTATCGTGCGGGACAAGGGCAACGCCGCTCGACGCGTCGCGACCGACTGTCAGCGTGGCGCCGGGAGGCAGCGCGATCGGCGACGGCCGGCCTGCGCGAGCCCCGTTGACCCCCGCATCCAGCGCTAGCTCCAGCGGCCAGCGTGCGCTCCAACGGCTCGGCGCGGGGGACAGCGCCGGCGACGACGACTGGCTTCCGAGCCGCGAGAGCTCTGCGCTTAAGTGGTGGATGTCGCGGCTCTGCTGGCTGATGCGCGAGCGCTGCGACTGCACCCTGCTGCGCAGCTCATCGACAGTGCCGTAGGTGTTTGGCTCGGTGGAGACGGAGATGTGGAGCAGGAGGCAGCACGAGTCGATCAGCGTGCCGCTGGGCGAGCGCAGGTGCAGGCAGCGGTAGCCGCAGCGGAGGGAGCCGAGCATCGCCGTCTCGTACGCCACCAGCCGCCCCTCATCCTCCACCACCACCCGGAGGATGGTCTGGTGAGGCTCGGCCGCGCGTCTCGAGCCGAGTCGCAGAGCCGCGCCGCGCCAGCAGCAGCATGTGCACCAGCAGCAGCAACATCACCACCAGCAGCAGCACCAGAGAGAGACAGTGCAGTGTGACAGCAGCGCAGAAGCGCTCGCAGAGCGGCGCGCAGCGCCGCGCACGCCACGCCGCGGGCGGTCGGACGAGCGCAGCGTACGTCGGCCGCGAGCCGCGTCGCCAGCCGTCTCGCGAGAGAGCGGCGCCGCCGCGTGCGCGCAGCAGCCGCCGCGGCAGAGGCGAGCCGCGGCGACGTCCGCACAACCGATAACTGCCATTGGCGGTTCAAGATTCGAGAACCCCCTTTTGGTGGGGTTTCCACGTGAGACTGTTTGCAACTAGTCGCACGCCCGTGCGGCCCTCCCCCGTGTCGTTGGGCACGCCGACTGAGGTGACGCCCGTGTCGATGCCGGAGCCTCCGGTGATGGTACGAGGGAGCATCGCCTGCCTCCAGCCCAGGTCTTTTTGTAATTGTGTCACGCCGGTTGTTTTGTCTTGCTTATTCAAAACCAATCACCCCGGCCCGCCGGTGACGTCCAAACACTTCGGCTTGAGCACGTCGAGGACGCGGTGGAGCTCCGCCTCAAACTCGGCTGCCGCGGTGCTGTCTCCTGCGCGCGCAGCCGCGTCGCGCCCCCCTCGCAGGCACGGGAGCAAGTGCGGCCAATTCGGGGGGCAGCAGCGGCGAGTGGCCGCAAGATGGGACCGCCAGAGCGGCAGCGCGTTGGCGCAGGAGCGCTGCGCGCCCGAGACAGTCATCACGTGCGCGAGGCGACCCCGCGCGACGAGGAGTAGCGTGTGGTGGGCCCCGAGCAGGCCGTCGGACAGCTGCAGCAGCTGGCCGTAGTGCGCCGCGCTGGTCATCAGCTGCCGCCGCCGCTCCGCCTCGTCGCCCGCCGCGTGGGCGGCCTCCCACGCCGCGTCGGCGGCGTCGGACATGGCTCGGAGGCGCGGCTCGGCCGCAGCGCGCCTGGAGAAAAACGAAAACGCTCGCGCAAAAGAAATACGCGGAGGCTGGTGGCGCGGCTCGGCCGGGGCGGCGTGGCGGAGTATCAGCGGCTGGTCTGTCCTGTGGTTAGAGTTATTGCTACTGAGCTGTGACGATGGCCGGATACTGTGGTAGGCAGCGCACCTCGCCTCCCCCTCTGCAACCAGCCACTCCTCGAGGGCGCGGTCGCAGCCTCGCGGCGTCGGTCCGAACGGGTGCGGCGCCAGCGCGAGGGCGCGCTCCGCCGGCGGCGCCGTCAGGTCGGCCACATAGCTGATGACGACCTCCTCGCCCGGTTCGATGGCGGTTACGGCTCGGACGCAGACACAGAGCGCGCCGTCCGGCGTGCGAAACCCGGTCTGCGTGGCGTTGGGCGAGCAGCTGTGGTTGATCATCGCAGCGCATGGGCAGAGCGCCTGCTCGTCCAGCAGCGCAAACGCGTTGCGGGCGACGACGTGCAGAAGCCGGCGCGCCTCCTCGGCCGGCTCGCTCGCTGCCGCGGCTGCCTCGCGCAGCGCAGCGACTGCCTCCGCCTCCTCGGCGTCGGCCGAAGTCTCGATCGCTGATCGCGGCTCAAGGCCACGCGTCTTGCCGGCCAGGCCACGCTCCAAGAGCACTCGCGCGAGCGACGCGGCGACGAGCCACGAGGATGCGTCCGACGAAGGCGCGGGCAGCGGAGAAGAGGCGAGCGCCGCCTCGCACAGGACCGGCGACCCGGCGGCAAACCCTCGCGTCGCAAAGAGGCCGCGGCCTCTCTCGCCGGAGTCGCGGACCTCGTGGAGCGAGGCGTCGGGCCACATCGCGCGCGCTGATCGATCTGTCCAGGGGTGCTGGGCCTCGGAGACCCAGCCTCGCGAGCCCGCGCGTGCCCGGCCCAGTCTTCACAGCCTTCTCGAGGAGAGAGAGAGAGAGAGAGAGAGAATTTTATAATTCTCTCTCTCCTTCTCGAGGTTCTCGAGGTGGATATCCTTTGGCCCAGAACCCCGGAGTCAAGACGCGCAAGAACAGACAGTCGAGAGAAGGGGGAGAGACAGCAACGACAGTCAGAAGTCAGCGCTGGGTCCCAGGAAGGCGAATGCGATGACGGCCTCTAGTGTGAGCTCTAGCTAGTGAGCTCAAAAGAAAAGAAAGAAAGCAAAGATTAGGGAGGGATGGGAGGACGGCACGCCGCCACCAACCACACAGGGATTTTAAGAAGAGGGGTGTGGTGCGCTAGCCGTCGCCCACCCTTGTGAGCTCACTCATACGCACGCCGGCAGATCGCGACTATATACACACAGCTAGTTAGGAGCCGACCGACCCCTCGCGTCCGGTGCTCACCGACGGCCGGGCGGGCCGCCCGCCCACGCGCCGCCTACGCGCAGCGCGTGCGCCGCAAACTCGCCCGCCGACAGCGCTGGCCAGTCTCCATCGGCCGTCGCGAGAGGCCTGCCCGGCTGTCGCCGCGGGGCCCCCACGAACACCACCCACGCGTCGGATGCGGTGCCGCGCGCGAACTCGCGCGCAAAGTGCACGCCCCACGCCCGCCGCAGCTTCGTAGCGAAGTAGGACCGCGCCTCCTTCGCGCTACGCGCGCCGATCCGCCTCCAGTGCTGCTTGGATGCCGACTCCACCACAGTCTGTGTGAGCGCAGCCTGCACCAGGTGGATCGGTGCCAAACGAGCGCAGCACGGAGGACACGGCGCCCCTCGAGCCGTTGTTCCATGCCTGCACGTGCGGCTTGGCATCGAGCGCCGCCGCCCGCGCCTCATAGTCGCGCTGGACCAGGTTCGCCCTGTCGGCGACAGCGCCGCCCTGGCCATCGTCGCGCGCCCGAGCGCTCATGTAGTGAGGCCCGCCGCGGTGGATGGTCTTGCCCTCGAGAAGGTGCTCCGCCGGTGGCTGCTCGGGCCCGCGCTGCACTGTCGTGCCGCGCCACCGGACAGACGGATGCGCCTGGCCTCGTGTGCCCGTGCAGCGCGTGCCGTGCGGGACTCGCGCAGCTTGCAGTGCAGGCGCCCATCCGGCACGATGCCGTTCTTGCCGCGCGTGCCAGCTGTGCCGTTGAGTGTGACAGGCGGGATGACGGCGCTGAAGATCTCGCGCGGCTCCTCCTTGCCGCGCAGCCCCGCGTGCAGCGCATCACCGATCACGCGTGAGAAGATGTCGTCGTGGCAGTTGCCGTGGGCGCGGTCGTTGAGCGTCGCCAAGCCCAGCTGGACGCCAAAGGCATCGCAGACTCGAGGAGGGCCGCGGCCGGAGCAGGCGATGCTCTTGCCAGCGAGCGCGCGCACGGCTGGGCTCTCCCGGCCGAGGTAGGTGCAGAAGATCTCGCGGAACTCGCGCGCCTCGCACCGGTTCTGAGCCGAGGGCCATGAGCTCACCCACGCGGACAAGAACGAGTCGACGGCCAGCCACGCCTCCCGCCGCGTGTCGCCGTGCGGCAGCCCGAGGATGCTGCGGCTGAGCTGGTTGCGCTTGACCTGCTCCCGCTGCTGCGTCAGCTGCCGCTGTAGCCCAGCGCTGCCGGCCCGCCCGTTGCCAGCCTCGGGAGCCCGGAGATCGAGAGGCCCCGCGACGCCCTCGCCGCGGACCTCGCGCTGCATGTTTGTGCCCTCCCACGCCGTCTTGAAGGACTCGCCCGTCGGCGTCAGCTGCCCCAGCTGCGCGCCGAGCGGGTTGACGTTGGTGGTGCAGCCCGAGAGCTTCTCGGAGATGATGGAGGGGGTGATGAGCTTGAGCTTGGGGACGTCGGCGAGCATCTTGTACGTGATCTTGTCGAACAGCACCAGGTTCGACAGCTTCTCCTTCACCTTGCCCTTCGACCACTTCTTCTTCTTGGCCTTGCCGCCGCCGCTGCTCTTGGCGCTCTTCTTCGGGTCCTCCTTCTTCGGCGCCATGGCTGAGGACACAGGGGGCACGCGGATGGGGCGGTCGGTCCTCGAGCACTCTGGGCGTATGGGCGTGAAGGTGCCGCCGGACGGCTGGGCAACAGCCGAGAGAGCGAGGCCCTCGCTGCCGGGGTGGCCGTCGCGCACGCCCTTCTCTCCCCCTGCACGCCCTCTCTGTCGTGAGAGAGGCTTGCGGCGGGTGCGCTCGACGCGACCGGGCCGGCCAGCACCCGCGGTGGCACACTAGGAGGGAGCGCACGAGAGGCGCGCTGCTAGTGTGGCGGCAGGGCGAGCACCAGCGTGGAGACGAGCCAGAGCAAAAGAAAAACGTGGCTGATCCCTGCGCGTTTCTGAGCCCCGAGCGCCAGGTCTGACGAGCTTGTGGCCGGCTCACGAGAGAGCTTGCGGTGGGTGTGCGCTCGACGCGCACGTCACGAGACCGGGTAGCTGCAGGCGAGCACGCCCTTCCTTGCTTGGGTGGGTATTCGTATTGGCGCGGCGCTAGGCGCGGCGGCGGTGGGCGACCCGAAGGGTGGTGGAAGCTGGAGCGGCCATGGCGGGAACCGAACCTCTGTCTCTGGCGGCCCTCCCGCCAAACAGGGATCTACAACGCTGTCTTAGGGTCCGACAGGTTCGGCACCGGGCACACCGCCTCGGTATACAAAATGCGCCTGCGGGCGGACCCTCACAGATCACAGATCACCAGCGCCCTCTCTCGCGCGTTTCGCATGGCGTCTCCCTCCTCTCCTGTAGCGTAGACACCAACGTTACTAAGCGGCACATGCGCGCACACAGCGGGCGGGGCCTCCTCGCACTAGAGAGTACAAGCGGCGCATGCGCACAAAGCGGCGGGGCATCGCTCCCACTAGAACGCCCTCTGGAACGCGAGCAGCACCCTTGACGCGGGAGATACTTGGACTCGAATTCGCGAGCGGTCGATCAACGCGTTCTCAGGTCGACAGCCGCGCCGAGCACGTCGAAGGCGGGACGACTTCGGCGGCAGAGGACGAGGCCGAGGGCGGGGCCGCAGCAGCGGTATGCACCTCAACGCCAACGGAGACGGGCGGTATCTTTGGCTCCTCAGCTTCGGCGCGCTTTTTCTTGAGGATGTAGACCAGGGCGAGGATAAAGACGAGGATAGCGGCGACGCCTCCAACTATCCCCCCAACGATCGGACCGATCTCAACATCGTCGTCCTCTGTTGCCGGCGGGGGGTTGTAGTCGGCGACCCGGTTGCCCGCAGGGGGGTTGTAGTCTTCGGTGCACTTCGCCTCGTCGCAGCCCCCCGCGTTCGTGAGACACGCGTCGATCCCTGTGCAGGCGCCATGGGCGCGTTCAGGGATCTTCGTGAAGGTAGGAATGCAGCAGGGGGGCTCAGCTGCGTTTGCTGTTTCTGCGGCGTGATCCGCCATGATAGTTGCACCGCCACAGGCGTCGTTTACGGCAAATTGAAACTGCCAAAGCACACCGGTAAACTTGCGTGTGAAAGCCTTACGATACGACGTTTGGAAGCTTTGCGATGCGAGCGTAGACAGAGCCGACGCTGTAGCTCCGGTGAAAGACTTCGACCGACTGTACCCGACTGCCAGAGAGCCCTTGACAGAGGGTCCGCCGACGGCCTTGCCCTTGCCAGCCGAGACGCCAATTCCGAGGCGGACATCGAGGCCGTTCCTGATCGAGTTCTGAACGTCGTTTTGCCACGAGGTGATAGACTCCTGCTGGCTCGAGGAACTGGTGCCGACTTCCTCGGCGAACTCGCACGGCTCTGACGTGGCGCAAGATGCGACTGGCACCCAGTATCCCTCCGTTCCTTCGACGGTCGGCACGCACACGACCGGTGAAGGCGGTGGCGCCGGGGCGCAGTCGCCGCCATCGGGCTGCCCATTGAAGCTGCAGGCAATATTGTTGCACGCAGAGTCGCACGTGCCGTCGCCGATCCAGTGATCCGGGCAATCTTTGGCGCAATAGCAGTCGTACTCGTAGCAGCAGTTGTCCCAAAAAGGGCAGCAGTGATCGATAATGTCGGCGTCAGATGGGCACCACTCCTTGTTCCAGCAGTTGTAGCACACTCCGGGCTTAGCGGTCCCAAGCGTTTTTTTGGTGTTCAGTATGGTCGGCGTTTGGCCGCAGGCGAGGTTGCAATTCGGGTGAGGGAAGGAATGGTCGTTTGAGGCGAAGACGGTGATCGCGAGGACACCTAGCATGGCGCGGCAAGGCGAAGGCTGGCACGGCGAGCGAAGGGGTAGGCCGCCTTCTCGTTTGCGCTGTTGTCCTCCGGCCAATGCTCCCTCCTTTTTTTCATTCTGTCACGCCCTGGATGTGCGGTTACGGAGCCGCCCGTGACTGGCAGCTCCGCCTGATACCCACGCGAGATCCACTCGCCTGGCTTCTTGACAGTTTGTCCATTGGTGGCGCGGCCGATGCGCACGCAGTCCTCCTGTGCGACCGCGCGCTGCAGCGCAGGCGTGCCAGCTGGCACCGCCTCGACCGGGTCGATAGCGATCGAGGTCAGTTCGGACATCGGTCCTGACAATTTGACACTCAAGGGTTTCGGCCTGATTGCCCCCCCGGGCGAACCCGACGCCGTGAGAGAAGAATTTCGGTACTACACTGGGTGCGCTTAGCTCCTGGAGAGGTTACTGACTGCACTCCAAGTGCTCCAAGTGCCCCCCTCGCACTGGCACTGCAGCTAGCTCAGCCATCCTTAGGTAAGATGGCTGTGTAGGAGCGAGCACAGCCATACTGCTTCCACATTCCGTTTCCGAGGTTAGCCTTGGCGCTTGGGCTCGACCGCCGACCCACCTTGACTTTTTCATTTCCCCCGCAAAGGCGCGCGATATGGAACTCTTATGCGACCACCTGACATCTTTTTTGATATACGGTGGAGTAAGCACATCCGGGTAGTGGAACTCCAAAAGATATGGCTTTTTAATTCATCAGCCACTTCTTCTCCCCTCCGGGCCTCCGGCCGGCCTGCTACTCGCAGATGTTGTTGCACTCGTTCTTGTTGCGGCGCGACCGCCGGGTGAGGTCGGAGCAGCCTCGCCGGAAGCCGCGGATCGCCCGTGACAGCGCGGGGTGCGGCGCGGCGTTGGCAGCCGCGGCGTCGAGCACGCCCTGGCTAGCGGGATCGCGCCGCGCCGCGCCCGGCAGCGCGGAGGGCGGAGGCAGCCGCAGCGAGACGAGCAGCATCGGCTCGTCGCCCGCGCGCGCGGCGAGGATGGCCTGCGGGGACAGTGCCGGGGCGGAGAGGTCGGGGGCGGCTCGGACACCTCTCTGAGAGGCCGCCGCAAGCGCGAGCGGCGGCGCCGGCAGACGCGTCGCGGCGTGTCGTGGGCGTGTGTGCGCGATGTGTCACCAGAGGAGGGTGCGGATGCGCCAACGGGTAGGAGGCAGTGGGGCGCCCCGGTGCGGCGCAGCAAGTGTCGGAGGTGTGTCGGAGGTGTGTCGGAGGTGTGTCGGAGGTGTGTCGGAGGCGTGTCTCGGAGGTGTCTCGGAGGTCTCTCGGAGGTGTCGCAGAAGTGTCTCGGAGGTGTCTCGGCACCGCGCCTCGACCGCCGCCGGATCGACCGGCTTCGAGAGGTCGAGCGGGCGGGCGGGCGGCGGGCGCGGCGCGGCGGCGAGTGCGGCCTCCGCCTCGGCAGGGGTGGCGAGGGGCGGCTGCTCGCACGAGCCAATCCGCAGCACGCACCGCCGTCCGTGGGCGGTGTGCAGGTGCCAGAAGCAGCGCGAGGAGAGGCTCTCCTCGCGGCCGAGGGAGCGGCGGGCCACCTGATCTCGGCCGACCTCGGGTGACCTCGGGAAATCTCGGGTGATCTCGCCGCGGCCGGGGGAGCGGCGGGCGACCTGGCCCTTCGCGACGTCGGTGCAGTTGAGGGCCTACGTGCTGAATACGCCAACCTCAGGGCGGGGGTACGGTCTTGTGCAGAGTCTTCGGAGCGCCGCGCGAGTCCGAGGGCCACGAAGACAGTGAGTACAGCGGAATACGGCGGAGTACAGCTGAGTACGCCTCCTCCCGAGCGCCGGTCGGAAGACAAGAGTGCGTGCGCCTTCCGGCTTCTAGGGTTGGGGTGCGGGCATGGCGAGCGCGCGACCGGTGAGCGTAGCGAGCCCGCCGAGGACGGCGTGGACAGCATTCAAGCTCTCCCACGGCTGCGGCGGCAGCGGCTGCGACGCTTGCCCGTCCACCAGCCCCACCAGACCCGATCCGGTGCCGCCGCTCTGGCCTCTGCCGCCGGCGACGCGCCGGACCGCGCCTGCTTGGCCGCACGGCTGCGCGAGCGTCGTCGTGGACGGCGTGTCCGGCGCAGATGCCTCCCCGCCCACCCCCTCGCCCACCCCGTCTCCCACCCCC
>NW_005202428.1:225007-226988 GCF_000372725.1 Emiliania huxleyi CCMP1516 | reverse complement strand
CCGGCCGTCGGTGAGCCCCGGGACCCGAGGGGTCGGTCAGGCTCCTAACTAGGCTGGGTGTATATAGTCGCGATACGCCCCCGTGCGTATGAGTGAACTCACAAGGGTGGGCGACGGCTAGCGCACCACACCCCTTTTTTTAAAATCACTCTGTCACGTAAAGCTTTGTGGGGGGGGGGGGGCGGCTCCGTCTGGGTCGTGCAGGTGAAGTGGACGATCACGGCGGGGCAAGGCCGCGCTCCTAGACAGGCAGAGAAGTGGACGATCACGGCGGGGCAAGGCCGCGCTCCTAGACAGGCAGAGGGGTTCGACTCGCCGAAGCCAGACTACAAGCTCCTCGCTACTCCCTCGCCACCTACTACTAGCCCTAGGTCCTAGGCCGGGAGAGGCCGCGCGCCGTAGTCCTCGGCCTTGAGGCTGTGCCCCAAGCCCTGCTCCATCGCAACCAGCCACGCCGGGGCGAGAAGCACCCGCTCCGACCCGCCGCCGCAATACGCCGGCGCTCCGCCGCTGCGGCAGCTCGCCTCGCCCGCCGCGGCGACCGGCGGCGCCGTCGGCAGCGCAGCCCACAAGGCGCCGTACCGCATCGGCACCCACGGCCTGCGCCCGTACAGGCGCGGCGCGCGCGGGAAGTACTTTCCGCTGCTGCCCAGCCAGCCAGGGGGCGCGAGGGGCGGGTCGACTTGCAGCCAGTGGTTTCGCGCGCGCAGCTTGGCGCGGTTTGCAGCGGTCCAGGCGGCGTTGGCGCGGTCGGGCAGGTAGGCCGCGTGGCCCGCCAGCGCCGAGAGGAGCACCTTGTTGAACAGGTTCTGGTCCCAGATGTACTGCGTCACGAACCGCGCAGTCTGCTCGCGAGGCGGCGTGACGGCGAGCGAGCGAGCGACCCGCGCCTAAAGATACGGTTAGCGCAGTCTGGCTCGAAGTAGTGCATGGCTAGTTAGTGCTTGCCGTTTCACTAGTTCGTGGGAGCGAGCGAGCGACCCGCGCCTCGAACTCGCCGAAGAGCGCGTGCACCGGGCCGCCGCGCGTCGCATTCTGCAGGCAGACGAAGCCGATGTTTGTGTTTGCGAAGCCGCCCTTGAAGTCGTACGTCGTGACGAGCTGGTACGCGCCTGTGGGGCATGTCCACGACCTGTCCCGGACGTGTCCTTGAGAAGTCGTGCGCCGTGACGAGCCCGTCGCGCGCCCAGCCACGCCGGGTCACGCAAGAGCGGGAACGGGTCAGCGGTGATGGCCATGTCGGTGTCGAGGGCGACGACGCGCACGTTCGCCTCGAGCAGCCGCCGCAGGTAGTACCACCGTTGCAGCCACGCGATGTGCTTGGACGGCAGCTGTGCGGCGGCCTCGGCCAGCGCACCTCGCTGCATGTAGCTCGAGTGCGCGCAGGCGAGAGGCTGCGCCGCGCGGCGCAGCGCGTCGCAGAGCGACGCGCCGAAGCCGAGCGCGAGGGTGTGGTCGAGTCGCAACGCGCGGAGCTGGGCGGCCAGGTTGACGAGGAGGCGCAGCCGGCGGTGGTTCGCGTGGAGGAGGATGAGCTCGCGCTGCGCGGAGCACGAGGCGGACGGGGTACAGCCGACGTCCGGCGGCCGGCTCACGCGCTGGAGCGTCCGCTCGAGCGCGCCCGGGGCCTCGAGGTCGCCAATGGCCCACACACGTGTATCGACCATGCTGCGAGCGTCGACTGCATCGGCAAAATTCTTTTTTTAAATTCTTTTTCTGCTTTTCTTTTCTTTTGCGTCGCCCCGAGTGTGTGTGTGTGTGTGTGTGTGTGTGTGAAAAAAGACGCCGTCGCAACTGCCATGTCGGGCAGGTTGTAGGCTGGTAAAACACGCCCCGCTGGCGGCGCGGACCGGTGCCGCGGCTCCGAGCCCTCCTGTGGGCCCGCGGCGGCTCGCCGTCGCGGTGCCGAACAATGGGATCGGTGCGGATTCATCCCGGCGTGCCCCCGGTGCCCGCTTCTTCGGCGAAATTTGGATCAAGC
>NW_005202428.1:199667-224907 GCF_000372725.1 Emiliania huxleyi CCMP1516 | reverse complement strand
CCTCCTGCTCCTCGTCCCGCTTGTCCTTGCGGCCATTCCCTGTTTGCTGCTGCGCGCGTGTGCCGGCGACAGCCTGTTCTCAGACACGCCAAAGGGCCGTCACTGGGCGGAGTTTGGCTTCGCCTTTTTTGCGACCGGCATCATCGGGGTGCCATCGCTGCTGCTACTTCGAGGACTGATTCGGTGCCGCCAAACCACTCCCGAGCCGCCACCCTCGATGAGTCCAGTGAAGATCCTCGATGACTGTGGATTGCCGCAGGTGGGAGGCGTTCGCCCTCGCCCTCGGCGGCCTCGCCCTGCCCGCCATCACTACCGCCCTTTCCAGGGTGTGCCAGCGCGCCGACTCCGAGCCCTTCAGCTATCGGTAGCCAGGGACCCCCTGTCCACCACTTCTGAGCGCGCCTCGGCCGTTAGTGGCGGGCGCGGCGAGTGTTGTGTTCATTTTTATTAGATGGGGGGGGGGGGGGAACCGCTTCGCTCGCGGGCTCGCGGCGGGACTGTCGAGGGAAGAGAGTGCCGTTTTGGAGCCGTCCAACGCCTCGAGAGCCCAGTAGGCCATGCTCTGGCGGGCTCGCGAGCGGCGCCGCACCGCGGTACAAGCCCGGCGCGGCGGGCGCTGGGAGCCTATTCACAGAGGGCTCAACGGGTATTTTTCGCTTCTCGCTGCGCGGCCCCGCAATAGGTAGGTAGGTGGGGCACGGAGCCTGGCGGTTGGCGCCCGCAATAGGTAGGTAGGTAGGGCGTTTTGGCGCGAATCAGATCCCGTATCTAAATAGGAGCCGAACCCTGGGCGCGCTTTCGGCAGCGGCTCGCGAGCGACGCTCTCACATCGGCACACCGTGATGGACACCGCTCTGGTGACACCCGAGGAGTGGGCAGCGTTCGAGCTCAAGGCGGCCGGCTGGAAGCCCGTTTACAACCCGCCGCAGATCGGCTCGAGCTGCTCCGCGAGGCTCGCGCGCTGTGTGATCAACTCTAGCTGCCTGTGCGTCGGTCCCTGCTGCCGCGCCGCCTTTGACCTGCCTTGCTGCTGCCCCACGGACAGCTTTCGGCTCACAAAGCCGGAGGCGGCCTTCGGAAGAATGCTCGAGCGCGCTTCAACAAAGCGCCGGACCGCCTACGATGGCGTCTGGTGGGTCGCGCCGCTGGGTTGCAAGGCGATGTCCTCGACACGTCCATGAGGCGTCCAACTGCCTGTGACAAGGTGGATGGAGGACAACGTCGCAGGCGAGGGCCTGCTGACCCTGCAGGATGCAGAGTGGTTCTCGGACTCACTGTTCTTCAAGACGGCCGGGTACAACTGGACCGTCGACAGCTGCAGCACCGGCGTCGCGCTCGTGTACCCCCCACACGCGAGGCCACCGGCACACCTCCGCGACGCGGCGACGCCTCCTGGTAGGCGGCGTCTGGCTCACCCTTTGGTGGGACTGCGTGACAGGAGGGAGGCACACGTTCGAGGTGTCTGCCCTCCCTCCCGTCAGCCGGAGCCTCGCACACGCGACCGCACAGACGGGTCACACTCACGCACGCACACATCACGCACATCACGCACGCACGCACGCACGCACGCACGCACGCACGCACGCACGCACGCACGCACGCACGCACGCACGCACGCACGCACGCACACATACACATGCACACATGCACACACACACACACACACACACACGCACACACACACACACACACACACACACACACACACGCACACACACAACAGAGAAGCACACACACCGAGGTGGCGCCTGCAGGTGTCGCCGTCGGGGCGCTGGATCATGATTGTCGCCTCCGGTGCGCCCTCGCCCCTCTCGCCGTTTGCCCTTGCTCTCCGCCCTCGTCCGCTGGCACCGTCCAGCACCCGAGTCGTCTCTCGGCAGGCGACCAGATAAAGGGAGCCAACTGGATCTACGTGCTGCAGGAGGGCGGGGGCGCGACACGCTGCAGACGAGACGCCGTAGAGTCACGACCCGATCTCTGTGCTTCCAGGAGGGCGACGTGGTCGTCGGCGCGGACGGTGCACCGCTGCCGGAAGGCGCTGCGTGGAGCGAGACTTGCCGAGATATGGAGATATGGCAGAGTGCTGGGAGTGGACGAGACGAGGCGGGACGGGACGGGAGGAGACGGAGAGAGGCTGACAGAGAGAGTGAGGGGGGTGGGGGAGAGAGAGGCTGAGAGAGAGAGAGAGAGAGAGAGAGAGAGAGAGGGGGGGGGGGGGGGGAAAGACCAGAGAGAGAGGGGGCCAGAAGGAGAGGAGAGAGAGGAGAGCGGGCTACCCCGCCCCCCCCCGCCAGGCGAGGCCGGCGGCGTGCAGCTCACCCCGATGTACGAGAGGCTCAAGGCCGCGGTCTACAACCAGTGCACCTGCGCCTTCTCGCCCACAGACGGCTCGAGCTTCATCCTCGCCGCGCAGGCGAACCGGTTCGGACCCGCGCCGCCCCCGCCCGAGCGCATGGCTCGCTGACGGAGTCCGAAAGACAGCGGTCCTGAACCGCCCGTCCCTCGCGCTGTGTCGTCTGCTCATGTCTTAGGTAGGTCGTCGTGGTTCTTAAAAGGTATATCTTACACTTACTTGTGAGACGGCAAGCGGACACTCTGCCATTGTTTTCCACAGATCTCTAGCTACGGCTTCTTACCATAATACATCTGCGACGGTGTATCATTCACTTTATGCCACCGTTGCATATCCGGATATGCAACGGTGGCATAAAGTGAATGATACACCGTCGCAACTTCCCTCCCGGAGATGCGCGAAAGCCAAAACCAAAAGGTTAAGGGGGGGGGATCGGGTATATGATGTTTTTCTTTTTTGCGAAGCGTGTCTTGGATCTACATGAACATGTTCTGCACCTGCTCCAAGGACCAAAACGAAAGACAGCGCTGGCTTGCTGGCCGCCGGTGGCAAAACAGGGGCGCGCGGGCCGTGGACGTCGTGGCCGAGCTTTGCTGCCTTCTTGCACGTTGCCGGCTGTAACGTTGCCTGCACCATGGCCGCGCCTCTCTTGCCTTGTGCGCTTGGCATGGTCGAGTGGCGAGCGCGAACTCAGGACTCCACTTTCTTTTCTCTGTCAGGACTCTCAAGTTTCTGTCAGGACTCTCAAGTTTGCTTGTCAGGACTCTCAAGTTTACGTCAGGACTGCCCCATCAGGACGATTCCGCAGAGGGCGGCACGGGTCGAAAGGGGGGCTGGGCGTCTATCATTCACTGCTGGGGGGGAGGGGAGGGTTGCAGTGAAGGAAGCTGGAAGGTGGAAGTCTCGTCAAAGGCACTTGTGAGTACTGTGAAAGGCACTTGTGAGTACTGTGAAGACTGTGCGTCGTCAGGACTCCGCCAGGACTCTGTCAGGACTCTGTCAGGACTGTCAGGACAGGTGCGGGAGGTCCACAAACCAGGTTTGAGAACACACACCCCTCTCTTCTCCCTTTCCTCCCCTATTAAGCTAAAAGTACGTACACAGGAGAGAGAGATAAGCTAAAAAAGTACAGTACACAGGTTATTGCTCCCCCAAAAGTGTACATCGCCATTGGACGCTCTGTGCACTGTGGCCCGCTGTGCAAAGCAATGGGTTGGCGGGCCGTTGACGAGGACAGCGCAGCAGACAGTCCGGACGCTTCCCACCCTCTATCCCCGCAGCACTACGACAGCCCCCCCCCCGCAGATCCGACGCTGGAGCGCCGTGCAAAGCAATGGCGGGCCGTCAGAGCTCGCAGACTGACGCTCCCCTTCCCTCTAACCCCCGCCGCAGCACTACATCAGTGTCCCCCGGCCCGCAGACGCTCTGTGGCCCGCCGTGCATGGCAGGCCCGCACAGCAGACTCGGGGAGCTCCCTCGGCGTCCGTAGGCTAGCACGGCAAGAACCCCCATACTGTCGGCGTATCTCCTGAGGCGATGCACTAGGACTAGCCACGCATCGGGAAGTAGCACGTGGGCGTCGAGCCGAGAGCGCCACAGTTTTTGCCGATGTAGTAGAGCTGCAGGTGGACAGACTCGACACCGGAGAGGTCGAGTCCGTTGGCGGAGCCGGTCGAGCTGCTGAATGTGTTGACCTATACACGCAAGTCAAGGCAGTGCTCGTTAAGCACCCCCGCGTGGATGCGGCAAGGATGTTTTGACATTCACCGTCCAGGTAGTGTACATCGCGGCTTGATTGAAAGGCGTGTTCGACATGGAGGAGAACTCCGGCCTGCGGCCAAAGTACTGCGCCAAGTTTCCCGAAGCCAGCTCCCAATCAATGCAGTATTCCGCGGGGCAGGTGTTTGCAGGCAAGGCCTCCTCTCGCGCGCAGAGGTCCGCCTGCGCGGAAAATACTTTGGCCTTCACCCCATGCTGCTCATTCTGGCACGCCGACGCTTTGCCGGGAAGGTATTAAGCGCTTGAGCGGGAAGATGGCAAACTCGTCAGCGCTGCTCGCGAACTCGACCTCGGTGAAGCTGCCAGCCCTGTCTCTGTAGCGCTGACGCAAGATGGTCGCTGGCTCGAGGGCGATTGAGACGCGGTCTCTATCGTCAAGGGTGATTCGCTTGGAGGGCGAGTTCAGGTAGATCATGACACCCTTGAGAAAGAGGCCGCAGTACCTAACAAATCGCGTCACCACTGGTTATTGCGAGAAGCGTTCGCGCCGTGAGGGGCTGTGCGGCGCACGCACCCGTCCATCAGCACGGGGAAAGAATCGTGCCCCAGGCGAAAGCTGAGCCTACCGGTACGCTTGAACTCGGCCCACTCGGCGGACGTAGCGTACGGCGTACTCGGGAACTCCGTCACGTTGGTCGGGGACTCGACGGTCGTGGCGGTGCCATTGGTGTGGCAGCAGCCAATCGTGCTGTTAGGCGGCAACGGCAAGACATCTTTGTCGATGCATGACAGGTCTCCAGGAGCGAGAAAGGCTTCATTCTCGTCCTTCTTGCACAGCAACACGCCCGTGAATTCGGCGTCGACCATCGTCGTGGCTGGGTCGGCAGTCTTGAACTCTTTGATCTCGATTTGGACCTGCTGCGTCGTCTGCGAGTCCCAGAGCTCCTTCTCTACGGCGAGCCGGACCGGCTTGAACGAATCGTATCCAAGGTCTGCGAGCACCTGCTCGTAGTACGCCCGGGCCGCCATCCCGTCGTGCTCTGGAGAGACCACGAACGGCTTGGAGATCGGCGTCACACCGTCCTCAAAGCTGCTGCACAGGGTGCGAAAGTCGTTGTTCGACAGCGTCTCGTCGGCCAGGCATTTGAAGTACTGCTCCGAGGCCTGGTAGGCGAGGGAGTGGCAGGCGGCGCGGAGGGTGTCTTGGAGCGTGACCACAGTTTCGGTGATCTGCATGGCGAGCAACTGCTTTTGCCACTCCACGGCCAGTTCTTTGCTCTCCACCGTCTTCTCGTACTTCTTGATGACGGCCATCGTGTTTTCGTTGGCGCGCCTTTGCACCGCGATCATCGCCATCTCCTGGAAGACGGCGACGATGGTCTTGAGGGCGGCGCTGAAGTCCTTGCCGTACTGCGTCTTGGTGCCGACCATGTCGCGGTAATCTTGGGCCAACCCGGCGGCTGATTGGCCGCCCACCTCGCCAGTTAGGAAGACGTTGACAGAAGTACGCATGCCGTCCCCCTGCTCTTCCCACCAGCCGTCCGACATCTTGGAAACGTCCTCCATCAATTTGTCTGCGGCTTCGTCCAAGTCCTCCTGGCGCGGCTCCGACCCGAGGTCCGCTTTTGTCTTCTCGATGATCTTTTGGACCTTGCCTCCCTTGTCGGCGTCCGCAAACCTTTGGTTGAGGCCGGCAATACCCGTTGACTTAGAGCATATCTTGGAGATCGGTGACTTCGTGAGCTTGTTAATCACCGAAGAAACTTCGGTGCAGCCCAGAACACCGCCAACCACATCAACGATCTTCTCTGCCACCGTGAAGAAGATGACCGCCTTTTGAATCGTCGCCGAAAATGTTTCTATTTTCGCCAAAACCTTGAATGCCGTTGAGCCTGCCTTCAGACTTTTGTAGACCTGTTTCCCCGACGTTTGTAGGTCTTTAGCGAAATCTGCCGCCCTATGGAGGAACGAAGTAATGTGTCAATGAGAACACGAGCAAACGCGGCGTGACAGTGCGCGCTGCTCACTTTGTGCCGGCCGACACGAGGCCCATCGGGTTGACAAACATCTGAAGGGGGGGAGGGGGGGCTCTGAAGAATGAGCAGTCGGGTGGCACCCGACATGGCTCAGGCACACACCTCCGCAAACGAGAAGAGCATCGAGAAGATGCCCGAGATGAGCTGAGCAACCATATGCGCCTTCACCGCTGCTTGCAACTTCTCGAGCTTCTCCTTCATCTTCTTGTCTGTCTCTTCCATGCCGTCCTGCGCAGTCTCGACGGCCGTGAGGGCCCACTGCAGCTGCTTGTCCAGCTGTGCCTCACGCGCGTTCAGAATGCTGTTGTCGCCAGCAACCTTCGCCCCCTCCACTTCGGCCAGCCCTCCGATTGCGTTGAGAATCGATTGCACGTTCGACTGCTCGCTGAACTGGTCTTTGAGATTCGCAACCTCTTCCACGTGGGCCTGCACCTCGTCCACCAGAAACGCGTAGGAGAGCCCTGGCACGCCGCGCAGCGCCGAGGTGTCGGTCGAGGCTCGCTCGATGGCGTTCCGCAGGTAGCGGCGGGCGAGGCTGGTGAGGCCGGTGATGGTGGCCGCGGCTGCATAACCGCATCGTGTCTGCTTCAGGCCGAGGGCGAGCTCGCACGCACCGCCGAGTCGGCGTGCTCGCGCTCTGTGGGGATGGTTGTGGCAGCAACCCAGATCCGGGTCCTCGCGACACACGCCGCAGACGATGGCCTTGACCTCCGGGTCAAGCACCGGCTTCGTGTAGTCGATGGGCTGCATCGTAATGTTCTCCTCGTGAAGGTGGTGGCCGGAGGTGCCGAGGGTTGTGCTGCACGTATCCGGGCAGGCGTGCTCCGCTGCATGCATGTCACACAAGCCGAAGCTGTGCACTTGCTCGCATGTGGGCACGAAGCCGTTGTCGCAGGGGCCGCCGTCCGGAAGGGACGCGAAGAGCAGCGAACGGGAGCCAGCGGAGCTACTATCTGTCGTGCCGATAGCCTCAGAGAGCAGCTCTTGGAGAGACTCCAGAATCCTCACCGCCGACGAGAGCCTTGCGACCCACTCGGCACCGCCAGTGGTCGCTGGATACGTCGCGAGCGCCTTTCGTGCGTGGTACGCGAAGAGCAACAAGTACTCGCACGGCTGGAACTTGCCCTCGTAGCAAGGGCACCCCCAATGCATCTCGCACTCGTCGAGGTCGACGCGGCACTGAACGCTCTCATCGAGCAGCGGGGTCCAGTCGAAGCCCTTCTCCTCATGGTAGTCGAACAAAAAGATGTTGTCAGGGCCGCACGCGGCGTCCCAGACATCCAACTCTGCGACGGTCTGCTTGGAATGGAACAGCTGGATCGCAGGGCTCCGGGGGCAGAGAAACGCCTCGGTTGCGTTCGGGCTGTTGACCTTCTCGAGCATCGAGTGCACCGTTGTCGGAGGGGCCGCAGCGTCGGCGTTGCCACCCGCCTGAAAGATCAGTGGCGGCTGCGACCGGCATTGCTCGACGACGGCGCCAGCAGCCTCGTCAGCGAGGTCCATGCCGCTGAGCTTCAGACCAAGGGGCGACTCGTGCGGAAACCAGCAACTCGAGGCGTTTTGGATCGGGTATGTATCGCACGACTGCGGCCGCACACCGAAGTAGAAGAGCTGGTTGGGGCCGCCATGGCAAGGATGGAGGTAGAGCTCGCTGCTACCATCCACTTTGTAGTTGAGGCAGAGATTTGGGTTGGACTTGACCTTTAGCGAAGCCGCACCATCTGCACCAAGACCACTCCCTCCCGTGAAGCGCCAGAGCTGGTTGTCCCCGCCATGGCAGCTCAACAAGTACAGTTTCCCATCCGACGGATTCGCTGGGTTCGACCAGTCCAGGCACTGTTCTGAACCCTCGGATTTGACTTTGATCTTGGAGAATCCGGACATGGTCGTCTCCGAGTCGAAGTAGAACTGCTGGCTGGGGCCGCCGTGGCTGAAGTGCATGTAGACGACGCGATGGCAAGTCTGAAGAATCTCCTTGGTCTCCGAGGCTGTCTTGCCCCACCACCACGTCTGTGGAAGACCGAAGTAAAAGTGACGACCAGCGTCGAGGTTGCGATCGATCGTGTCGATCCACTGTTGTCGGGTGTGAGACCCAGGTGATCCACCGTTAAGTGATCCACTCAGGTCGGGGCACGCGCCGTTGCCAAAGTCGAACACAAGCCCGTCACGGTTCTGCTTGATCTCGGCCGCCGTCTCCTCGCTGTCTGGCGTCGACATGTTCACCGCCTCAAGGTTCCCCGCGGCCCGCGCCGTGCACGACCAGGTGCCAGCGGCACACCTCGTCATGCTGTCGCCGTCGTCCCGGTCCGTGCCATCGGGAGCAGGCACGCACCCGCCCGCCGCTGTTGGAACCAGGCCGCTCGGGCACGGGCCCGGTTGGCAGAGTCCGCAGGACTTGGGGCACTGCTGGCGCACCGTGGAGGAAACTTCGCAAATCTGCTTCATGTTCATTTCCGCAGGGTCGGAGGGAGTGACGATCCTGGTGCTGATGCACTTGTAGTGACCCCCTGTATCGGGAAGGTCGTTGCAGGATGCGTCCGTGCACTGGCACACGGGTTCGGTACTCCAGCCTTTGCGGCAGCATGCGTACCCGGGATCACACGCGGCGTGATTCGGCCGTTCATTCCAAGAACTCCAGCAGTCACCTTTGACATCGCGCGGAGGTGGCGGCGGCGGCGCATCCCAAGAGCGGCATGTGAAATCGTCGTGAGAAGCGAGGGATACGCACGCCGACTCGCAGTTGCTGTATTGGGCCGGATGACATCCCTTTTCCATGGCCTTTCGGCCGTTTCCGCAGTCGCAGAATCCGCTCCATCCAGACTCGATCGTCGTAGCGCAGCCCTTGTCGTCCTGCGGCTCGCGCGGTCCGTGCGGGGAGCAGCCTCCAGTCTGCTTCCATCCGAGGCAGCCAACGACGGTGCCGGTGTCGAGCACAAGCGGTTTCGTGGAGTCCTCGCATCCGGAACCGAGGGCCCCGTCGCGGTTGAGCTGCTCCACGCGGCATTGATCAAAAGGGAGAAAGCAGGACTCGTAGCAGCGTGCCGCTGTGACGGTGGTCTTATCTTTCATGTAGAGGCCGTCCCCCCAACCGGCCAGCGTCGGCTTCTCCGCAGGGCAATAGCGGGTGTGGATTTCCAGCGAAGCGTGTAGCTCGGCAACGGCGTCGTGAGGGCAGCTCGTGGAGGCAGGGACGCGTGTGCAGACGCCGGAGCTCGGCAACGGGAGCAAGGACGTACCATCGCATGGTCTCGGAGGGCAACGGGGGCAAGGACGGGAGCCCGGGCCGCACGATAGGAAGCGCTCCATCTCGGCAAACATGGCCTGATCATCGAACAGGTTCTCGGGCGACAAAGAGCAGCACCATTCCACGCTCGGGTCACTTTCTGGCCACACGAGGAGAGGATCGTCCCGCCTGTTGACTGCTCCTTCACGAACTCGGGAGTGGATCGCCGAGTTGTAGCGGTGTTTCTTCGACGGATCGTCCACCAAAAACGTCTCGCATTTCTTCAGCGCCGCGCTCGGGTGATTCGGGTCCTCGCAGCACTGCATCTCGATCGAGCCGCGCAGCGCTGCATCTTCAAATTGAATGCTATCGACAAACGTGTTGCCGGGACAGTGAAGCCAGCCGTCCGAGAAGTCGGCCTTGTCCGAACCGAAGGTGATGCATGATCGCTCGGCATCCGAAGACGCAACCAAAGAAGCAGCAATGAGAATCCGGCACACGGCCACGCGAAGCATGGCGTGGGCGGCTCAAGCTACGGCTTCGCAGCGGTCGAGGCGGCCGCGGACAGCAAGCGCCGTGGACGGGCCGAAGCACTCACCTGCGAGCGGACAGCGGAGAGCGTGGACACAGGGAGGTCTGCACAAGGTCGAACAGCCTCGGGCCGAGGGCGTGGGCGGCAGCGCTGACCTTCACGAGCGCACCCACGCCAAGCTGCACCCCTTCCAAGCTGTACCCCTTCCAAGCTGTACCCCAAGCTGTACCCCTTCCAACCTGTCCCCACCGTTTCTTTTTGCCTTGTCTGTTGTGTGTGTGTGTGTGTGTGTGTGTGTGTGTGTGTGTGTGTGTGTGTGTGTGTGTGTGAATACTCACTCACTCACACTCTGGCGCAGGAAGAACGTAGGAAAACACGCCATTGTCCGCGTACAGATTGCTGCCTTTCGTCGCGGTGTTGCCAACAATGGTCGACTTTGTCACGGTCGATGCACCATCACCCAGGAAGAAGCCGCCTCCTTTCTCTGCACGAGAGTTTTTTATTGTGCACTGCTCCAGCGACGTAAATGAGTAGCTATTCCGCTGAAAGAATGCCCCTCCAAATGACTGTTCGCGCATCGGGGAGAAGAAGGCGCTCTCGAACTCATTGCTGAAGCCGCAAGCCTTATACGAGTATACGAGCCCGGGGATGTATGGAGAGGCTGCGGTCTCTGTATTGCACGAAAGCGGGTCAGCGTAGCACCACTCCTGCTCGCACCAGCCGGAAAAAAAAACAATCACAAGTTGAAAGCAAAAATAATGCCATCTCGTCGGTCCTCCTCTCGGTCCATCCTAGCGGCCCCGGCGCGGCGCTCCTCGATCTGTGCCTGGATGCGGGCCACAATGTTGTTTTTCGCCTCGTCGTTGATATCCCCGTTCTTGCCCTTGACCCAGCAAAGGAGGGGCGAGTCCGCGGCGGTGCCGTGGCGCTTTGCCGCCCGCACGGTCGCGCACATGATCTTCTTGCAGCCGGCCTTGTGGCACGTGATGAAGCCTCCCGGCTTCGCCATGCTCCGGCGCGCCTGGAGGCACGGCTCCGCTACGATGGCGGTCACGTCGGTGGCGGTGATGCCGCTCCCAATCTTTTCGGCCACGTCCTCCACTTTGTTCTGGATGAGCAGCGGCCGGATTCCGTCGCACGTGACCTGTCGGGGGGGGGGGGGGCGTATCTGGTGTGAGGGGAGCGCTGGCGCCATGCTGCGGGTCCACCCCCTGCTCCCCTTTGCGTGTGATCGCGTGCTACCTCTCGCCTCCCCCTCTCGGCACTAGCCTGCAAGACGCGCTCGTAGGCCGCCACGCTCACCTGGTCCGCCTCCGTTGCCGGCGTCTCCGCGGTCACCCTCTGGCGCTGGCGTTCGCGCGCCTCTGCCAGCTTTTGGTCCATCATGCGTTTCTTTTCCGCTACGTTGTTGCGGACGCACCCTGGCGCGCACTTCCCGCGTTCGCCGCTCGCGGAGGGGTGCAGGACGGAGAGCAGGCAGACGTCGCAGTAGCTCACACCGACCGGCTCGTATTGCACCTCTGTGCGCGGGACGAAGGAATATCCCTGCGCGGGGCATCGGCTGCCGTGCAGGATGCGGGGGAGGCCGTATGCTGTGTATACGATCGAGCGCGGCATTATGGGGTGGTAGGCGATAGAGGACGTCGGCGTCTGGCCGGTCGATGTGAGGATGAAGCGGATCCAGCCGGTCTCCTCTCGGTTAACATGCCCTTCGTCGGGTCGAAATTCTCCTCAGCCCGCACATAGACGCAGTTGTGTTGGCGCCCATGCTCTGCGTCCATCGCGTCGACGAAGGCGGGGATGAAGGAGCGGATGTCGTCCCTGTTGTTTGGGATGGCGGCGCGGAACTTGCTTGGCGGTCTCAATGCCAACGTACGTCGACGGGTCGAAGATGCGCGTTGCAAGGCCCGTGCCCAGTGTTGTATGTATGTGTGTATGGGCCCGTATGTAGAAAGATGAAAACTCTTTTGGCCGCAGTGCCGCACTCCAGCCCCTAACAAACTTCGCGCCACTGCGAGACAGCGAGGGGAGAGGTCACGATGCTCCACGCTCGGCCGCCGTCGCCGTCCGAGCTCAGCGTGGCGCCACCGGCCTCCCGCCGCTTGCGTCCGCTGCCGCTGGTCGTCGAGCCGACCGCCTCCTCCTCAGCCGACCTCAGCACCGCGATCGGCGCGAACGGAGCCGAGCTCAACCGCCTGCTGCGCGTGCACGGCGCTCTCCTCTTCCGTAACTGGCGGGTTCCTGACACCGCCTCTTTTGCGGCGGCTGCCGGCGCGATGCGCACCATGGGCCTCTCTTCGATGGCGGACTACGCGCCCGCCGAGCCGGGCCGCGACGAGCGCGTGCACCTCGAGGGCGCGACGGTGTGGCACACCAACGAGCTCCGCCGGTCCGGCAACTACTGGGCTCCCGAAGTGGTCCCTCACACCGAGAACTTTTACGCGCTCGAGCGGCCGGCATGCGTCGCCTTCTTCTGCGAGGGGCGGCCGCCCTGGGTCGGAGGCGAGACGGCGCTCTTCTATTCACAGCTCTTCTATTCACAGCTCGTCTATTCACAGCTCTGCCCTGGGTCGGAGGCGAGACGGCGCTCTTCGACGGCGTCGCCGCCTTTGCGTCCCTCCCGCCGCGCCTCCGCGCCGCGCTCGCGCAGCCGGCGACCGTGCGGCGCCACCACTCTCTGCGCCGGCTCCGGACGCGGCACGGCGAGGCGATTGACGCGCGGCTGGGCGCGCTCGCTGCGCGCGACGGCGCGGCGGTGCAGCTGGACGGGCTGGACGGAGGCACAGTCTGCCTGACGCTACGGCGGACGGCGTGCGGCGGGGAGGGCGTCAGCTTCAACTTTGGCGAGCTGAGCGGCTGCGCCGCGGCGCGGCCCGCGACACTGCGACGTCATGAGCGGGGCAGCCTCCTCGCCACCTTCTCGGCCCCTTCCTGCAGGCGCGGTCGACTCTTAAATAAATAAATAAAACGGTCAAACTCTGAGACGAGATGGGATTTAGGGACATGTGTCCCCGCCCTGCACGATCTTGGTGTGAGGGGGACTCTTCTATTCACAGCTCTGCTGTTCACAGCTCTTCTATCCTCCCCTCTTCTAACCCGATTCCCCTCCTGCAGGCGCGGCTCGCGGTGCTGTCCCCTACCCCACGGTACCCGAACCCAACCTCCCCTTCTCTGCAGGCGCGGCTCGCGATGCTGCGAGGGCTGCTTGAGCGCGGATTCTTCGCGGGGCGGCTGTGGTCGCTGCACCGCGCGCTCTGGGCGGCGGCGATCCGGCATCCTCGTCTCGTGGGCGCGGCTCGCCTAGAAGACCTCCCCATATCTCCCCGTATCTCCCCGTGTCTCGACACGTGTACGAGCTGTGGAGGCTAGCCCGCCCCTAGGTGCGGATCGGCGCCTCCTCCTTACGGCTCACTCACCCACTCAGTCACACACACACACACACACACACACACACACGCACACACACACACACACACACACACACACACACACACACACACACACACACACACACACACACACACACACACACACACACACACACACACACACACACACACGCTGCACGCGCGCGCGCACGCCGTGCGGCTCCTGTCGCCCCCCCCCTACCGCCCACCCGCAGGCTCGCTCCTCGCCCTCCTCGACGCCCTCCCTGGGTGGCTCACGAGGCCGATCGCCATGTGGAGGGCCGCGGCGGCGGCGCGCGAGGCCGCCGCCGCTGCTGCGCGAGACGGCGGCGGCGGCGGCGGCGGCGGCGGCGGCGGCGGCGGCGGCAGGCGCGCCCGGAGCCGGCGCCGGGGGAGGGTGTGCGAGAGGTTGGGCGAGAGGTTGTGCGACGAGGAGGCGGAGGCGGTGGCGGAGGCCCTCGCCGCGTCATGCGCGGCCGTCGCGTGGCGGCGCGGCGACGTGCTGCTGCTCGACAATGCGACGACTCTGCACGACGGGCTGCCGGGCTTTGGGCCGCGCACGCTGCGAGTCGCGTTGCTGAGGCGGGAGGCGGGGGGCGGAGGGGCGATTGGGCAGTCACCAGTCAGGTAGCGAACCAGGTAGCGTCGCCTGATGAGGGCGGTCCAAGTCGCTGAATGAGGGGGTCTCGGGCGACGGCACTTTGGAATATCGGCAGCAGCCAGCACTTGACCGAGCTTAAACTTCTCTCGACAGGAGTCTCTCCGACGTCCGAGGTGCGCGGTGGCCGGCCGGAGCGGACAGCGGTGCGGCGACGGCTGGTATAAAACTAAAAGGACGGCTGCCACAGTGCCTTGACGAGTGTATGATACAGTGTCTCCTCGGACAGAGAGAGACCCGTCGCGCTGGGAGCGGGACACTCTGGCTGGTTGCAGGGTCAGGGCGGGGTGGCTCTCGTGACCCATGTCCCTAGTGCCTCCCAGTTGGATTCGTTCGACGAGTCGCACACCGTTGGAAAGCTCTTTTAAAAGTCCGTCGAAGTCTACACATCGCTTTCGAAGTCTACTCGGTTTTTTGATTTTGATTTTTGCCGTTCCACATATTGCATCGTTTCGCTCGATCCACGCGGGGTATATGGAGCCGAACGAGACGACCCTTGTGGAGCAGCTTGCCCTTCTCAACGATGTAGAGGGTGTCTCCAACGCCATCGACAGCAAATATGACGGCCCCATTTTGAACAACATGACCGTCACGTACTACGTGGCTCAGTCCGGCGGCAGCAAGGCCAGGAGGCGCATTCCGTGCAGCGGCGACCGGCCAAACAAGCTCGCTTGCGCCCTCGAGGCCAAGCGGCGCGTGCGCGTCGAGCTCGGTGATGCCGTCGTCGACGCCGCCGAGCAGCGAATGAAGGAGCGGCGCGCTGCCGAAGCCTCGTCATCCACAGAGCTGCCGAAGAATGCCTTTACGATGCTCGGCGCGACGCAGCAGCTGCAGGCAGCGCTGCGCGCCGCCGAGGTGCGCGCCGTGAGCGCCGAGCAAGCCGCCACGCGAGCCGAGGAGCAGGCTCGCTCGCGTATGCCGAGGCGGTGCGCGAGCCGTTGGCGGCGAGCACATCAATGAGATTATCATCTCCTACTCGCCGCACAATGAGATTGCACGGCCGCGCGTCGACCACAAGTTTGACTCGCTCGACGGCTCCAAGTCGAGCTACTCTTACATGATGCTCGCCAAGGACCAGATTGCGCGGCGCGGGCGATCCTGCTACTGCGAGGGCTGCTTCCGTGCGCGCGGCCGCACGAACATGACCTCCGCCGGCGACAAACTCATCTGCGAGGCATGCACCCACCGTGACAAACCCGTGTGGACGCAGCAGACGGTGAGGGATCAGGGCGTCGGCGCGGCCGCGCGGCGCAAGGTGGCGCAGGATGAGGGCATCAAGTTTGCGAAGCAGCTGCTTGACGCGGACGGCAAGTCCACGGGCAACGGCTTCCTCGCTATTCAGGCACGCGCACCCTTAGTGGCAGTGGCCCCGTCTGAGCCCCTCCCTCTCTCGCTCCCTGGTAGGCGCGTGAGCGGTGGTCAAGGTCGGAGGAAGTTCACTACCGGCCGGGCCACTATTGGCTGGCCCAGGCGCCAGACGTGCGCGAGGTCAAGAAGATTGAGACACGCTGCACGATTGATGGCGTCATGTTCAATATTGGCGACTACCTCGTGCGCATCGGCCGCTACTTTGATCGCGCTGCGAGCGACGCGAGCGGCCTCACCTTTGAGGAGTGGACACCACCCGACGGCCGGGACAGCTTCATCATCAACGCGACCGAGCTGCGTGGCGTCAACTTTACGATGACCCCGACGGGTGAGCTCCCACCGCTGCAATCAGAATTGCGCCGCTCAAAGAGGGCACCAAAGGCTAAGGTGACGGCGCTACCAGGGGCGTTGCCACCGCCGCCGCCGCCACCCAAAGAGTACGCGATGGAGCCCGCGATAGACGATGCTATCCGAGCGCGCTGCTGGTGAGCGCGTGTCTTGATATATGTTGCGCATGAGCATGAGTACAGTACTTGATGTGTACGGGTTAAGGCTAGTTCCATTTCACTGTGGCACAGCTCGCGTTACAAAACCTTGATTTTGACCATTGCGCGAAAAAGGTACATCTCGGTGCCTTCCAGAAGCAGCTGCGACCCCGCCGAGTGGACGGTAACGCACAGCAGGTGGCGCGGTGCGTTACCGTCCACTCGGCGGGGTCGCAGCTGCCTCTGCGCGTCCTGGGGATGTACCTTTGTCGCGCGCCGGAGACGACTCGACGCCGCTGAGATCGGAGATCAAGCTCTGACAGGTCGCACGTCGCTCCTTTGACGCCGACGTGACTCACCCGTGCAGATCACATCAGGACACGGTCTCGACGCGCTCGGTACGACGCCTGCGACCCGTCTCGGGTCAGGTGGCACGACGCTCATCGCGCCTACCAGCGCTGCCGTGCAGGTTGCCACGACGAGGTCGAGCACGCTTCTATACGCTCGCCGAGCCTTCCTTTCCATCCCATTTGGCAGCCTGGGAACGGTGGCGGTCAGAGGCAAAGCATACGAGGGGTGGTGGAACCACATGTCACGGCTACTGCCGGCTCGACCCCACGATAGCCTCCGGAGGCTGACTTTGAGGCACAATCATCGGACGACGTCGGCGAGTTGAGTCGCGCTCGCGGTAGCCAGATGACCTCTCATACTAGTATCATCGGCCATGGCCGCAGGAAGCGCGGGGGAGGGCGCTGGGAGCAACACGGAGCTCCGTTGGACGTTTTCAAGATTAGCGTGTCAGAGTGAAATGGAACTAGCCTAACTGTTGTTGAACTGTGTACCAGGGCGCGAACTGCGTGCGATGTTACTGACTTCCGCTCTCCTCAAAGTGTCAAAATTCTCTTAGAAAATGACCGAAAATGGCTCAAATTCGTCAAAAATCGCTTCGCGGGGGCTCTGCCCCCGCGCCCCCGGCCGCTCACCGCGGCAGGCTCAAAAAGGCACTAGGGACATGGCCACCCCGCCCTGACCCTGCAACCAGCCCTCTCTTGGAGCGCTCTACATCAAGACTGCGAAAGAAGCGCTTCGCGCCGCCGCCATCGGCGCCACCGCCTCCCACACATTCTCGGCCGGGTCGTACCGCTCCACCGAACTGAGGAAGCCGTTGTTGAAGCCTCCCACCGCATACAGCTTGCCGTCGAGCGCCGCCATAGCGTGATTAAACCGCACCTCCGCCATCGGCGCCACCTCCTCCCATGCATTCGTCGCCGGGTCGAACCGCTCGACTGAGCTGAGGACGTCGTCGTCGCTGTGGCCGCCGACAGCGTACAGCTTGCCGTCGAGCACCGCCACGGCGTGAGCAAACCGCGCCGTTGCCATCGGCACCACCGCCTCCCACGCGTTCGTGGCGGGATCGTAGCGCTCGAGAGAGAAGAGGGTGCCGTCGTCATCGTTGCAGCCTCCCACAGCGTACAGCTTGCCGTCGAGCACCGCGACAGCGTGAGCCATCCGCGCCGCCACCATCGGCGCCACCGCCTCCCAGGAATTGGCAGCCAGATCGTACCGCTCGACCGAGCTGAGGACGTCGTCGTTGTAGCCTCCCACAGCATACAGCTTGCCGTCGAGCACTGCCATGTCGTGAATCTGCCGAGCCTCCGCCATCGGCGCCACTTCCTCCCACGCGTTCGTAGCCAGGTCGTACCGCTCCACCAGGTTGGAAGTTACGTCGTCGGCCTCACGGCCGCCCGCCGCGTACAGCTTGCCATCGAGCACCGACATGCGCGCCCTCAGGCGCCCCGACGGCATCGGCGCCACAGTCTCCTCCTCCCACTCATTCGTTGACGGGTCGTACCGCTCCAGCGAGTTGAGAAACGCGTGGTCTCCGTCTTGGCCGCCGAACACGAGCATGCGCGGCCTCTTGCGCTTCTTCAGCGTCTCCTTCCAGCCGCGGCGCCACGCGCGGCACGTCCCCTTGGCGGCGTGCTCCGTGGTCGGCAGCTGGGCGAGGATGTGCGGGGCGAGGTCCGGCGAGAGGAGGACCTCGGAGAGCACCCACTCGGGCTGCTCCACGAGCCGAGCGGCGTGCTCCTCCGCCACGCGCATTGCGGCGGCGCTCCAGAGGGGCGCCTGCTCGTCGATGAAGGCGACGAGTTGCTCTGGCGAGAGGCCCGACAGGCGGGCGCCGATGCGGTGGGAGGCCATCGGAGTGGAGCGTCAGCGGCGCGGTGGAGGCTGCGCCCAGCGTTTCTTTTTAGGATGGGGCTATTTTTCTTTTAACCGAACGCACACTCAGGCGAGGGACTTCAGCACACTCCACGCCGTGGGGCTAGCACGCACACAACGGCGACTACATCAAGATGGCGAAAGCCTTCATCCGCGCCGCCGCCATCGGAGCCACCGCCTCCCATGCGCCCACTGCCAGGTCGTACCGCTCGACTGAGTTGAGGAAGCCGTTGTTGTACCCGCCCATAGCGTACAGCTTGCCGTCGACCACCGCCATGCCGTGAGAATGCCGTGCCTCTGCCATCGGCGCCACAGCCTCCCACGCGTTCGTAGCGGGGTCGTACCGCTCCACCGAGCTGAGGGGGCCGTCGTCGTCGAGGCCGCCCACAGCATACAGCTTGCCGTCGAGCATCGCCACGGCGTGATAGTCCCGCGCCGCCGCCATGGGCGCCACCTCCTCCCACGCGTTCGCTGTCGGATCGTACCGCTCGACCGAGCTGAGGCGGTCGCCATCGAATCCGCCCACAGCGTACAGCTTGCCGTCCAGCACCGCCATGACGTGATCCTGCCGCGCTGTCGCCATCGGCGCCACCGCCTCCCACGCGTTCGTCACGGGATCGTACCGCTCGACCGAGCTGAGGAGGTCGTCGTCGTCGTCGTAGCCGCCAACAGCATACAGCTTGCCGTCGAGCGCCGCCACACCATGGTCGCTCCGCGCCTCCGCCATCGGCGCCACCGCCTCCCACACGTTCGCAGCCAAGTCGTACCGCTCCACCAGTTTGGAAGTTACATCGTCAGCTTCATTCCTGCCACCCGCCGCGTAGAGCTTACCATCGAGCACCGCCGTGCGGACAAACCTTCGTGTCGAAGGCATCGGCGCCACAACCTCCCCCTCCCACTCATTTGTTGACGGGTCGTACCGCTCCAGCGAGTTGAGGAACTCGCCCTCGCTGCCTTCGCTGCCGCGGCCGCCGATCACGAGCACGCGCGGCCTCTTGCGCTTCTTCAGCGTCTCCTTCCAGCCGCGGCGCCACGCGCGGCACGTCCCCTTGGCGGCGTGCTCCGTGGTCGGCAGCTGGGCGAGGATGTGCGGGGCGAGGTCCGGCGAGAGGAGGACCTCGGAGAGCACCCACTCGGGCTGCTCCACGAGCCGAGCGGCGTGCTCCTCCGCCACGCGCAACGCGGCGTCGCTCGCGCCCGCCTGCGCCTCGATGATGGCGCACAGCTGCGCTGGCGAGAGGCCCGCGACGCGCGCGCCGATGCGGTGGGAGGCCATATCGGCGCAGAAGAGAGCAACAGGAAGAATTTAAAGAAAAGAACTCGAGTCACAGCGGACAGGGGTGTGTGTGTGTGTGTGTGTGTGTTTCGTATCAAGAATACTCACTCACACACAGCAGACAGGCTCGACACAGGTGCGAACTGGCGCGTGCTAGTACTATCTCCGGCACACCACCAGGAAAGAATTCTTAGAATACAAGCGTCTCTACAGCACACTCTGGCACGACAAGGGCGCGGACTGGCGCGGACTGGCACACTCACCGGCTCACGGGAAAGAAATCCCGGCTTCCGCGCCCCCGCCTGTGGCCACACCAGCACCGCTGCAAAAAACGGGCAGCAAGGCAAAAAACTGGTGATTTCGGTCTCAAGTGCTCTCATCTGTGAAAATATCTGAAGTGTGAAGATCGGTCACGTCAGTCGGCCCTCAGGCGAGGGACTTCAGTATACACATGGCTAGCACGCAACAGACAACGGCGACTACATCAAGACGGCGAAAGCCGTCATCCGCGCCGCCGCCATCGGAGCCACCGCCTCCCATGCGCCCACTGCCAGGTCGTACCGCTCGACTGAGTTGAGGAAGCCGTTGTTGTACCCGCCCATAGCGTACAGCTTGCCGTCGACCACCGCCATGCCGTGAGAATGCCGTGCCTCTGCCATCGGCGCCACAGCCTCCCACGCGTTCGTAGCGGGGTCGTACCGCTCCACCGAGCTGAGGCGGTTGCTGCCGGCATCCAGTCCGCCCACAGCATACAGCTTGCCGTCGAGCATCGCCACGGCGTGATAGTCCCGCGCCGCCGCCATCGGCGCCACCTCCTCCCACGCGTTCGCTGTCGGATCGTACCGCTCGACCGAGTTGAGGCGGTCGCCATCGAATCCACCCACAGCGTACAGCTTGCCGTCCAGCACCGCCATGGCGTGATCCTGCCGCGCTGTCGCCATCGGCGCCACCGCCTCCCACGCGTTCGTCACGGGATCGTACCGCTCCGCCGAGCTGAGGAGGTCGTCGTCGTCGTCGTAGCCGCCAACAGCATACAGCTTGCCGTCGAGCGCCGCCACACCATGGTCGCTCCGCGCCTCCGCCATCGGCGCCATCGCCTCCCACGCGTTCGTCGCCGGATCGTACCGCTCGACCGAGCTGAGGTAGCCGTCGTCACAGAAGCCGCCCACAGCGTACAGCGTGCCGTCGAGCACCGCCATGCCAGGACGCGTGCGTGCCGTCGGCATCGGCGCCACAGCCTCCTCCTCCCACTCATTCGTTGACGGGTCGTACCGCTCCAGCGAGTTGAGAAACTCGTGGTCGCTGCCGCGGCCGCCGAACACGAGCATGCGCGGCCTCTCGCGCTTCTTCAGCGTCTCCTTCCAGCCGCGGCGCCACGCGCGGCACGTCCCCTTGACGGCGTGCTCCGTGGTCGGCAGCTGGGCGAGGATGTGCGGGGCGAGGTCCGGCGAGAGGAGGACCTCGCAGAGCACCCACTCGGGCTGCTCCACGAGCCGAGCGGCGTGCTCCTCCGCCACGCGCAACGCGGCGGCGCTCCAGAGAGGCGCCTGCTCGTCGATGAAGGCGACGAGCTGCTCTGGCGAGAGGCCAGACAGGCGGGCGCCGATGCGGTGGGAGGCCATCAACGTGCGAAAATAAAATCACGTCTCTGACTGCCAAGAGAGATAGGAAGAGGCGAGCCTGTCGTGTCCCTTGTCAGGAGCAGGAGAGCCCCACCTGTCCCCCTGATCGTTCTTCCAAAATCCTGCTCGTGCAGGTGGGGACCACCCTGTCCTCGTCCCATCCCTCGTTTGGCGTGTCTGTTTTCTTTCTTCTCTCTCGAGGTTCTCGAGGTGGATATCCTTTGGCCGCGTTGGGTAGCGAGGATTGGTGTAACCCGAGCCACGGAGGCGTGTTTTCTGGCGGCCGACCGTCAGTGCACGGAGTTGCCACTTCTCCGACTGCCCCGGCTAGTTCCCGAGTTTCGCGGGAGTGACCCCATGCGTCAAACCCGAGACCTAGCGCGGGTGGGTTGGAGGGGGCTCGCCCCGTTCCTCCCCATCGGGCCGCATGAGCGGCCACGCCTCGCAGATTCGTTTTCGCGCCTGGGTCAGGCGCGCGGGGCATCCCCCGGGTCGCTCGACCAGCGATCCGAAGACTAGAGTGGCCGCTATGCGAGGGAAAGAGCGGGGCCCTCGACGCCTCAGTCCGGCCCTCCGAGGGGGGAAGGGAATTGCGGGGTCCCCACGGGCGCCTCAGTTCGGCCCTCCCGAGGGGGGGGAGGGGAGCAAGGGGGTGGGGGGATCGGGGCGGGGGGGGAGGGGTTCTTTCTTGAGCACTTGAGCACTGGATAGGGTCGGTTCCGCATGGTACGGGACCCCTCGATCGTCTCGCCCTCCCTCACTGGTGTGTTCATCGGGGGGGGTCATAACAAACACGGTACAGGATCGAGGTGCACGCTGCCGAGGCAGTATCGTCCCCCCTCTCCCCGACGGCGATGGCGGTGTGACCGATCGAGCTACAAGAGGAGCTTGTTCAGCAGGATCAGGGGTGGGTCGAGCAGTTCTCACTTCCACAATGGGTGAGCTTCAGACCTCGGGCCTGCCTCCCCCTTCACCCCTCGGCTCGTGTGGATTCGAACCACCGCCGGGATGGAAGCTTCCTGCTTCCATCTTGAGAGACAGCGCCGCGCATCACTGGTTAATTGTCAGAATTCCTGTTGTGCAAGAGGGGAGGGGGCTCTGACGGAGTGTGTGGCGGGAGAGGGCAGGGAATGGGCGCAGGGGGGGGGGGGGGGGCTCAGCCGTGCAAAAAGCATTAATTAATAATAGTAATGAAGAAACAATGCTCGGCCGTTCATGAAGTCCGTCTCGATCTGGAGGAGACGGGTCAACCCCGTGAGGACCAGATCAGGTTCACATTGTCGTAGCCGGAGGTGATGTTGACCTTTAGCTCTTGGGGCCACATTTCCGCTTTGGTTTTTTCCCCACTGACCACTCGGGCAACTTTTACCAAATGCAAAAGTTGCACCTTACCATTCGGGCAAATTCGATTGCATTTTACCACTCGGGCAAACTCGATGAAACGGGCGGACGGAAACGCGTTTGCGGCAGCTCGCCCGAGAGCATGCATGAAGCGGCCGGCGCGCCACCGCAGCTCACCGATGGAGCGTGCGGAGCGGCTCAATCCACTGGCGCAGCAGCATCGCGACCCATTCTCCAAGCACGGCCTCTGGCGTTGCGATTGCACAGAGAGCGAGCAATAGTCGCCAAAAACACTGATCTGTGTGTAGCGGATCTCCATGGCGGTCGCGCCCAGCGAAGGGACAACCGCAGGCCTCGGATGCTCGCCCGGAAGCGGACCCACCGTGCGAGTTGCAGACCCGGAGGTGGCCGACCCAGCTCACCCCCAGAGAGGCATGCCCAGGGTCAGGCATAGAAGGGGGGTGTTTTTCCGTCCGTCCATAGAGCGGTTCTTTCTTTCTTTATTGTGTTTAAATTCTTTATAGGAAGAGGCGGACGCCCAAGGGTGGGCGACGGCTAGCGCACCACACTCCTCTCCTTAAAATCCCTGTGTGGTGGCGGCGTGCCGTCCTCCCATCCCTCCCTTGGGTTGTCCGTTTTCTTTCTTTTTTTAGGAATAAGGGAGGAATACACCGACATCGGGCAAACCCCGCAAAGTGACCCGTTTTTACCCACCCACGCCCGTGCGCGCGTATCTTAGCTAAGGTACGCGGCCACACGCGCTGGCGCGCACGGCAACCGGGACTTACACGCGCGACACGAGGGACGCCTTGCCTGCCTCGGGGGAGAATAGCCGCCCTCACCCGCTGCCGCGCATCGAGCTCGGCGGGGCTGATACGTGTCATTCTGTGCCGGCGCGTATCGTAGCCAAGATACGCGGCCACACGTGCAGACGCGTATATAGCGGTACTCGCGCCCACACGTGCAGCCGCCTATCTTGGCCAACATAGGCGGCTGCACTCGCAGCCGCGTACCGTGTCGCGCTGCATGGGCCAGCAGGGTGCAGTGGCGAGGGGCGGCGGGCTCGGACCGAGTCGGACGTCCACCGAGTCGCTCCGCGCGCCAGGCGGAGCGCGCGCGCGCGGGCCAGGAAGCTCTCGGCAGGCTGAAGAGGACATCTGCGCTTATTGCGGGCGGGGCGGGGCGGGGCGGGATCCACTTTGTATTCCCCAAACGCCTCCCTACCCTGCAGGCGTAATTCTTTCCCTGTGGCATCTCCCCATCGAAACTTGTCGTGCCCAACCCGCGTCGCTGCTTCTCCCGGCAACCCCTCGTGCGACCGCGTCGCTGCTTCTCCCGGAACTCCTCGTGCGACCACATCGTCGCCGCGTCGCTGCTTCTCCCGGCGCTAGTTCCTCCGCTGTTCTGCCGCCTCGCTGCTTCTCCCGGCGCTAGTTCCTCCGCTGTTCTGCCGCCTCGCTGCTTCTCCCGGCGCTAGTTCCTCCGCTGTTCTGCCGCCTCGCTGCTTCTCCCGGCGCTAGTTCCTCTGCTGTTCTGCCGCCGCGATGTGCCGGCCGCCAAGGCTCGCGGCCGCCGAGGCAAAGCCGTGCGCTCTCGATGGTGCCTCGCTCCTCAGCCAGTTGACCTTCCACTGGGTGAAAGAACTGCTGTCGCACAAATCCGATATGGACGCGAGTGACCTTCCCGGACTGCCTGCTGGAGAAGTCTCTCAGAACCTCCACGACCAGCTCGCGGCGGCTTGGCGCCGTGAGCAGCGGCTGAGGCCAAGGCGCCCGTCGCTGATGCGCGCCCTGACGTGGCGCCTCCTGCTGCCACGTGCGATTTGGGGCTTCGTTGGTGCTGCTGCCGAGGCCAGCTGCCAGATTGCACAGGCTCTGGGGCTAGGAGCGCTCGTCTCTTGGCTGAACGAGAGCGACGGCTCACTCGGAGCTGGCTTGGGCTACGCTGGTTGGGTGGTCGGGTGCGGCTTGTGTGCCTGGTTCCTGCACCACTTCCACTTCTTCATCGCCTGGCGCTTCGGCATGCGCATGAGGGTCGCCCTGGTGACTCACATCATGGCGAAGGCCCTCCGCCTCTCCCTCGGTTCGCTCCACTCCGTCTCGGTGGGCCACGTCGTCACGCTTGCGTCGTCCGACGTCGAAAAGTTCCAGGCGCGCCGAGCCCCTTCCCACATTCCCAGCCCGCGGGCCGCGACGCTGTCGGTTCCAAGGCACGCCAAGCCCTCCCTGTCTTCCAGACGTTCCCAGCCTTTGACTTCCAGACCCACCCCCGCGCTGACTTCCAGACGGACCCCCGAGCCTTTCCCTCCCCGCACGTCAGACGTTCGGCATCATGGCGGGCTACCTCGTCCTCGCGCCAGTGGAGGCGCTCGTCGTACTCGGCCTCGGCCTCCACCTCGTCGGCCCGAGCTTCGCAGCCGGCTTTGTACTCTGCCTTCTGCTCGTGCCGCTGCAGATGCGCTTCTCGCGTCGCTTCGGTGCGATTCGGCGCAGCGTCGCCGCGCACAGCGACCGGCGCGTCAAGCTCATCTCTCAGGTCATCACCGGCGCTCGGCTCGTCAAGGTCTGCGCGTGGGAGCACGCGATGGACGAGATGATTGGCCGCGCACGCGCGGAGGAGGTGAGGGGCGTGCAGAGGGCCAACCGGCTTCGCGCGGCCAACGAGTCCATATATTTCGTCGCGCCGCTGCTGCAGGGCTTCTGCACCTTTGCGTTGCACGTGTGGCGCGGGAAGGCGCTCACGCCCTCGATGGTGGTCACCACACTCGTGCTCTTCAACACGCTGCAGCTGCACCTCACCAAGTTCCTCGCGCTCGGGATCGAGTTCGGCAGCCAAGCCGCCGTCGGGGCGAGACGCATCCAGGTGCAGACCTCGTGCACTCCCCCCCTCTTTCCCCCCCCCCCTCGCTCTCTCTCTCTCTCTCTCTCTCTCTCTCTCTCTCTCTCTCTCTCTCTCTCTCTCTCTCTCTCTCTCTCTCTCTCTCTCTCTCTCTCTCTT
>NW_005202428.1:192036-199567 GCF_000372725.1 Emiliania huxleyi CCMP1516 | reverse complement strand
CGTCTCCGCACCTCTGCAACACAGCGCCTGCTCGAGCTCCCCGAGGCGCGGCGCGCCCAAGACGCGGCCCCAGACGCGGCGCGAGGCGTCGGCACGGCGGCGCTGACGGACGATGTCGCGCCGCCGACGGCGATGCTGAGCGTCCATTCGCTGCGCGCGAGCTGGTCTAACGCCGCCGCCCCGACCGCCGCCCCCGCCGCCTCCGCGGCCTCTGCTCCCACTGTCGACGGCGTCAGCCTCTCGGCCGCGCCGGGCGAGCTTTTGATCGTCGTCGGGGCGGTTGGCGCAGGGAAGAGCTCGCTGCTCCTCTCGCTCCTCGGCGAGCTACCGGGCGTCGAGGGCACGTCCCTGACACGTCCACGACGCGTCCGAGTCATGCCCGCAGGCGAGCTACCGGGCGTCGAGCCGACCGCCTTCGCACCGGGCACCTCGACGGCGGTGGCAATGCAGGAGCCGTGGGTGCTGAGCGGCACGCTGCGCGAGAACATCACGCTGCGCGCCCCGCGGTTCGACGGCGCGCGGTACGCGGCCGTCGTGCGCGCGTGCATGCTCGAGGACGACATCGCGCGGATGCCGTTTGGCGACGCGACTGTGGTGGGCGAGAGGGGCATCGCGCTCAGCGGCGGGCAGCGCGCCCGCCTTGGGCTGGCGAGGATGGCGTATCGCCGTGCTGACGCGTACTTGATCGACGACCCGCTGTCGGCGGTGGACCCTCACGTCGGCGCGCAGGTCTTTGAGCGGCTCATCTGCGGCGTGCTCAAGGGGTCGCTGCGGCTGCTCGTGACGCACCAGATGCAGTACCTCGCCCACGCGGCCGTCAGCCGCGTGATTGTGCTGCGGTCAGGGGCGGTGGTGGCGGACGCCCCCTTAGCGGCGCTCAACCCGGCGCTGCCTGAGCTCGACGGCATCCGAGAGGCAGCCTCGCACGCGGCAGCGGCCGAGCCGGCGGCTGCAATGGAGCGACGCCAGCGAGGAGGCGACCGCCATGGTGAGGGCCTTGAGGACGCGTCCATCGTCTCGCAGGTCAAGCGCGCGGCGGCGGCTGAGGAGGCGGCGGGGAGGCGGCGGGGAGGAGGCGAGGAGGGGGGCACGGCCGCGCCGGAGCCGTCGCAGCTGGTGGTGAGCGAGGAGCGCGAGGTTGGCAGCGTGACGTGGCGCACGTACAGGACGTGGGCCGGCGCCGCCGGGTGGCGGGCGGCGCTTCCTGCGGTCTGTCTGATGGTGGGCGGCCAGGCGTGCGCGACGGCGAGCCTGCTCTACCTGCCGTACTGGGGCTCGCTGCCCGCTGAAGAGCAAGCTGCACCGCGCCACAGCTGGCTATGCGCGGGCCTGCTGCTCGCCGCCGTCCTCTTTGCCGTCGTCCGCTCACAGCTCTTCTTCCACATCGCCGTGACCGCCTCCGACAAGCTGCACCGGTGCGCGCTACAGCGCCTCCTTCGCGCGCCGATGGTCTTTTACGACTCGAACCCGAGCGGCCGGCTGCTCAACCGCTTCTCAAAGGACATCGACTTTTGCGACTCGATGCTCCCGCAGACCTTCCACGACACGATGCAGTGCGTGCTGATGGTGACCGCGTCGGTCGGGCTCTGCATCGCCCTGGCGCCGTGGGCACTCATCGCGCTGCCGCCCCTCCTCTGCTACTTTCGCTGGCACCTCGAGGCCTAGATGCGGGGACACAGCCCCGTGCATGCTCCGCACCGCACTCGAGAGGAGGCACGCACTCGGCTGCACTCGGCGGTGTCTGGTTGCACTCGGTTGCACTCGGCTGCAGGTTGCGGCGCTTCTACCTGTTGGGCGCGCGCGAGATCAAGCGCCTCGACGCCGTCTCGCGCTCGCCCATGTTCGCCCTCCTCTCCGAGTGCCTCGGCGGCCTCGCCACCATCCGCGCCTTCCGCATCGAGCGTGACCTGCTTGCGCGCTTCCACACGCTCCACGATGCCAACTCGCGCGCATTCTTCCACTTTGTGGCGGGCGGCCGCTGGCTCGGCTTCCGCCTCGACATGATGAGCTTCGCGTTGCTGGCGACGTCCTGCTTCGCCGCGGTGCTCTCGAAGGCCTACGGCCTCGCGGTCAGCGACAACGCGGGCTTGGTGGGCGCGGCGCTCTTGTACGTCATTCAGTTGGCGGGCCTCTTCCAGTGGGCGGTCCGCCAGACGGCAGAGCTCGAGAACCAGGCAACACCTCTCCACGCCGCAATTGACCGCAGCCAAGGCTGTCTCTGACAAGCGCGCCCTCATCCCCCACTGCCCATCGGACTCCAGTCCGCCTCGCGTAACTACCGCAAGCCATGCCCCCCGGGGCCTTTTGCTCACCATACCGACTGCACGCAACCTCCATGAACGCCTCCACCCGTCGGCGCTCTCAGCAAACCCGTCTCGCCACGCAGATGGTCTCCGTCGAGCGCCTCGCGGCGTACCACTCGCTGCCGCAGGAGGCTGCGCTCGTGACGGACGCGCCGCCGCCGCCCGAGTGGCCTCATGCTGGCGAGATTATTGCGCACAGCGTGAGTATGCGGTACCGGCAGGGCTTGCCGCTGGCACTGCGGCAGGTCAGCTTTCACATTCCTGCGTGCTCCCTGGTGGGCGTCGTCGGCCGGACGGGTGCGGGCAAGTCGTCGCTCCTAGCCGCCCTCTTCCGGCTGGCGGAGCCGCACGAGGGCTACCTCGAGATAGACGGCGTCCGCACCGACCGGCTCGGGCTGCACGAGCTGCGGCCTCGGCTGGCGCTCATCATGCAGCAGCCGCTGCTCTTCTCGGGCAGCCTGCGGCAGAACCTCGACCCGCTTGGCGAGCACGACGATCGGGCGATGTGGGCGGCGCTGCGCAATGCGAGCGTCGAGGCAGTCGTGCGGTCGCTGCCCGAGCAGCTCGACGCCAACGTCGTCGACAACGGCGGCAACTTCTCGCAGGGAGAACGACAGTGCCTCTGCCTCGCGCGGGCGCTTCTCGCGCGGACCTCCGTCCTCATCATGGACGAGGCGACTGCGAGCGTGGACAACGCTACCGACGCGCTCATCCAGTCGGCCGTGCGGCGACATTTCGCGGGGACGGTCCTCATGATTGCGCACCGCCTCCTCACGATCCGCGACGCGACGCAGCTGCTGCTCATGTCGGGCGGCGCGCTCGTGCAGGCGGGCCCACCCGAGGCGCTGCTGGCCGCGCCACCAGACGCGGCGCGCGTCAACTTTTCGAGCATGCTCGAGGACGCGGGCATCGCGCCGGCCGAGTTTCTGGCCCGGAGGCCAACGGGGGAGGACAGACAGGAATCTCCTTGGTCGCTGCAAAGGGCCCCCGGGCGGAGTTGAACGTGGGGAGTGCATCCCGACCGCGCGACCGCTCGCGCGCCGCTCAGAATAGTTGTGCGCTGTTTGTGAATTTCACTACAGTGAGGGGCCAAAAAATCGCGGCCCATCTCGGCGGCCAATCTCGTCTAACCCCCCCCCCCCCCTCTCCCTCCGAACGTCTAGTGTAACGTCACATTCTCTCGCAGCGGCCACATTGGTGGCAGCATCGGAGCCCTCTCACGAGCCAGCAGGCAGGTGGTGCATGGAGGAAGGGCTGCGGCGCCCTGGGATGCCGTCGTCAGTGCCGCCGAGTGTGCCGCTGGGCGGTGCGGACTCGGGCAAGCTAAAGCGGATCACGACAATACGCCTGCGCGCCTCGGCCTCCATACTGCTTCTACTCTCTCTCGGACTTCCACCTGGCGCTTTTGGATCAACAGTATACTTTTACCAGGGAATGGAGCCGTCGCCATCGCCAGAGCCATCACCCGGGCCATCTTCTTGCGACACGGCGCTGGACCTCTCCACTCAAACCTCTCCGCTGTCATCGAGCACCGTCGGCGCTCCCAACACGTATCGCACATCCTGTGGCGGCTCCGGCAACGAAAAAATCTTCTACGTCGAGGTGCCGGCAGGAGGCGAGCTCACGATCGGAATGACGTCCAACACGTACGACTCGAGACACGAGACGCGTTGGGGCGGGAGCTGCCCAGGCGACAATTCCGTCGCATGTACGGATGACCCATCGAGCACTGCACAGGCCGGCGGGTCCTCGAAGCCTCCGTTGGCGAGCCGCTCGTCACCTCCGTCGGGCTGCCACGGCTCGGGGCTCGGCTGAAGCTGATCGGTGCTGCCACTGTCTTCCGTCTCTGACGGGCGAGGCGTCCATCCCACCTCAAAGTCTGAGAGCGCCGACGGGCCGGACCGTTGGAGTGAGCGACCATGCCGTGGCCGCAGGGAGAGGCCGTCGAGAGACGTCGAGATCGTGATGCTAGCCAACAACGAAGGCAACATGATGGAGCGAAGGGTTGGTCACAAACATGGTCGCTAACAACCCTCCGGCGCCCGTCGATTGAACGTCATCTCGAGTCTACTTGTTGTATCTATACATCGCAGAATTCGCCGCGCAGAACCTCCGAACGCCGATTTCGCAAGGTTATTTTGGCGGGGCGAGGGTTTAATGAGTTTGGGTTCTACGTTGCGCGCGTTGCAGCGCCCTGTCGAAGGTCGCGTTGCGCGCGTTGCAGCGCCCCTCGTACAGAGCATGAGCGGCTTCTGGGGCACCGCAAAGGAAGACGCATGGCATCGGCGCAAGGCCGCCGAGTACGCCCGAGAGGAGGCGATTCGGTCGCAGGGAGCGCACAAACTGACAGAAGAGAAGCGCAGGTTCGACGAGCAGCTCAAAGCAAAAGATGCCGAGTTGGCCCGCATGCGTGAGGTTGTGGAGGAGTGCCGCGGCGGCTCGGGCGCCAGTTCCTCCGTGGCCAATCCCACGATGCCTCTGATGCTTGCCCTCTATGACACCCTGCACGGCGGCGTCTCCTTTCGGCCAGAGGTGTTTGCAAAGTGGCTGTGCCGGACGTGTCCCGAAGAGCCCGCCATGGCCGAGGAGCTCATGCTGTCGTGGCTGGAGAAATCGCAATGCAGCGAGGAGAGCATGGACTTCTTCTTTGAGCGTTATCGCCACGCCTCGGACCCTGCCGCGTACGTCGGTCGCGTGCTTGTGGCGTTGCCCAAGATTGACTCTGCCGACGGGCGTGGCACCCATGCATTCGTCCCGTGGGCGGTCCGGGAGGGCAAGCTTGAACTCGCCTTCAAAGCGGCACTGGCCCTGCCGAAGAGCCGCAAGCGGGACGCGTTCCGGGCAGCCGTGAAGGGCGCACATTCGGTCCCAGTCCGAGCCGATGGACTCCAGTCGCCCGATGAAATCAGGTCTGCCCCAGCTCCTCTCGCCAAAGATGTTGGCGAACATGAGCGCGACGTGTACGAAGTACGGGTCGAGCGTGTCTCAAGACGTTGCTTGGGAGGGCACCTGCGCACGCCTCGCCGTCAACTGCATGCCCCTTAACGAGCAGCAGTCCATTCAACGCCTTGGCGCTCTGCTGGAGGCCTGTCCGTATCTTTCCAAGGCTCTCGCTGGTCTGGGCAGCGAGGCAGCGCTGCTGAAGCTGCTGCACTTTGCCGCGGCCAAAGGCCAGATCCCTTCGCCGCGTGCAGCCAGCTCAGAGCCTGGCGGCAGTGCGAAAGTGGCTGGAGGGAAGGAAGTGCGGGTACCTGTTTGCAGAGAACGAGGCCATGCTGCGGCAGGTGTTCCAGCATCCAGGATGACGGAGGGCAGCTTCGTCGGGAGAGGAGTTGGCGATCTCCGCAGCGAGAGAGAGAGAGAGAGAGAGAGAGAGAGAGAGAGAGAGAGAGAGAGAGAGAGAGAGAGAGAGAGAGAGAGAGAGAGAGACGCATCGATGCATCACTTGGCGTGCGTGGGTCGGAGGACCTGGGCACGAGAGCCAGCCGAGCCAGCCGAGCCAGCATTGCGTGGCGGCACGGAAGAGGACGTGGCTGCCGAACCGTGCCGAGAAAGCGGCAAGGATTCTTTCTTTTGCGTGGTGTACTTGTGTCCGATTAGGTGGCTCCCGTGTGGTGTACCTGTGTCCGTGCCGCAGTTTGCGCGCCACCGGCCACCGGGACTTGCACTTGGCCAAAGCACAGGTTTCGATCCGGGCCACCGCAAATTTTGATCAGCAAAAAATCCTTGAGGTAGATTTTGATTGGGTCAAAACGCGTCCGTCTTGGCTCTTGAGCCGCAGGTGATAGTAGAGCGCTAGCGTCTAGCGGCCCGTGCGGAGAGTGCCGTCGGCGGGTCCATCGAGCGTCGACCAGCGTTGAGGAGTCCGTCTCCGCTCTCCCGGCTCCCCCAGACACACGGACACACCACACGCGCGACACGTTCACGGCCGTTTTACCTTTTAACCACCTTTACGGCAAACACGGCTCTCCTTGTGTACGTAAGATCGGGGGAGATGGAAAATATGGAGGGTGGAGCGGGCCTGCGGCGCGACGCCTGGAGATCACACAGGCCAGCCTCCCCCCACACATGGACCTCATGCACATGCAACCGTGCGACCGCGCGCGCGCGACAGAGACGGGGGCCATCACGACGCCCCAACGCACACGTCAGCGCAGCTTGTCGGCCTTGGCCTGCAGCGAGTCCGCCTCCTTGAGAAGCGCCTTGGCCTTGCCCTCGGCCGCCTTGACGGCCGCGGCCGCCTGCTTCTTGGCGTCGGCCACGGCCGAGTCGGCCTTCTTCGTCGCGGCGGCGAGTGACTTCTCGCCCGCGGCGGCCGCGTCGGCGCGGAGCTTGCTCGCGACCTAACAAAGAAAAACGCGCATCCGAACTAGGGCTGGGAGGAGGACAGACGGCCCCACCTTTGCGGGAGTTTGCAAGGGTGAGAGGGGGGAAGGGCGCATCGCACGCGGCGAGGGGGCCACATCTCCCCATATCTCCCGCATCTCCCCACATCTCCCCACATCTCGCATCGCACGCGGAGAGGGACTGAACGCGACAGGGGGGTGACGATCGGCCGTCGATCCCGAGGCACGAGGGTCGTCGGTTGAGCTAGGGAGCCTCGCCACCCCTCGTGGCATCTCTCTCGCCGTCGCTCTCCTCTCTCCCACAGGCGACATCTCGGCGGCACGGAGGCGGGCTCGCGACCTGCTGCTGCTTGTCCGCGTACGCCTTTTGCTTGTCGAAGGCGGTGCTCGCCTGCTCGACCGCCTTGTCCGCCTTCTCGAGCTTCTTGGCCTCCTCCTTGATCTCCTTCTTGAGCCGGCTCACCTGCAGCGCAGAGCTCGGCTCATCTGGGGCGGGCTCGGGAAGCCTCCTTCGCGAGCCTTGCCCGCCCCGCCCTTGAGCATATCTCCCCACATCTCCGCATCTCTCCGCATCTCTCCGCATCTCTCCGCATATCTCCCACCTCGTCCTTGAGCTGGCCGCGCTTCTGGAAGCGGAGGATGAAGGTGCCGTCGTACTCCTTCTGCGTCGCCGCCCGCGCCGTCTCCCGCTCGCTGATCCCATTCTCGAGCGCGCGCGACGTCGCCTTGGCGGCCGAGAGAGTGCCCGACGCCGCGTCGACGCGCTCCTTCGCCTCCCGCTCCACGCCGGCCGCCTCGCGCGACGCCTCCGCCTCCGCCGCCGCCGCGCGCTCCTTGGCCGCGCGCAGCTCGGCTTGCGCCGCCGACTCGGCCGTGGAGACG
>NW_005202428.1:183880-191936 GCF_000372725.1 Emiliania huxleyi CCMP1516 | reverse complement strand
CGCTCGAGTCCGGGTGTTGCGTCTGGGAGGACGGGCTGCAGGGCTGGCCGAGGCTCCTTGGCGGCGAGGGACGACGCCAGATCTCCCCCACATCTCGGGTCATCTCGCCAGATCTCCCCCACATCTCGGGTCATCTCGCCAGATCTCCCCCACATCTCGGGTCATCTCGCCAGATCTCCCCCACATCTCGGGTCATCTCGCCAGATCTCCCCCACATCTCGGGTCATCTCGCCAGATCTCCCCCACATCTCGGGTCATCTCGCGCCTCGGCGGCGAGAGACGACGCCTCGGATGCCCTCTGCCGAGCCGCCTCCGCAGCGGCAGCCTCCTTCGCCTCCGCCTCCGCCGCCTTCTTCGCCGCCGCCTCCGACGTCGCACGCTGCTTTGCGGCGGCAGCCTCCTCCGCCGCCCGCGCTTTTGCCTCCGCCGCCGCCGCCTTGTCGGCCGCCGCCTGCTGTGCCGCAGCCTCCTTCGCCGCCTTGGCATCGGCCGCGGCAGCCTCCTTCGCTTCCGCCTCCGCCGCCTTCTTCGCTGCCGCCTCCTCCGTCGCCCGCTGCTTTGCGGCGGCAGCCTCCTCCGCCGCCCGCGCCTGTGGAGAGAGAGGAGCGGAGGTCAGGGCGAGGGGCGACATGGCAACTCACCTCTCTCCTCTTGAGCAGCCCCGCGCCTTTGCCTCCGCCGCCGCCGCCTTGTCGGCCGCCGCCTTCTGTGCGGCCGCCACCTTGGACTGCTCCAACTTGCTCTTGACTGCCGCCTGCTCCTCCGCCTCCGCCGCCTTCTTCGCCGCCGCCTCCGAAGCGGCACGCTGCTTTGCAGCGGCCGCCTCCTCCGTCGCCCGCTGCTTTGCGGCGGCAGCCTCCTCCGCCGCTTGCGCCTTGGCTGCCGCCGCCGCCTTGGCGTCCGCCGCCTTCTTCTGCGCCGCCGCCTCCTTGGCTGCCTTGGCCTCCTCGGCCGCCCGCGCCTGCGCAATCAGACAGAGCGAACGTCGTTGGATGTGTCTATCCTCTCTCTCCCCTCTTCTGCCCGCGCCTTGGCTTCCGCCGCCGCCGCCTTGTCGGCCGCCGCCTGCTGTGCCGCAGCCTCCTTGGCTGCCTTGGCCTCCTCGGGCGTCGCCGACTGCGCCGCAGCGAGCTTTGCACGCGCCTGAACGCAACAGCGCGTGTATCCGTCACGAGTACTACGAAGGAGTTCATGGAGCAGGAGCGGTGAGCTCGTCACGCGCCTCCTCCGTCGCACGCTGCTTTGCGGCGGCAGCCTCCTCCGCCGCCCGCGCCTTTGCCTCCGCCGCCGCCGCCTTGTCGGCCGCCGCCTGCTGCGCGGCGGCCTCCTTCGCCGCCTTGGCATCCGCCGCCGCCCGGGCTTTCGCCTCCGCCTCCGCCGCCTTCTTCTGTGCCGCCGCCTCTGCAGCCTGCTGCTTGGCGGAGGCAGCCTCCTCCGCCGCCCGCGCCTGTGGAGAGAGAGGAGCGGAGGTCAGGGCGAGGGGCGACATGGCAGCTCACCTCTCTCCTCTTGAGCAGCCCCGCGCCTTGGCTTCCGCCGCCGCCGCCTTGTCCGCCGCCGCCTTCTGCGCCGCCGCCTCCTTGGCTGCCTTGGCCTCCTCGGCCGCCCGCGCCTGTGCAGTCAGACAGAGCGAACGTCGTTTGCATGTGTCTGTCCTCTCTCTCTCCTCTTCTGCCCGCGCCTTGGCTTCCGCCGCCGCCGCCTTGTCGGCCGCCGCCTGCTGTGCGGCAGCCTCCTTCGCCGCCTTGGCATCGGCAGCGGCAGCCTCCTTCGCCTCCGCATCCGCCTTCTTCTTCGTTGCCGCCTCCTCCGTCGCACGCTGCTTTGCGGCGGCAGCCTCCTCCGCCGCCCGCGCCTTTGCCTCCGCCGCCGCCGCCTTGTCGGCTGCCGCCTGCTGTGCGGCGGCCTCCTTGGCTGCCTTGGCATCCGCCGCCGCCCGGGCTTTCGCCTCCGCCTCCGCCGCCTTCTTCTGTGCCGCCGCCTCTGCAGCCTGCTGCTTGGCGGAGGAAGCCTCCTCCGCCGCCCGCGCCTTGGCCGCGACCTGCTGCGCGGCGCGCTCCTTCTCCGCCTGCGCCGCAGCGGCCGCCTGCCCCGCAGCCTTTTCCGCCTCAATCGCCTTCTTCTCCGCCGGCGACACATCGGGAGCCGCCGCCTCGTCGTCGAGAATGTCGGCCGCCACGTTCGAGCCCTGCGCCGCCATCTTTTCGAGCGCCTTCTGGGCCTTGGCACGCCGCGCTGCGCGGGCCGCCTCCTCCTTCTGGTACGCCTTGAACTCCTTGAGGCACTCGCCGGTGCACCCGGGAGGCGGTGCCTCTGCCACCTCGGCCAGCGCCACAGTCGGCAACGCCGAGGCCTGGCGGGCCTCCAAGGTGGTGCCGAGAGAAGGGCGCGCGGTAGCCGAGAGCGCGCCGTTGTGCAGCGGGGCGGTGGCAAGCAGGCCGGCGAGGAGGCCGGAGACGAGGCCGTCGGGCTTGAGCAATCTCATCGTGTCAGCAGAGGAGAGATGGGCACCTCAGCGGGGAGAAGAAACCGCGCGACCGGCGCGCGCCCACTTTCTCTACGCGTGCCGTCCTCCCATCCCTCCCTTGGGTTGTCCGTTTTCTTTCTTTCTTTGCCAGAGCCGAGGGGGCGCGCGACCGAGCCGCGCGGCGCGGCGCTAATTTTATGGCACTGTGACCCATACCCTGCCGCAGCCACGCCACGCGGCTGGCTTCAACATGCTCCGTTGGTCCGATCTAGGGCCCCAAACTCCCTTGCCGTCCACGCCTCTACCTCCTTGGGCAGCAGCTGGTCCGACAGGTCCTCCCCGTGGCCTAGGCAGCCGTCGTCGCCCTGGCCCCAGGCGAAGACGGCGCCGCCGGCGGTGAGGGCGATGCTGTGCACATCTCCCGCCGACACAGCGACGACGCGCTGCCTAGCGAAGGCCTCGACCTTCTTGGGCAGTAGCTGGCGCTGCTCGTCGCCGTGGCCCAACCGGCCATAGGCTCCAGAGCCCCAGCTCCAGACGGCGCCGTCGGCGGCGAGGGTGAGGCTGTGGTACAGCCCAGCCGACACAGCAACGACGCGCCGACCAGCCAAGGCCTCCATCTTCTTTGGCAGCAGCTGGATCTGCGCGTCACCGTGGCCCAACCGGCTTTCGCTTCCCGAGCCCCAGCTCCAGACGGCGCCGCCGGCGGTGAGGGCGAGGCTGTGGCTATATCCAGCCGATACAACGACGACGCGCCGCCCAGCGAAGGCCTCCATCTTCTTTGGCAGCAGCTGGTCCTGCTCGTCGCCGTGGCCCAACCGGCCATGGCCTCCATTGCCCCAGCTCCAGACGCTGCCGTCGGCGGTGAGGGCGAAGCTGTGGAAGCCTCCCGCCGAGACAGCGACGACGCGCTGACCAGCCAAGGCCTCGACCTTCTTCGGCAGCAGCTGGCTCTGCTCGTCGCCGTGGCCCAACCGCCCTCCTCCCCCGTGGCCCCAGCTCCAGACACTGCCGTTAGCGGCGAGGGCGAGGCTGTGGCTGCCTCCCGCCGAGACAGCGACGACGGGCTCACCAAAGGCCTCGACCTTCTTTGGCTGCCACTGGTGCTGCTCGTCGCCGTGGCCCAGCTTGCCATCGTAGCCATCGCCCCAGCTCCAGACAGCCCCGTTGGCGGTGAGGGCGAGGCTGTGCCCATCTCCAGCCGCCACGCTCACGGCGCGCTCTCCCAGCGGGGAGGACAGGCGGGTCGGCGTGTTGAGCTGCGTCACGCCCTCGCCGTGACCGAGCAGCCCTGAATTGCCTGCCTCACTGCCGCACGACGAGAGCCGCCCCTCGCCGTCGATGAAAACGCTGTGGAGTTCGCCTGCCGCCGCCCTCGCCAGCGGGTTGGACTCGCACAGCAGCGCAGAAAAGCACAGCCACCGCACGGCGCAGCCCTCGCTCTCCGGCTGCGCCGGCAGCGCGTAGCCGCGCTCTTGCGCCCACAAGCGGATGCCCTCCACCGCAAGCGAGGCGTGGAAGAGCAGCGAGACGGCCGCGACGCGAGCGATGTCGACGGGGCCGTCGCAGCGAGAGACGACGCGCACGAGGAGGTCCGTGGGGAGGTCGAGGAGGCGGATGGGCGGCGGCGTGCTTGGCGGGAGAGCGGCGGTGGAGGAGGCGGCGAGGCGGCGCGAGATCGGGGTGGACTTACTCCAGAGATGGCCTGATTTCTTCGCAGGGCCTTTTGTTGGGATTTTGAATTCTTCCGCGGCGCTTCCCGCCCGAAGTGCCGCCCTCGACGCGGATGGTAACCGCGGCGCGCCCTCCGCGCATCGCCCTCAGCGGCGAGGTGCCCTCGGCGGCCAAGGCGGCGCAGCGCGCCCTCCGCTGCCGCACGGTTGGGCCGCGCGAGGCGGATATCCTCGTCGTCGGGCAACCGGTCCGGCGCACGCTCAAGCTGCTGCACGCGCTCTCGCGGGGCGCCTGGGTCGTCGAGGCTTCCTGGCTGATCGAGAGTGCTGCGGCTGGCCGACCGCTCGACCCAGCCCCGTTTGAGTGCGGCATCCCCGGCTGCCGCTCGGCGCGCCTCCGCCGGGCAGAGGGCGAACCTCCGGTGCTGTGCGGGCTTCGGGTGGAGGTGGCAGAGGGCACGCGTGTGCCGACAGCGGAGCTCCTCGCCATCCTCACCGCAGCCGGCGCGGTGGTCGAACGCAACGACGACAGCGCTGAGCCGGTCGCCGCCTGGGAGGCGGTTGGTGATGGGTGGCGGCGCCTCATGGGTGCATCGGAGGCGGCGCTGCTCGACGCCATCGCCTCTGGGGAGCGGCTCTGCCCACCGCCGCCCCAAGCACCGCCGCCGCAAGCGCCGCCGCCGCAAGCGCCGCCGCTGCGAGCGCCGCCGCCGCGAGCGCCGCCGCCGCAAGCGCCGCCGCCGCCGCGACAGTGTCGAAGGCCCGATGGCGTGCGCCGCAAGAGACGAGGTCCTCCGGCGGGTGGAGAGGCCGGGCCAGAAGACGCGGCCGGAGGGGGAGGGGCGGCCATGGGTGCGCCGGCCGAGGCGTCGGGCGAGAACGTCGCGCCCAATGCAGAGCCGGCCCCCGCCCGTGCGGCGGCGCAGGGCGGAGGCGGAGAGGCGAGAGGCGGCGGCGAGGTGGCCGGAGGCGGAGAGAGAGGCGGCGGCGAGGTGGCTGGAGGCGGAGAGAGAGGCGGCGGCGAGGTGGCTGGAGGCGCCGGAGTGCGCCGGCCTCGCCGTGAGTCGGCGGCGGCCTCGCGGTGCGGCGGTGGCGGTGCGGCGGCGGCGGCGCTGCCCGCGTGTCTGTTGCCGGAGGGCTGCACGGCGGCGGTGCTCGGCGGAGGGGATGGCGAGTACTTTCTGCTCGAGGAGGCGCTGGAGCTCTACCGCGCGCGGCTGCCGCACTGCAGCGTCGACTACGCCGCCGCCGCCGCCGGCTCGAGCAGCGGCCGCCGCCGGCGCGGCGCGCGGACCGACTTTTTGGGCGACGTGCGCGACGCGGGCACGAGCTGCGTGCTGTGGCAGGGCGACCGGCTCGTGGCGGCGTGCACGTTCCGCGAGCACCGCGCGGCCGGCTTTGCGGAGCTGCTGCTCCTCGCCGTCGCGCGGGGCCGCGGGCGCAGCGGGCTGGGGAGCGGGCTGCTGCGCGGCCTCGAGGGCTGGCTGGCCGCTCGCGGTGTGCGCTGCGTCGCCGCGTGCGCCGGACTGGACTGCGGCGGCTTCTGGAGCCGGTGCGGGTACGACGCGGAGCAGCCACTCGAGCCTCGGCTGTGGGCCCTGCTGCTCGACCCGTTTGGGAACTCGCGCATCATGGCCAAGGAGTTGCCCGGGGGGTGACACGAGCGGTGTGGTGCGTGAAGGAGCGTGAGGGTCGGAGAGGGCGGCAGGCAGCGAAATAGTCGCTATGCGAATCACAACCTGCATGTGCGTGCGGCGTGACAGCAAGCGTGACTTGTTTCCGCGATGGGTGCCGTGAACTTTGTGTGCCGCGTCCTGTGGCCGCCCCGAGTTCATTTTAACAAACTCTAACAGCGGACCGACACCAGACCAAAATGCAAAAACAGCAAGCCAAACACACACACAGACACACACCGCGTGTACGAACTACGATCCGTTGCCCGTGGGAAACCGAAGCCCTTCCGCCTTCGTAGGTCTGCCATGTCTGTATACGTGCGCGCAGCGCAAGACGTGCGAATGGGCGTCGCACACGCAAGGCGAATTCCCCTCCGGCCCGGTGTAGAGCGGCATGGGCGGGCAGACGCCGATCGTCTCCGACTGGTTTGTGCAAGCATGACTCGCGACCAGCAGCTCGGGCATGCGAAATGGGCCTCGCATGAGCTGGACGGTGTCGATGCCGTGCCGCAGCGCAGTGAGCGCCCACATGCTGTCATCGCGCTGTGGGCCCAGCTTGCCGAAGGCGATGTGCGCCTCTTCCCGGCGCTGGAACACCCACGTGCGCCCCACGTCGATGAAGACGCCCGTACCTCGCGAGTACGGCGCAAGCAGCGGGTAGAACCTGCGGCCACCCAAACAGTGGGGCGTGTGAGGTGAGGGCGTCACAGACATGTGCGTTGCCGCGAGGAGGGGAGACGGACCAGCACCCGTAGCCCACGCCCTCGCGCTTGTGAGGGATGCGGTACACTTCGAGCCTTGTGTAGTTCGGGGCGGGCGTCGGGTTGAAGGGGCTCCTCCACACGAGAAAGCCGTCGTCGACCGCCATCCGACCACGGCTGACTATGAGCGGTTCGAACTTGACGTAAGCGTTGCCGCTCAAAGTCTGGACCCCGCCGGAATACGGATAGTGGAGGACGAGCTCACCACCCGTCCGAGGCGGCCGCGCCGGTTGCCGGGGACATGACAACCCCATGCGAAGGTGCTCCGCGTCGGCGCGGCTGAGACGAAGCGCCCCGAATTGGCCGTTGCATTTATGGAAGCAGCCAGCTCCATACGTGCTGCGCATCACGTGGTGCGTCCGCCAGGAAGTGCCCTCCACAACCTGGAAGAGGTCTATCACGCTGGCACGTGTGCAAAGCGGCGAGCAAAGCGGCGAGCCGCGGCCGGTTGTCGCCCTTTGAGTCCGATTGCAGTCGTATCGAGCCCAGGCAGCGGAGCACGAGCTGCCATTGCCACAGTCAGTAGACTCCACCATCTTAGACGAGAAGATTGCGTGGCGCCGGACCCACCGTTCGTGGGTCTGCCGCGCAACCTCGGCCCGGCGCTTGAGCAGCGCGGCGAGAGACTCTGCGTTTGCCACGGTCTCCGTCTTTGCGGGCGGTGTGCGATCGGCTCGTCGGCTGCGCAGGTGCGGCGCACGTGGCCAGCTGGCCGTGGAGCGGCCGGCGCAGCTACAGTTGTAGCTCGATGCACCTGGAGGGTAGCCGCACCAGATGCTGGTCTCGTCCTTGCCGCTGCAGCCGCGCAGCAGGAACCGGCCTCGGCATCCGCGAACCCACACGGACGGCGAGCGCTCGGCGGCAGCGGCATTTGTACAGCCGAAGCTCCGCCCGAGGATGCACGGCGCGTAGCTTGACTGCTCAGCTATGCTGATGCTGCAGAGCCCCGACCCATTGCCCGCGCCCGCCGCAAGTTTCCCCATTACAGCACCCGTGAAGACAAGGTCGCGATACACAACTGGGTTTGCGAGAGAGGCGCCGTGTCAGGGAGAATTCGTACCACAGGAGCTGGATGGCGATTACCGCTTTGCGCGGGAGCAGGATTGCGATTTACGTTTGTTTGATTTTGAGGCTTTCGGAGGCTTTGGAAAGGAGGTTCGCAGCACCCTGAGGGAGGCGGCGAACCAGCTGAGCAACAAACTTTCGCACGCTCAGCACCTGGACGAGGTCACATGGACCACCAAGAACTGGCACGGGCTGCAGATGCAGCGCTTGTCTGTCGTCCTCCACACCGCCGTGGCGTGGCAGACGGTGAACGAGCTAGCGTGCGGGGAGATTGTGCACGGTGCGGAATGCATTGCCGTTCTTAACGGAGTCGCTTAGGCGGCTCCGGTGGTGAGCCGGTGTGTGTGCCAGTCCGCGCCAGTCCGCGCCCTTGTCGTGCCAGTGTGCGGTGAGAGAGCTTCTTTGTTAGTGCCAGTG
>NW_005202428.1:168652-183780 GCF_000372725.1 Emiliania huxleyi CCMP1516 | reverse complement strand
CCAAATACAAGCTCTCTCACAGCACACTGGCACGACAAGGGCGCGGACTGGCGCGGACAAGCGCGCGACACACGACTCTGGTTTTTAACTACTGGGTTTGCGAGAGAGGCGCCGTGACAGGGAGAATTTGGCCGCCTCTCTCGCATGCCTTGTGTCCTTAAATCCCAAGAAGAGAGATCTCTAAATCCCTGCTGGAGGCAGGTCGCTAGACTGAGATGAGACCGCCAGTGGAGTTGGGAGCCCACCGTGCACCGCGCTGCGAGCCTGTCGTGTCCCTTGTCAGGAGCAAGAGAGCCCCACCTGTGCCCCTGATCGTCCTTCCAACTGATCGTCCTTCCAAAATCCTGCTCGTGCAGGTGGGGACCCGTCCTCCTCCCCCATCCCTCGTTTGCGCTGTCAACGTTCTTTCTTTGTTTTCTTCCTTAAATCCCTGTGTGGTGGCGGCGTGCCGTCCTCCCCACCCCTGAGGGGTGGCCCGTCTACCGTCTACCGGTAGACCGGGTAGACGGTACACCATTTGGTAGACGAGTCTACCGGCAGTCTACCGGTAGACCGTAATGAACCTACGACCCCAGTCTACCGGTAGACTTGGTAGACCGCGGTAGACGCGTCTACCCCTTTTTCAGCCGCCGAACGGTAGACCGCGCGATGGCCGCCTAGGCCAGTTGAATATGCAGCCTCCAGTTCTCCACTCTGGCGCCACTTTGGCAGACGAGCGCCGGCAGATGCCCTCGCGGCCTGCCGGCGAACGTCCGTCCGGCGAGAACGCGCGAACCGATGAAAGTGCGGTCTGCCGCGCGGGCGAAATCTGCCGGTGAGAGAGGCTGTTGAGCGCGGTCGCTGTGGGCTTCACCTCATGCCATTTCCGTGCGAGGCGCGCTCCGTGTCTTTTATGAGATCAAATGAACGTCTTTACACACTCATCGGGCGGCACCGCTCACTGCAGAGCGCCGCCCTCTCGCGGCTCTCGAGAGCGAGTTTTCGCCACGCAGACAGCCACACGTCCATTATGGCGCGCGTTCTTTATTTTTCGCCAGCCCTCCGCTGTGAGTGTTAGAGTTGTCTGGTACATGTTGTTTGTATTCGAAAAATCTCTCTCGGTTTCTGGTTTTCGAGCTCGGATCGGACCGCAGATGACCTCTACAAGTCAGTCAGTCAGTCAGTCTTACACACCTCCAAGCATGGAGGACGGGCCCACACGCACACACACGCTGCACACGATTGGCTCGGGAGCCGACACGAGGCACACTGTCACCGGCCGTAGCACCGGGTCCGGACTGCTGGACACACAGCACAGAACAGCTCACGAGGTGGCGCTGTATAGTGGGGTTCTCAGGGACTGACACGGGAGAAGAAGGTGGAGCACAGGGACGGGGACACAGAACTCACGAACTGATATCCCACCCCGCGCCGGGGGCGGTGGCGCGCGCGAGCGCCGGGGTGTTTGGACCCGCAGTCTGGCAGGCGCCAGGCCACAGATCCGCCGGCGGAGCCTTGAGTCGCATCCGCGATCCGCGCCGGCTCTCAGAAGAGATCCGGCGCGGTGCTGGCCGCGTCCTCCTAGCCCACACGATCACCGAGTTCACGATGAAGGGAGGCCGATCGCAGAGACGGGAGAAGCAAGTGTCGCACTGCGGCATGCGGTAGGTAAGGTAAGGTAAGGTAAACTTCTCCACACACACGAGGTGGTGGGGCAAGGGGGGGCAACCCTCGCGTCTCCACGTCTGACGACAGGAGCCCCACGGCATTCAAAGTGCAAGGCCCAGTGCGCGTGGGTGAGCGGTGTGTGTGTGTGTGTGTGTGTGTGTGTGTGTGTGTGTGTGTGTGTGTGTGTGTGTGTGTGTGTGTGTGTGTGTGTGTGTGTGTGTGTGTGTGTGTGTGTGTGTGTGTGTGTGTGTGTGTGTGTGTGTGTGTGTGTGTCACGTCACTGCATCCTCCGCCGGTTCCTCCCGTCGCCTCTTCTTTGTTCATGCGGTACTCCTGCTGCAACGCGCGCGCGGTGGTGAGGAGAGTGCGAGCCCTTGAGCCGGTGGCGTTGTCCATCGCCGGCGCGTGCGCGCCGGCCTTGAGGTGGGTATACGCCAACAGCTAGCCCAGGGGCTGTGGCCCTGCGCTGGCGCAGGAAATGCCGTGCGTGCCGTGGTATGCCGGCCCCGCTCGGGGAGTTGAGGCGGCCGCCGGTGGTGACGGGGGCTCTCCGCGGTCGGAGGCCGCAACGCACCACGCGAGTGGCGGCCGCCACTCCGACGCACCGCCGGTGGCGCTGCGCAGAGTGCGCTGCACCACCAGAGTGTGCCCTGAAAGAAAACACGGCGTGCAGCCGAAAGAAAGAAAAGAAGACTCAATCCAAGGGAAAAAAGAATTTTACAACAAAACTCCCTCGCACAACACTGGGCACGGGACTGGCGCGCACTGGCACTAACAGAAAAAAGAAAGAAAACGGACAACCCAAGGGAGGGATGACAATCCAATAAATAAATAAATAAATAAATAACGGGCACGCCAAACGAGGGGTGGGAGAAGGACAGGGTCCCCACCTGCACGAGCAGGATCTTGTAAGGACGATCAGGGACACAGGGGAACGGGAGCGGGGACTGAGGGAGGGTGTAGAGGATGTAGAGTGTAGAGCGCTGTAGAGCTGTAGAGCTGTAGAGCGCTGTAGAGCTGTAGAGCTCTACATCCGCCGCGGGACGAAGCGGGTGCGTTGTAGAGCGATGTAGAGGCGCTCTACAACGTGAAATCTCTACTCCCTTAATGTGGGTAAACGAAAGTAGCGTATACGATGAAAGAATTCTTAAGATACACGCCTCTCTATGAAAGAAGAAGCCGAAAAGACGCCGGAGTCAGTCCGCCCGAGCCAGCCAGCTGCCGGCTCGCACGGCAGCCTCTTCCTCTCGACCAGCCTCAACTTCCGTACAGTCAGCATTTTGTCGCTGCGTGCTCGTGGCCAGCTGTGGCGGCGGTCGAAGTTCGCCCAGGTTCGGTGACGAGCGCCAGACGATAGTAGTGTCTCTGTTCGCCCTGTGCATGTCAGGCCAGGCTGCAGCAGGGCACTACCATCGTGCTGCCCTGTTGCAGCCTGACTTTGCCCACTGTGCACAGTCGCCAGAGCACCACCACCGCCCGGCATCGTGTCACGGCGAGCTCCTTCTGCGCCCGCTCGCGAGGCTCTCGCGCTGGCACACTTTGGCCATCTGCTGCTCGCGTTCGGCGAGCTCATCTCCGCACTCCTGCCACGGTGCCGTCACCACACACCTTCTGGCCGGCCTGAGCCGCGCGGGGTCGCCAGCGGGGGCAACGCGTCGACCTCTCTCTCTGGTGCACCACGGGCCGCAACGGCCTGCTAGCAGCGTGCGCGAGGAGGCAGTGTGCCGGCACAGTCGAGCCGGAGCATCGGGTTCTTGATGCTTGTGGGGTCAAGTCTGACCTTATGCGGCCTAATATGCAATAATAATGCTTGCTCTCACCCAGTCTTTTGAGATATTATCCCTCAAAGTCGAATTTTCGTTTACTGGTGACCATAGTAGTGTCTGCCTTGTTTGCGAGATCTTCAAACGAATCCTTTAAAGTCTCGACAATCACTAAGCTGCTTATGTGGCACCGCAGAGGCTCCCTTGGGGATGCCTGAGGCCACCCCAACCACTCACTAGGCCGTACGTGGACGAATTGGCCGCTACTTTTTTCGTTTACCTACATTAAGGGAGTACAACAAACTCTACATCATAAGCGGCGAACGAGGCACCGCGCCACCACCTGCGCGTTGCACCGCAGCGCGCCGCCGTCGCGCTTCCGACCGCCGCTCGGCTGGCGCCGCGTGCGCCGGCAATCTTCATGGCCGACGCGGCCGAGGCCAAGGAGAGCGATGGCGTGTTTGAGACGCTCAAAACGGCCTCGTTCTTCGCGCTCTGGTGCCAGCCGCCCCACAGCCGCACAGCCAGCCCACCGCCAACCCAAGTCTTCGCCGCAATTCACCCGCTGTCGGGACCCACGAGAGCACGCAGAGAGCCCGAAAGGCAACTATTAGACCCGCGAAATCCGAGACCCTCCCCACCGCCCCGATCCCCCCACCCCCTTGCTCCCCCCCCCCCCCCTCGGGAGGGCCGAACTGAGGCGCCCGAGGGGACCCCGCCATTCCCTTCCCCCCTCGGAGGGGGCCGGACGAGGCGCACCCCGAGGGCCCCGCTCTTTCCTTGTACCTTGACATAGCGGCCACTCTTCGGATCGCTGGTCGAGCGACCCGGGGGATGCCCCGCGCGCGCCTGACCCAGGCGCGAGAAACGAATCTGCGGGCGCGGCCGCTCATGCGGCCCGATGGGGAGGAGCGGGGCGAGCCCCCTCCAACCCACCCGCGCTAGGTCTCGGGTTTGACGCATGGGGTCACTCCCGCGAAACCCGTGAACTAGCCGGGGCAGTCGGAGAAGGGGCAACTCCGTGCACTGACGGTCGGCCGCCAGAAAACACGCCTCCGTGGCTCGGGTTACACTGGGGTTACACCAATCCTCGCTACCCAACGCGGCCAAAGGATATCCACCTCGAGAACCTCGAGAAGGCTGTGAAGAGTTGTGCGTTTATGTGAAGAGCCTCGTTGGCGGGCGGGCAGGGCAGGGCCAGGCGCGATCGCAGGCAACGTGGTGTTGGGCGGGGCCTTTGACATGGCCGCCAAGCGACGAGCTTCAGGCGATCAGGGACAACAGCAGCTCCACGACGAGACATCTTCGAAACTGCGCGAGTGCGTGCGCTCCAGCATGAGCAGGCTGCCCCATTATTCCCGATACTCGCAAACGGGAACCGAACAGCTAGCCAGTGATGACCCAATTTACGAGCACCTGGCCCGTGAGTTTCAACGTACGACGGCGAGCCACCGTGGCCCTGAGCCGGGCGACCCGCATCGTGACCCACCGCAATTTGACGTCCTTCGCATCCTCCGCGTGAAAGCCCCCCGGCTGCAGGAGAAGTACCTTGCCGAGGTCCAGGACATAGCCGGTCTTTGCCAACGTGCCGTCACGAGCCTGACAGTCGACGCGCTCGAGGTGAGCAGTTTCGATGGGCTGTCCATGAACGAATTCCTCATGTACCACGGCGCGCCTTCAGATCTCGTCGAGTCGCGCCTGCTCATGCAGGGTCTTGACCCGCGCTACGCTGGCGAACACTTCGGCAAATTATTTGGCTCTGGGATCTACCTTGCCACCAATTCGTCCAAGAGTGACATCTACACGAAGCCAAATGCCGCAGGTGAGCGCTGCATTCTTGTTGTACGCGCGTGCCTCGGCGAGGCCTACCTTTGCCCAGAGCCCATGCGGCGCTCTCTTCGCCCGCCCGAGCGGCCCGACGGCCGCGGCGCGCTCTCGTCAGTCATTGCGCTCACGACAACGGGCGGCGGCTGCGTGGAGCACCCTGAGTACATCGTGTACAAGGAGTCGCAAACGCTGGTCGAGTATGCTATCTGGTACAAACATCGCCCTTCCTGCCGCTGCACACATTGCATCCAGCTTCACGAGGAACGCCGATTGTATTTTCTGGACCGCTCGGGCCAGCATTTTCTGGACGCTGCTCTCGTGCGCTTCCTGAAGCAGAAGCACGCAATCACCGCTGGCGTGGATGTGCCCTACACAAGCCTTGCCGAAATGCAGCAGCACGTGCGAGATGAATGCAATCGGCTTGGCTTTCCAATCGTGGCCGATCCCGCCATTCTACGCCGCATTCAGGACTTAGTTGGCCGCCAATATTTCGAACAGCAGGGCCTCTCATTGTTCAGATACATTCCGTGACGTGTTTCCGCGTGCACTTCTGCCTGCCGGCGACGTGCCACTGGCCGCGGCCGCGCGCGCGCGTCATGCACTCAGTGCTTGAGTCATGCCCCCCCCCCCCCCCCAGTACTACGTTCTTTTCTGAGTTACGGCGGGGGCCGCCTGCCTGTCGAACGAATTACGAAAAGGGTCGGTGTCCTCCGAATCCGGAATCGCGAGGCTCCGCATCAGCTGATATTATTACGTTATACGAAAAAAACACCCTTATTTAGTTCTGACCACTCGAGGGCTCAAGAGCTTCAACACGCTGAGACAGCGATCGAGTAGGACTGTGCGGTCGAGGATGCAACAAGAATGGGTGCTCTCTCCCCACGTCAAGTACTCTCTCTCTCCCCACAGCATCAAAAAGCAAAATGCTCCTATACTCAATACACTGCCTGCACGCGTGCGTAATTTCACACACCCGCGTACTCCCTACCGACAACCGCGTACGTCGCCGGCAGCACCGGCGACTCTGGGTACCGCCGCCGAAACTCGGGCTCGGCCCCGCCGTGACGCCGAACCGAAACCTCTCCTCGTTGAGAGCGCCGCGAGAAGCCGAATCCCCTCCTTGTCCAACTGCGCAAATTTCTCACTGCCCCTGCACCCACGCCTCGATCTTCTTGGGCAGCAGCTGGTTGGACAAGTCCTCTCCGTGGCCTAAGAAGCCGCCTTCGCCCACGCCCCAGGTAAGGACGGCGCCATCGGCGGTGCGGGCGAGGCTGTGGTGGCCTCCAGCCGACACAGTGACGGTGCGCCGGCCCGCAAAGGCTTCGACCTTCTTCGGCAGCTGCTGCCTCTGCTCATCGCCGTGGCCCAGCTGGCCTTCGCCTCCATAGCCCCAGCTCCAGACAGCGCCGTCGGCGGTGAGGGCGAGGCTGTGACCCAAGCCAGCCGACACAGCGACGACGCGCTGCCTAGCAAAGGCCTCGATCAGCTTGGGCAGCAACTGGTTCTGATAGTCGCCGTGGCCCAACCGGCCGAAGGCTCCATTGCCCCAGCTCCAGACGGAGCCGTCGGCGGTGACGGCGAGGCTATGGTACTCTCCACCCGACACCGCGACGACGCGCTGGCCAGTCAAGGCCTCGATCTTCTTGGGCAGCAGCTGGTTCTGCTCGTCGCCGTGGCCTAACCGGCCACAGGCTCCACCGCCCCAGCTCCAGAGGGCGCCGTCGGCGGTGAGGGCGAGGCTGTGGAAGTATCCAGGCTCGACAGCGACGGTGCGCTGGTCAGCTAAGGCCTCGATCTTCTTGGGCAGCAGCTGGTTCTGCTCGTCGCCGTGGCCCAACTGGCCATAGGCTCCATAGCCCCAGCTCCAGACGCTGCCGTCGGCGATGCGGGCGAGGCTGTGACCGAAGCCAGCCGACACGGCGACGACGCTCTGGCACGAGAAGGCATCGATCTTATTCGGCAGCAGGTGGTCCTGCTCGTCGCTGTGGCCCAGCTGGCCACAAGCTCCCAAGCCCCAGCTCCAGACGCTGCCGTCGGTGGCGAGGGCGAGGCTATGCGCAGCTCCCGCCGACACGCTCACGGCACGCTCGCCGCCCAGCGGGGAAGGGAGGCGTGTCGGCGTGTTGAGCTGCGTCACGCCCTCACCGTGCCCGAGCAGTCCTGGCGTCCAGCTCTCAGCCGTCCCGCATGACAAGAGCCGCCCCTCGCCGTCGATGAAGACGCTGTGCAGACGGCCTCCCGCCGCCCTCGCCGGCGGGTTGGACTCGCGCAGCAGCGCAGCGAAGCACAGCCACCGCACGGCGCAGCCCTCGTCCTCTGGCTGCGCCGGCAGCTCGAAGCCGCGCTCTTGCGCCCACAAGCGGATGCCCTCCAGCGCCAGCGAGGCGTGGAAGAGCAGCGAGACGGCCGCGACGCGAGCGATGTCGGCGGGGCTGTCGCAGCGGGAGAGGGCGCGCGAGAGGAGCTCCGTGGGGAGGTCGAGGAGGTGGGTGGGTGGCGGCGTACTTGGCGAGGCCGCGGCGGTGGCGCCGGCGGCGAGGCGGCGCGAGCGGCGGCGCGGCGGGGTGGACATCGCGAGGAAAAGAATTTAAACAAAACAACTCTCTCTCACAGCAGACAGGCTCGACACAGGTGCGAACTGGCGCGTGCTAGTACTATCACCGGCACACCGAGGAAAAGAATCTTACAACAAAACTCCCTCGCACAACACTGGGCACGGGACTGGCGCGCACTGGCACGAACACAGGTACACCACGGGAGCCGCCTAAGCGACTCCTGCGAGGGTGGCGAGGCACTTAGCTCCGTGCACCCGCCCACCCCCGCCACAGGCAAGCTCATTCACGACCTGCTCTGCGATGGCCGTGTGAAGAACGACTGAGATGCGCTGCTTCTGCAGCCCCAGCCAGCTCTTGGTGGTCCAAGTCACCTCATCGAGGTACTGGGCCCGCGTCAGCTTGTTCTGTAGCACGTCCGCCGCTCTCCGGAGGATCTCACGGACCCCCTTTCCGAACCCGCCGAACGATTCGAACAGCAGCAGCTGCACTTCGACGCCCTTGTCTTCCCTGGCGTAGCGATAGTCCCCGCCGTAGGACGGTATGCGGCGGTCGCCGCCCACCACCCTGCCCCCCCTGGTATGCCAGCGCCCAGTCCCTTGCCCTCTCTCGCCCTTGCTCTTCCTCTCCCCCTCCATGCCGCCCCCCCCGTACCCCTCCCCCTCCCCCCCCCCTCCTCCTCTCCCCCCCCCTCTCCCTGCCCCCCACCTCCCTCTCCCTCCTCGCAGTAGGGCCCATGCCCCATGACCATGTTCCGGTAGAATGATTCAGTGTTGCCGAAAGCGACAAAAGCGCCCTTCCGACCGTGCTCCCCGCTGCTGCTGAGGGAACAGACGACCTTGACGTCTCCGCAATAGTGCGTGCCGTGCGAGCCAATGTTGTCCGCGTCCACGTCGGGTTGTTTGTTGTAACTCTGACCGAGGTGGGCTTTCGGCTCCATTCGCACAGCGGTGCCCCACGCGGCGCGTAGGGCGAGGATGAGGCGTCGAAGCGTGTACTTGTGTCTGGTGTTGTGGCCCTGCTGCGGTACGTTGACAGCAGCGTCGCCATACTCGTCGTGGGTCTTCCCATTCCGAGTCTTCTTGCCCGCCGCCGCGGCCTGGCAGGCCACGTCGAGGGGGAGACCCAGGCGGCGCTGCACCGAAAGACGCATCGCCCAAGTCTCCATTCGCATGTCATCCCGCATTGGGATGGCGTTGAGGAAGGCGCCGGCGCCATCCTGGCTCACCGCCACGAAGCGGACTGCCTCCCGCCAAGCCGCATGCCTCGCCCGCTCCCTGCCCTTGGCCTGCGCCTTGCCCTTCTTGCCGCGAGGAGCGGACCGCGATCCCTTGGAGCCCTCCTGCCTTAGCTCGAGGGCGAGGTCGCGCCAGTTCCTGTTGTGGACCACCGTCGTGAAGCGCCGCTGCGCCTGGTGTAGGAACTCGTGCTTGGACGTGAACTCGGCGAGGGGCAGCAGCTCCTTGGCCTGGACGAGAGTATGCGGACGGAAGCGCGAGAGCGCCACCCTCGTAGCCGGCTCCGGCGGCCGCGCGGAGGCGCGCAGCTTCTCGCCCTCGTCGGGCTCGTCCCACGGCTCCACCTCGACTTCCGGGGGCCTGCCCGTCGTGCCACCGACCAGGTCAAAGTACTCCGCCTCCGTCTTGTCGTCCCACTCCTTCCACGTCGCCGTGATCTCGCCGTGCTCCTTCTTGAGCCTGTCATGCGCCGCCCGCAGCTCGTCGAAATCGGAGCCCGGCGCCTTGCTCACGTCAAGGTCGCGGAAAGGAGCATGCAGCTGGCGCATGGGCCCAGCGACGAGCGCCCACGTGCCAATCCACGCCGGCTCGCGAATGTCGACGGCGCTGGTGAGGCCCATGCCGCCCATCTTGACGGGCAGGCGCGCCTGCTTGCGCGCGCGCTCCCAGCGTGTGCCGGCGGCGCCGACCCGCGCCCCGCCGACGAGCTTGTATAGCGCCGTGTCAATCAGCTCGTCGTGCCTCTCCGCTGCCGGGAGGGTGACCGACGGCGGCATGGCGCGAAGGAAGAAGGTGAGCGTCGTGTTGCTGCAGAAGCGCAGCAGGACCTGCATCACCTGCTGCGCCGTGTGGATCTCCTTCGTGTCGCGCAGCTTGAGGATGCCCTCTAGCGGCTTGAGCGCCCTCTCGACTCTCGCCACGAGCTCCTTCTTCCGCCATTCGTCATCGCCGAGGTACGCCCCGAGCACGCGGATGCCTCGCAGGGTGCCGCCCGCGTACTTGCCGTCGGGAGGCGCCGCCGGCGTGCCCCTCACGCTCGGGTAGTCGCGCACCGCCTCGAGCGACGCGGGGTCGGGAGCCCAGATCTGACGCTTGCTGACGTTGCTCTCCACCCTGCTCCACTTCTGAGCAAGGGCGTCGCCTTCGAGCATCGCCTCGAGCGCGGGCCTCGGCGCGTCCGCGACGTAGGTGTCATCAAGGTAGGCTAAAATGAGGGCGGACGGGTTGCGCACTTGCATCTCGAGGAGCGTCCAGTGGTAGCCGATGGCGAAGAGGAACGGTCCGAGCGGGTCCCCCTGCGCGCATCCCTCGGCCGACATGAAGACATTGCCGTCGCCGTCCCGCGCCTCCTCGTTGAAGAGGAAGAGACGGCGGGGGACCTTGTACCACAGCGCCACCGTGGGGATGAGCTCGGGGTACCAGCGGCGCAGGCCAGCAAAGATGGCCTCTCGTGAGATGGAGTTGAAGCCGTTCTTCTTGTCGTCCGAGGCGACGGCGTGGCCCGGGTTGCGCCGCAGGTGCTCTGACAGAAGCTGCACGGCGACCTCGGCGCCGCCTGCGAGGCCCACGCCAACCTGCACGCGAGAAGTTCGTGATGGCGGTGCAGGGAGAGTTCCCGCGCGCGCGAGGGGCAGGCGTTCCCAAGGGGACGATCCTGTGCCTCGTCAGGGTGCTCGACGCGCACGATGAGCAGGATGACGCGGAGGGTGGGCACCGGGACTGGGAGGAGGACCCGCTCGGGTTCGACACCAACCCGATGCTGCTCCGCGCCATGTGCATGGCGTTCGAGTGAACGCCGTGCAGGCAGCCCGTGCCTTTTGGTGTACCGCGTTTGTACCGCGTCCTGTGCCCCCGAGTTCATTTAACAAACAGAGTTGAGTCTCTCTCAGGGGGGACGTATTGGGACCCAGGCATGTTGTGCGAGTATGGGCCAAAAGCGTCGAAAATGTCCCAAAAAGCCTGTCTCGAGTTTGTGGCAGCTCCGCAGCCAGCGCGGGCTGCCGGGACGCACCGCGAGCTGGATACACGCACTCCCTGGGTCCCAGGGAGTGCGTGTATCCAACTGGAGTGAGTAGGCTCGACGCCGCGCTCGCTGTGGGGCTGCAACAAAGTCGCCGCCGAGCGTGCCATCGAAGGCGTCCCGTCGGAGGTGATGGAGTGTGAGACCTGAGGCTGCGGAGGTGACGCCTGAGGTACCGGCCCGTGTACGGCGACTCAGCCGGCGACCGCCACGGGCTCAGACGAGACGTGTCGACGCGTTCCGGCTCAGCTTCACCGTGATCATCGGGCGTCTGTCGACGTCAGGACCACCCATACAGCTCGCGGGTTTGAGGTCGCAAGAGCCAAGATGGTGGCGTTTGGACATCCCAACCATCACACAAGACAGCCTGTAGGTGATGGCGGGACGGCGCAGTGTTTGTGGCACTCGGCAGTAGGCACCCGCGGCACAGCCCCGCGGTCGGCTCTCGCGGGCTGCGGAACCGGCCCCAGAAGGGGACGGTCCGGGCGAGTGTGGCAGCTCCTGCGCTAGTATGGGCACCCTCTATCACAACACTACTGATCCTGGCCATTAGAGCTGCCAGGGATAGCGTCAGGAGCTGGTAGGAGTCAAAACCCCTCATATTTGTTATTTGAGACATCGTGGCCCATAATACTCGCACAACGAGCCCCCAGCAGCAGCACCCAGGGGGCAAGACCCACACTTCTGTATTAAATAAGTGGAAGGGCGGAAGGACGGCCTGACTCGGACAGCGTGAGAGTGAGGCGGATTTGGCATTTGCTAATGAGTACGCTGAGCTTCCGCGCTCTTTTCGGTGCCGAACTTCACGGCCGCTCCAGCGTGGTCTTGGCCTGGCGCCAGAGTGCCCTGCTCGCCTCTCCCTCTCGCAGCCCCTCCGGCCCGCTACACGTCCTGCTTGGCGAGCGAGAGGGTCTGCACCTCCGTAAAGGACGCCACGTTGAAGCTGCCAAACTCGCGGCCGAGCCCGGACTGCTTGAAGCCGCCAAAGGGCGCCTCGGTCAGGTCGGTGTGCTGGTTGACCCAGACCGTGCCGGCGAGCAGCTTGGAGGCGAGCGCGTTGCCAGTCGCAAAGTCGCTGGTCCACACCGAGCCGCCGAGCCCATACTCCGAGTCGTTTGCACGCGCGACGGCCTCCTCGTCGGACCTATTGGACGTGCCTCGGACATGTCGTGGACGTGTCGTGGACCTGTCCGACCGAAAAGGCGGCTCGTGATCGTCACTTGTACGGCGTGATTGGCATCACCGGCCCAAACTGCTCCTGTGTCGGGCAGCGACGAGGGGTGGTGAGGGGGGCGGATTGAAGGTCCCTCACGCCAAGATCGTGCAGGGCGGGGACACAACATGTAGCATGTGCATGTGCATGTGCATGCAGCATGTGCATGTGCACGTGCATGCCATGTCCATGTCCATGTCCATGTCCATGTCCATGTGCCATGTGCCATGTGCCATGTGCCATGTGCCATGTGCCATGTGCCATGTGCCATGTGCCATGTGCCATGTGCCATGTGCCATGTGCCATGTGCCATGTGCCATGTGCCATGTGCCATGTGCCATGTGCCATGTGCCATGTGCCATGTGCCATGTGCCATGTGCCATGTGCCATGTGCCATGTGCCATGTGCCATGTGCCATGTGCCATGTGCCATGTGCCATGTGCCATGTGCCATGTGCCATGTGCCATGTGCCATGTGCCATGTGCCATGTGCCATGTGCCATGTGCCATGTGCCATGTGCCATGTGCCATGTGCCATGTGCCATGTGCCATGTGCCATGTGCCATGTGCCATGTGCCATGTGCCATGTGCCATGTGCCATGTGCCATGTGCCATGTGCATGTGCCATGTGCCATGTGCCATGTGCCATGTGCCATGTGCCATGTGCCATGTGCCATGTGCCATGTGCCATGTGCCATGTGCCATGTGCCATGTGCCATGTGCCATGTGCCATGTGCCATGTGCCATGTGCCATGTGCCATGTGCCATGTGCCATGTGCCATGTGCCATGTGCCATGTGCCATGTGCCATGTGCCATGTGCCATGTGCCATGTGCCATGTGCCATGTGCCATGTGCCATGTGCCATGTGCCATGTGCCATGTGCCATGTGCCATGTGCCATGTGCCATGTGCCATGTGCCATGTGCCATGTGCCATGTGCCATGTGCCATGTGCCATGTGCCATGTGCCATGTGCCATGTGCCATGTGCCATGTGCCATGTGCCATGTGCCATGTGCCATGTGCCATGTGCCATGTGCCATGTGCCATGTGCCATGTGCCATGTGCCATGTGCCATGTGCCATGTGCCATGTGCCATGTGCCATGTGCCATGTGCCATGTGCCATGTGCCATGTGCCATGTGCCATGTGCCATGTGCCATGTGCCATGTGCCATGTGCCATGTGCCATGTGCCATGTGCCATGTGCCATGTGCCATGTGCCATGTGCCATGTGCCATGTGCCATGTGCCATGTGCCATGTGCCATGTGCCATGTGCCATGTGCCATGTGCCATGTGCCATGTGCCATGTGCCATGTGCCATGTGCCATGTGCCATGTGCCATGTCCATGTCCATGTCCATGTCCATGTGCATGTGCATGTGCATGTGCATGTGCATGTGCATGTGCATGTTCCTAAATCCCATCTCGTCTCAGCGTGTGACTGTCGGATGTCTGTCTCATCTGTGCCTCGTCAAAGAGCCGGACGCCCTCCTTGATGTTGGAGACGATGGTGGGCTCGTAGAAGAAGCCCCGCGACCCCTCGCGCCTGCCTCCGCCGCACAGCACCTCGCAGCCCTGCGCCCTTGCGTCCTCCACCAGCGCGCTCACCTTGTCCAGCTGCATCTTGTTGTTGAGAGGGCCGTACTCGACGCCAACCTCGAAGCCGTCCCCGAACGTTGCCTTCTCGGCGCACCGCACGAGCTCCTCCTTGAACTCGTCGAAGATGTCCTCGTGCACGAAGCAGCGCTTCACCGCGCAGCAGATCTGGCCAGAGTTGTTGAAGGCGCCGCTGAAGACCTTGGGCGCCATCGCCTTGACGTCGACGTCCTTGCGCACGATCGCCGCGTCGTTGCCGCCCATCTCGAGGGTGACACGCTTGACGTCCGACGAGCACGCGCTCATGATCTTCTTGCCGGTGGGGACGGACCCTGTGAAAGAGACCTTGCTCACGCCGGCGTGGCTGGTCAGGTGTGCGCCGACGTTGAAGCGCTGCTTGTCGTCTCCAGTCACGACGTTGAGCACGCCGGGCGGCAGAGCCGACTGCAGGATCTCGCCCATACGCAGCGCGGTGAGCGGCGTGAAGGGAGACGGCTTCCAGACGACGGTGTTGCCGAGCACGATCGCGGGCGCGAATTTGGCGACCGAGCAGAAAATCGGAAAGTTCCACGGCGTGATGGCCGCGACGACGCCGATCGGCTTGCGCACCACCTCGATCCGGCGCGTGGCGGTGTCAGAGTAGACCTCGGGAGGCACGGTCAGCTCGATCGCCTTCTTCATCAGCCCCGCCGCCCCCGCAACCTCCCCCTTTGCACTCGCGAGCGGCTTGCCCTGCTCGCGAACGAGAAGGTCGGCCAGCTCGTCGCGGTGCTGGTCGTAGGCCTCCTTCACCTTCGCCATCGCCAGCTTCCGCTCGGATAGCGGGACCGCTTGCCACGAACGGAAGGCCTTCTTGGCGGCCGCGACGGCCTCGTCAACCTGGGCCTGCGTCGCGTGCGGAGCGTGCGCAAACACCTCGCCGCTGGACGGATTGATGACACCAAACTTCTCCTCGCTTTTAGTGAGCGTGCCGTCGATCAGCATAGCGAATTCGGGGAGCGCGCCATTGGGGGCCTTGCTCATCGTGGAGGACTGGGCGGTCGCGCCGGCCGGAGTGCAGTCTAAAAAAATCCGGTGCGCGATAACTATGGGCAACTACATGTCGAAGGTTCGAGGACGACTACTCGCCGCCTGGGTCGTTTGGGGCGCGCGGCTCCGTCGAGGACCGGGCGCGCCCCTTACCCGGCGCGGCGTAGGACCCACTCTGACGTATAGAGGGGAGGCACGGACGACGGCCCGACTCATCAATTCCACTCATCTTCTCCCTCGCCCCC
>NW_005202428.1:161151-168552 GCF_000372725.1 Emiliania huxleyi CCMP1516 | reverse complement strand
CACACATGACAAGAAGATGAGGTGGCGGGGCAAGGGCCAGAGAGGGTGTGTGTGTGTGTGCGTACCTGTCGTGCTGCAGCCGGAAAGCCGACGAGGCTGCGGGCGTGGAGCGCGGCAAAGTACGCGTGCAGCGCGTCTGTCGCGCCCGGCAGGCAGCGTTCGACGCGCACGCCGATGAAGTCGCGGTTGTACGCGCCTCCCTGCTGCGCGTAGGTGTCCCATCCTACAGTGCGCATTTCACCCGTAGACGCCACTGCAAGCCCAGCGGCAGCTGCCCAAGGGTCGGGCGTGAACCTTGGGTGGGGATGTGTGTGTGCCGGCCAGCGGGGATGTGGCGAGGCGTTCACCCGCCGTGCCGTAGAGGTACTCTTCGGGAGGCACAAAGTTGACCATGCGCGAGCCTGGCTTGTCGAGCGATCCCAGGATGTTCATGACCCGCTGCTGGCCGTCGCTCGTGGTGTACCTCACCGCTGCGTGTCCAAAGCGAAACAGCGCAGTGTGCAGAGCGATACTCTTTGGGCTGTCGGTGCACGTCAGATGGTCTGCGAGCAGTATCTCAAGATCAGGCGGTCGACTCACGCCGAGCGCCACGTCCACTTGCCGTAGGACCTCCGCCTTGTTGTCGATCGCCTTGCCATCCCGTGCGCCGAGAACGCCGCTACCCGATTGCGATGAACTAGCAGCCTGAGCACTGCAGAGCCTCCTCCGAGTCAGATGAAGCACCAGCGGCGGCGGTGACACTGAATAGCCGGACTTCGGTTTGGGAAGCCGCATGCATGAGCTGTGATGTGCGCCCAGCCGTGCGACTGCAGTCAGGCACAGGCAAATATTTTTTGCGCAGACTAACCCTCGAAGAACTGTGTTTACTTTAAGGTGGTAGCAAACCCTTGGCGCACGCATATCTTGGATGGCCGGCATGGGGCCTGAGGCGTCGCCCATGCTTGCCATGTGCAAGTAGATGGTAGAATGCACTAATAGGCACGTCGCGCAAGGTCGGGATCGCAAGTTATGCCCGCATCAAGCGCCGGTTCAGAGTCGTCCAGAGTCGTGGCACACACGCTGTGGCAGGCCGTGTAGCCACTGAGATGGCCTTATGACGACCCCATTTCGACATCGTCCCTGAGGCCTCTGCTCATGAGCTCTATGCGGGAATGACTGGCTCAACCAACTGATCACAAATTCCCACGATATCTCACAAAGCGCCAAAAGTCTTCATCGTGACGCGCGCGAAACTTACGCGGCAAGAGATTGCTACCACCTTCATTCTTTTGTAGAAGGGCGTCAGAAGAGTCGTCCTTGCGCGAGGAGAGCTCGATAAACTCGAGGGGCCGAAATATGCCGCGAGGAGGGCAGAGTTGCGCCGAAATGCGGGAGAAGCCGCGAGAGCAAGGGATCGGCAGGCGGCGGCGGCGTCGCAGGACGAGGCAGACGAGAGCGACGCGACAGAGGAGGAAGCGACAGGAGGGAGAACGACGAGAGTGGGACGACCGCGAGGTGGCATGAAGGTTGCAGCGTCCAGCGAGAATCGGCGAGAGACTGCGAAGAGAGATAGAAAGAGGGCCGGTGCCCGTAGCGGCGGTCCTCGACTGGGGATCGGCCGCCGCTCGCGAGTTGCTGCAGCAGCGGCTCGGCGGCAGCCAACCCGACTGGATCATCGCGTGCGACTGCATCTTCGAGTCACTCTTCGGCTCCACCGACGGTGTCACGTCGATCTTCCTGCTCCTCCGCGTGCTCGAGCTCCTGTGCTCGCCCACGACTCGTGTGCTCGTGGGACTGGAGCGGCGCACGGGAGACGGTGCCGAGAAGTTCCTCGCCGCCGCCGAGGGCGCGGGATTCGTGGCGTCGCTTCGCCGGCGTCACGGGCGCGTCGTGATTTTCGAGATGGGGCGGACCCGCATGCCCCGTGCGCATGCCGATGGGGCGACATAGCGACGCATTGCACAGTGCCACATATCTTACTATGTAATCCACCGCTGTATGTCTGCTCACACTGACATCATGCCTAGCGCGAGAAACCCTGAGCCCCGGCTGGTGTCGAGGTGTTTGTGAGGCCCGGTCCTGGTCTCGCGGGTACGGGTGTAAGGAAAGCGTCAGGGGTTGAGCGATGCCGACGGTCGGGGAGATTGCCTTGTGTGAGTCGATCGCACTTTGAGAGAGGCTGGAGAGAGGCACGGCATGTACTTTACTTTCCACTGTTTTATCACATACGGCTTTACACGATACACAAGTGTGCAAACTCACTCAACGCAGTAGCTACATACACAAGGAGCCGCCCGCATGTGCCATGTCTCCACTCTCGTCGGCCTTCCGGGGCGCGCCCGCGGAGAGTGCCAACCACGCGCCGCAGCGCAAACAATCACGCTTATGAACTGTACAATGTATCTTGGTACACTATTGAATCACACCTAATCAACAGCGAGGAAAAGAAGTATGCACACCAATGAACAGGGCGAGAGAGCTTGTGTCCTCCTCAATCAAAGCAATGTCTGCACCTCGACTCTAGGCTGTAAAAAACATGGCCTTGGAGCAGTCGGCAGGTGGCTCCTTGTTGAGCGTGACCTTGATGTTCCTTGCTGAGACGGTGCATGACTGCGTCGACGACTTTGACGGACAACCCCCTTTGCCGTATTGCCCATCGTAAGCTGCCCAGATGTCGCTCCGGAGCTGGAATTTGCACTCACCCTGCACACATCCGACTGTCTTGTACCAATCGCTGTACGTTGTGGAGGACACGTACTTCTCACACGTGCCCTTCGATGTCTGATCGCACACTCCCATCGTGGCCTTGCCGCTGCTGCCGGGAGTTTGATCGACAGTGAGCGTGTAGTGGAGCTGCATGCCCGTCGCCGGGTACTGCTGTTCAAAGCAAATCGAGTCGCCGTGCTTGTTGTGGCCACAGGTGTTTCCTCCGAGGCTAGTCGCCACAGTGCTTTTGCCGGTGTTCATGCACGTTTCGACGAAATCGATCTCGCCAGACGCGCCTTGATTGCAACTTGGGGGGGACACCCTGTTGTCGCACCAATTTGGCGGGGTCGGGGTGATCCACAGCGGGGCAACCCACGTTTCATCGCAGTTCTCGATCGCAATGTCCGCCTCGATCGAAACGAGTTCCTTGAGCGGGAAATCGCAGCTCCTCACCGCCTCGCACGCTGGTGTATCCCACTTTGCTAGCACGATTGAGGTGGGATCGCCGGAGCACTGTTGGTATGTCGATGGGTCGGGAATTGGCGCCTTGCAGTTGTTGTTCACCTCGCCTTGCTCCAACTGCTTCCACGCAGAGGTGAGCTGGTTGAATGGCTCAGTCTTGCCCTCGCAGAGCTTCACCGATGGGGAAGGCGAGGGCGAGGGCGAGGGTGAGGGCGTAGGTTCGGGTCCGTGCTCCATGCTGCACACGGCAAGGTTAGGGCCGATGCACTGCTCTTCGTTGTCACCGCTGCAGATGTCGTTGTGGATGTTGTAGCAGCACTTCCCTTCTCCGAACTGCGCGTCGGGACAGGTGCTACACGTGCTCGGGCAGGCAGGCAGAGCAACGCCCGCCGAGGAGTCGAGATCGACCACGCGGTTCTCCTGCCCGTCAGGTACGATGATGGGCAGAGCGTTTGCGACCCCAGCGCCGACGGCGATCAGCATCAGCTTCGAGAAGACCGGCATGGTTAGATCCTGCGGAGACAGTGAGAGACACGGTGAGGCAGGCGCGATCGATGGTGACGGAGGGCGCATGGTGGCAGACAATGGCAGACGACGCGGCGTGGCAGGGACAGTGGGAGGCGAGGCGCGCGTTGGGGGTGGAGGGCGCGCAGTGGCGGTCAGTGGCAGACGGCGTGGCGTGGCAGGGCCTGGGCTGGCAGCTCACGATGGATGTGCGATGTGAGAGGTCCTGCCGATTTTCAGCGGCTCCTTCCAGGATGATACAGTAAGGGGCGTTGTCATGGACGCCCTCCTGCCTGCAATGGTTGGATGATTTTCTTTAGGTTATGATGTTGCTGGCAAGACAGAGAGCTCGGACAACATCACAGCGGCTACACCAACCGCGCCCCCCACCCCCCACGCCCCCACCCGTGTGTCAATCAACGTGTCAAGCCGGTGTCCATCCAGCTTCCAGGGAGACAAGACGAACTAACAAAAAAATCATTGAAATCATTGCTAAAAATCTCACGCAAGACGTGTCGTCGAGGGAGGGGTGTGTCGAGAGTGGTGTCTAGTGTCGAGCGGTGTGGTTCACCGCTGCCTCAGGGAGGAGATCTCATCCCTCTGCTATAGCACGTGTTCTTTTCGCACACTGGAGTACATAGCTCCTACCCCTCGCCACAGACAAGGCACAATCGCTCCGCCGTCTCTGTTTCCATAGCCTCTCCCTTGAGCATTGGCGTCTCGCCATCGCCCTTTGCGTCCGGCTTCGCCGGCAACGGCGGCAAGTGTTACCCTTGGCTGAGCACATCTACGTACCTGCGAGCTAGTCTCTCCGCATTCTCTCCCCTAGTCATCCGCCCGCGCCGCGCGCCATCTAATGGGCGTCTATGGGAGGTGAAGTGTCAGTGCGAGGATATTGTAGCGGAGAGAGACATAGAGAGAGAAACATGTGCACAATACCTCTCAGCCTTAGCTCGACAGCCTAGCTAAGCCCATATATGAGCGATGCCGTACAGCAGCTTCGTGCTTAATTAAAACAAAGAAAACTGTATTATTAACAACGAAGGCGCTCTCAAACAAAGAAAACCGCGCCTTGCACCGCCACCGCTGATCCGGCCGCATAATGCTCGCGGGGTTAGGCGTCAGCACAGCCACCTTCAACCCAGCCGACTGCGATTCGTCGTACGCGCTGCTCGAGCGGCCAAACGCCGAGTGGCCTGTGGGCGCCACCGACACATTTGCCGCTTCGACGCGCGAGAAAAAGACGCGAAAGTGGCGCAAGATGGTGGAGCCCTGGTGGGATCACGAGCTGGTGAGCGTGCCGTCGACGCACGGGCAGCGCAACATCACCATCGCGCTGCACCGCTGGAGGGCGCGGCACGCAGTCACGCTCGGTGGCGGGCGGCGCCCCGCACTCGTGCTCTGGGTGCACGGTGGCGGGATGGTGCTGCCGAGCGGGCGGCTGGGCGACCCGCAGATCGGCATCCTCAGGCGGCTCGGCCCGCAGCTTCTGATTGCCGCCGTGGAGAGCCTAGATGTGTGGGGACTGCCGACCCGTCAGTCAGTCCGTCAGTCTTACACACCTCCTATCGTAGCATGTGGAGGACGGGCCACACGCACACACACGCTGCGCATGATTGGCTCGGGATCCGACACGAGGCACACACACGCGGCGCCGTTAGCCCTCTACTCGCAGGCCTCGCACCCGACGAACACACGATACCGTACACACCCTGGCTTCCACATGACAGAGGTGCTTGCCCCACCGCCCTGCGTGTGCGGAGAAGTTTCCGAGAAAGTCCACCTGCCCTGACCTTAGGTCGAATACGCCCTCGCTCCGAGGTACCCCTGCCCGGCGGCTGCGGAAGACGTGATCAACTCGCTCGACTGGGTCCTCTCTCACGCGGCGGCGCTGGGAGGCGACCCAGAGCGCGTGGCTGTGATGGGCGAGAGCGCGGGCGGGAACCTCGCCGCTGTCGCGGCGCTGCACACGCGGCCGAGGCGGCGGGAGTGGGAGTCCGTCTTGGAGACGGCGCATTCCTTTTCGTAGGCGCTGCACGCGGCGCGGCGCCGCCTGCCGGTGCGCTTTGCGGGCGTCTTTTACCCGATGGTGGAGAACGCGGTGGCGAGCCCGAGCTACAGCCTCTTTAGCCAGGGGCCGGGCTTGAGGAAGTGCGCGATGGAGTTCTTCTGGCGCGCGGCCTGCTCCGCGCTGCCCCCCGACTAGCGAAGCCGCCCGCACTCCCCCCAATGAGCCACTCCGTCTTCATCCCGTTTCTTGCATGGCTCACTTCGGCCCCCCTCCTTTGGAGCACTTGGAGTGCGGTCAGTCACCGCACATCCGGGGCCGGGGGGCTAAGAAGCGCACCCAGCGAGCCAGACACACGGCCCCCCCTCAGGCGCGCCTACTGCCCGACCGCCGAGGCCGGGCAGCGCTAGATGCCGCACGCGCTTAGCGTCGGCTTATCTCGGCGAATCTAGACCGAGACCAGCCGAGACCAGCCGAGATCAGCCGAGATCACAACGCAGGCGTGCAGCACGTGGCGATGCACACCGCTGAGCGGCGACGCGCTCGCGGCGGCGGCGACGGGCCACCCGCCGACCCTGGTGATCAGCTGCAGCTCCGACGTGCTGCGCGACGACGGAGTGAGGTACTGGCGTCTATCCCCTACCCCCACGTTACCCGAACCCATCCCCTACGCACACGGTACCCGAACCCATGTGAGGTACTGGCGCGCGCTCGTCGCAGCGGGCGTGGCGGCGGACCACCAGCAGGTCGAAGGCAGCCACGGCTGCACGCACGCGGCGAACAGCTCGACGCGGGACCGGTACCTCGACAAGCTGCGCGTGGCACTGGGACTAGATTGATGAAGATGAAGATGTGCCTTTGTAGAGAGGAGATGTAGCCTCGCGGCCCCAGCGGCATTACAGATGGTGACTGGCGGGCGTTTTTCATTGCGAGGGCCTTTGGCTAGTTCCATTTCACTCTGACACGCTAGCAATCTTGAAAACGTCCAACGGAGCTCCGTGTTGCTCCCAGCGCCCTCCCCCGCGCTTCCTGCGGCCATGGCCGATGATACTAGTATGAGAGGTCATCTGGCTACCGCGAGCGCGACTCAACTCGCCGACGTCGTCCGATGATTGTGCCTCAAAGTCAGCCTCCGGAGGCTATCGTGGGGTCGAGCCGGCAGTAGCCGTGACATGTGGTTCCACCACCCCTCGTATGCTTTGCCTCTGACCGCCACCGTTCCCAGGCTGCCAAATGGGATGGAAAGGAAGGCTCGGCGAGCGTATAGATGCGTGCTCGACCTCGTCGTGGCAACCTGCACGGCTGCGCTGGTAGGCGCGATGAGCGTCGTGCCACCTGACCCGAGACGGGTCGCAGGCGTCGTACCGAGCGCGTCGAGACCGTGTCCTGATGTGATCTGCACGGGTGAGTCACGTCGGCGTCAAAGGAGCGACGTGCGACCTGTCAGAGCTTGATCTCCGATCTCAGCGGCGTCGAGTCGTCTCCGGCGCGCGACAAAGGTACATCCCCAGGACGCGCAGAGGCAGCTGCGATCCTTCCTAGTGGACGAAGTCACTGCGCGTCATATGGTTACGTCACCCCCTCTTAGCTGGGGTTCTCGCTGCCTATTTAAATTCAATTCAATAATTTTTTTTTTTGCCATGAACCATGTTCTCTTTATCCACCTAAATCTACCCTCTAAGAACCTTTCTATTCTGCAGACACACATCAATCCTTAAACTATGTTCTCTTATGCTTTTCCA
>NW_005202428.1:136305-161051 GCF_000372725.1 Emiliania huxleyi CCMP1516 | reverse complement strand
CCGCCGAGTGGACGGTTGCACACCGCGCCACCTGCTGTGTGCAACCGTCTACTCGGCGGGGTCGCAGCTGCCTCTGGAAGGCACCGAGATGTACCTTTTTGCGCAAATGGTCAAATCAAGGTTTTGTAACGCGAGCTGTGCCACAGTGAAATGGAACTAGCCTTTTGGGTTTTGCATCTAAAGCGTAAAGGGGAAGGCCCCGGGGGGGCCCCGCCGGCTAGGCGCTAGGCCATACAGCCGTCGGCAGCTCCTTACACGTTACAGCTACTAGCCTTTGGGCTCTGGGGACGAGCGGCGGGGATCGGCTGGCGGAGATCAGGGACACATGCAGTGTAAAGGCCCTTTTTTGAGCAAGGGCGGTTCCGAAGGGGTGTGTGTGCTGTGTACATCGCGTTCTGAAGAAAAAGCACCAGTACGTGTTCGCGCACATGTAAATGCTGTCTGTATCTGTATCGTCTGCATATCTTTCGTTGAGTCTACAGCGAAGTCACAGCGATGTCAATCGTCACGGCTCACGCCTGTCAGTCTGCATGGAGCGCGAGGTGCGCAAAGTCGCCCTCGAACTCCTCGAGGTCGCGCTGGCGCGCCGCGCCGTCCGGGCCGTAAGAGCCGAGCCTGGTCTGGGCCCGCTCCAGCCAGCAGTAGAGGAGGGGGCGGCAGCGCTTGTAGGCCAGAGCCCCATCCACTGCATCGTGCCAGCGCTGCAGGCCGTGCATCCTCTTGGGAGGGAGGCGGAGGACCGTGGTGGCGGGGGGGAAGGCGTTGGGGCGGATGGTGGCGGTCTCTGGCACGGTGACGCGGGTCAGGGAGGAGCAGCCGGAGAAGGCCCAGCCGCCGATGGAGGTGAGGCCAGCGGGGAAGGTGACGCGGGAGAGGGAGGAGCAGCGGGCGAAGGCGATCATGCCGATGGAGGTGAGGCTGGCAGGGAAAGTGACGGTGGCGAGGGCGGAGCAGCTGGCGAAGGCGTTGTAGCCGATGGAGGTGAGGCCGGCGGGGAAGGTGATGAATGTGAGAGCGGAGCAGCGGTAGAAGGCTTGCGTGCCGATGGAGGTGAGGCCGGCGGGGAGGGTGGCGGAGGAGAGAGAGGTGCAGCCAGAGAAGGCTTCGCTGCCGATGGAGGTGAGGCCTTCAGGGAGTTCGATGGAGACGAGCGAGGAGCAGAAGGCGTAGATGCCGATGGAGGTGAGGCTGGCGGCGAAGGTGACGCGGGCGATGGAGGAGCAGCGGGCGAAGGCGCGGCTGCCGATGGAGGTGAGGCCGGCAGGGAGGTCGATGGAGGAGAGCGAGGAGCAGCCCTCGAAGGCGCCGCTGCCGATCGAGGCGAGGCTGCGCGGGAAGGCGACCGAGACGAGAGAGGTGCAGTTGATGAACGCCCGGTCAGGCAGGTGCGTCATGCCTTCGGGCAGCACCGCGTGCCCATCGGTGATGACGACGTGCCAGCCACCCACGTCCAAAATCTCGGAGCCGGGCGGCGGCGCGGCGCCGCTCGGCGGCGGTGAAGGCGTCGAGGCGGGCATGCCGCGAATTCTTTTCCTTGCTAGCACGCGCCAGTTCGCACCTGTGTCGAGCCTGTGTGCTGTGTGAGAGAGTTGTTTTGTTTAAATTCTTTTCCTTGAGCATAGTTGTTTTGTTTAAATTCTTTTTCTTGTGAGAGAGTTCTCTACACATTCAACCCGCCATAAAAACGGTACATGTATGTCGGTGGAGTGCTCTCTACTGCCGCGGCGTCCCTGTCGGTTCGGAGGCGCCCGGCGGCCGCGCTTGGTGCCGACGTCGACCGGCTGCTCTCGCGGCGCCGAGACGTGCGGCTTTGGTCACGTCTCGCGCGCTGCGAGGTGTCTTTTGGCATGTGAGCGCTTGCCAAAGACGCCAGCAAGCTCGCCTTCCTTGCCTGCGGCCGCGGGCGTGCAGGCGGGCCCGCCAGGCTCCGGCGAAGCTCGGCGCGGGTCTTCGAGCTCGCCGCCGGCGACGAGCCAGCATGGCTCGTCGCTCGACGGGAGCCTGTCCAGCATGCTCTGGGCATGCTGTACAGCATCGCCAACCAACTCTCAACTCTCTGGGAGGGTCTACAGGGACAGGGCGGGCCGTCTCGGCCGCGATAGCGCGCTCGATAGTACCACGACTACCAGCTCTCCGTCTTTCTATCTCCCTTCGCAGTCCCTCGCCGATTCTCGCTGCAACCTTCATGCCACCTCGCTCCGGGAACTTGAGCAATTCTTTTATCCGTTGCGGAGGATGTCGGACTCGCTGGCCGTCCCATCCCTCCCCACGCTCCCGACAGAGCTGCAGGCCTGTGTGCTTTCGCTCCTTCCGGCCCGCAGCCTTTGCTGCGCGGCTTGCTGCTGCTCCGCTTGGCAGGCGGCCGCGCCCGATCTGGCTCGCGAGCGGCTGCGGCGGCTGCTGCGGCCGGACCGGGCCGGATCTGTCGACGGCTGCCCGTGCCTGTTGCCCGCGCTGCACGCTGCCGAGCAGCTGCGGGCCAGCGTCGGCCCGTGGCCCGCCGACCGCGGGTGGCGCGACGAGTGGCCAGCGCTGAGGCTCGCGCAGGCGCGGCTGCTCGCGGCGAGCAAGGGCGAGGAGAGCCTCGCCTCGCTCGAGGAGAAGATGCGGCTGATGGGCGGGCTGGGCGCGGTGCGCGCCTTCTTTGCGCCCGGCAACGGCGGCTCGGTCGAGACGGAGGCGGCGCACTCGTATGCCGGCTCGCTGGCGTGGAAGGCGGAGGCGGGGTGGCCGGCGGAGCGGGCGGTGGAGGTGTCGCTCCTTGCGAGCCGCTGCGCGGGCGCCCTGACGCGCTCCATCCTCGAGCGGCGGGGCGAGCACGCGGCGAGCTGCTGGACGCTCTGCCTCGCCCTCTGGGAGCGGGGCTGGCGGCAGCCGGAGCAGCCGGCCCACGCCGGGGACGCGGCCGCGCCTTGCAGCTACGCAGCCCTGGGGGGCGAGTTTGGTCTCGCGACAGCGGATCCCGCGTGGGAGGCGCTGCGCGCGCCCGGGGCGCGGCCCGGCCTCTCCCTCGTCGCGCGCAACGTCGCCTTTGCGATGGAGGCCAACGGCGCCTCCTTCCCCGCGCGCGGCGACGGCGCCGGGCGCGGCTTTTGCGTGCCCGTGACTGGGCAAGGCCGCGTGACGTACGAGCTCGTCGACTCGGACGTGGCCTGCTTCCACGCCTCGCGGCCGGCGGCGGACGCGGCGGCGGACGCGGCGGCGGGCTGGGCGGCGGAGGCGGCTGCAGCAGAGGCGTCGGAGCAGGCGGCGGAGGCGGCGGAGTGGGCGGAGGCGGCGGAGCAGGCCGCCGCGGCGGTGGCTGCAAACGAAGTGGCGGAGATGGCGGCGGAGGTGAGAGCGGCGACGGCGGTGGAGGAGCGAGGAGGAGAGCGGCCGCCGGCGGTCGCGCGGGCTAGGCCGTCACCACGGGCCGGGCCGAGGCGCGAGCTGGTCGGCACGGATGACGCGATCTGGAGGCTGCCGCCGTTTGCACGCGTGACGCTGGTCGGCATCCGGCCGAGAGGGGCGTGGTGCGCCTACAGTCGCGGCAGGCCGATCCAACAGCGGTGCTTTGATGTGGTGGTCGAGTTTTGATGAGCCCGTCGCTCGTGGCTCTCTAGTCTCTCTTCTCAGCGCTGACGCTGTGCGAAAAAAACCATCTCTTCTCTCTACACCATCATGCGTGGGACGTATGAGGCTCTCCCCGACACGCCAGATACCGTACTCGCGAAGCGACCGTAGGGGCTCGCCCGATAAACCGGCACGCGCTAGTAGCGCGTGCACACCAACTGCTTCTCCGAAGGGGAGAGAGAGAACCGCGTTGCACGGAAAAAGGGTGACGCCGTCGGCGCGCTCGCTTTCGCAGCGCGCCGCAGCGCATCCGAACGTTACCTCTCACTCGAGGGAGAAGACGCCGATGTCCTCATACGGAGGTGGGTCGGGCCACTCCTCTGGCACCGCCTCGCCCTTGCCCCACGCCCGCAGCTCTTTGGTGCGGGCGACCTGCTCATTCTTCTCCTTCGTCTCGACAAGAACCTCCTGCCTCACCGATGCGAGCAGCGAGTTTGGGATGCTGGTTCCGCGGCGGCGACGGTTGGGCATGGCCTGGCCCTTCACCTTGTCAGCCTCAAGGGCGACCTGTGCCGCCTCGACAAACGAGGAGAGATCGAAGCCAAGAAGTGGCGACGAGGCGCCGAGCTTTGCGTTCGTGCTGGATGCCTCGGGGCCAAGCGGAGACATCGCTCTCTGAGCTTGTGCGAAGAGAGGCGATCCGGGATCCCAGAGGACACGTGGTTTGACCGAGATACGGCCGCCGAGATCCCAACCAGTTGGAGGCCAGTTGGAGGCCGCCTTGCCCGATTTTTTTCTGCCGTGCGACCGTAAAAGAACACCGTTCACTTTCACACAGGGATTTCACGGGAAAGAAGGTGTGTTGCTAGCCGTCGCCCACTCTCGGCGTCTCTCTTCGTAGGTAGGTAGGTAGGAAGTGAAGAACAGCCAGGCTCGGACTGGACACCAACGCGGTATGGGTTGACGCTAGACAGATGAGATGACGACACGCACGAGCGACACACAGACACAAACATGCTCACAAGACACACAGCCAGCGGGCTGCCACACACCCTGAGTAGGCGTACACATAACTCAAGGCCACATCCTCCCTGTCGCCCCCCCCAGCACTCCAAGGTGCCAAGAGAACAAACAAGGGCACAACAAACAACAGACAACAGGAAGTGACATGCGAAGCTAGAGCAGGCTTGCTCTACCTCCAGCAAGCTCTCCGGCCGGCGGGGCACGGACGAGACCGTGTGTGGGGTCTAGTGAGGTGTCTATGGACGCCCTCCTCAGAGGCTAGCGGCCTACGGCTAGCCCTGTCTCGCACTCACAGGTGATGACAATCCAATGTATGAGTGTATGCAAGCAGAGGCGCGTGTGCTAAATCTAGGCCGCACGTCGTGGCACTATGACGGAGGTAGACGTGCGACCGCAGCGCGCCCACCAGAGTCTCGGTGGTGCGCGCGTGTTAGCGATAGAGTTGCGGGGAGAGCCATGCCCGACTTTTCGAAGGCGAGCCCCACGCCACGGATGCCAGCCGTGCTTTCGCGGGAGTCGTCTCTCGAGCCGCGTCCCGTCGGCACTGTCCTCGAGTAGCCCCGCCTTGGCGGCACACACTCTCGACCAGGACAGTCCGGCCTACGGGAACGCGTCGCGCGCCGGCGACGATTGCGGCGTGGTCTTTGTGAAGCGAAGATGGCACGACCACCGCCCTGCTTCGCAGACCGGGCAAGGAGGGGCCTGCTCCCGTTCCGCGAGGAACAGGAGGTCTCCCCCCCTCCCCCGGCCTGAGCAGCGACGGTGGAAGGCAGCCCCGTGAGTCGAGGGCGGCGCGACCATTGTTCTGCGTCAAAGGCCGGAGGCCCGATCAGGACAGATGTTCGCGCCGCCCCGCTCCGCCCCGCCCGCCGCCGCGCCGCGCCGCCGCCCGATGATTATTAAGTAATAATTAATTAACAAATAATTAATTACCCCACCGCCGCCGCGCCGCCCCGCCCTGCGTCGCCCGCTGCCTCGCCGCGCCGCCGCCTCGCGCCGCCCGCCGCCGCGCCGCTCCGCCGCCCAATGATTAATAAATAATAATTAATACTCGATCATTAATAATGTGTGTGTGCTTGCGTGTGTGTGTTTGTTTGTTTGCGCGATGGCAGGGAAGGGCAGGGCAGCCGCGAGCAGCAAGTGGCGTCGGCGACGCGGCGAGGACACGATGGTGAGGCCCTCAGCGCAGCGTGCGCGGCAGCAGCGCCGACGGCGGTCCCACGCCGCGGCCAGATTCGGGCGGCTGGCACGTGGACCTGTATGCTGGCCGCTAGATTTGACGGTGCACTGTTCTCACGACTGACTGAGAGACCTCGAGAGTGCGTGCGTGTGCCTCTACTCGCCAGGTCCATATTATGTCGTTAAAGCTTTGCCGGCCGGAGTTTTGTGTGTCCGGGCCGGTGACTGGCTGAAAGCGCGGCGTACTCGCTCGCGCGCAGAAAAAAAAGTTTCCCGCGAGCGCGCGGACACTGGCACTAACACAGGTACGAAGTCACTTGCGGGAGGGTGGTACGCCAAAAAAAATTTTGGTGTGTGTGTGTGTGTGTGTGTGTGTGTGTGTGTGTGTGTGTGTGTGTGTGTGTGTGTGTGTGTGTGTGTGTGTGTGTGTGTGTGTGTGAGGTTTGTTGTTGTGGGTGGTGCCGCGGGAGCAAAAAAATCTAGCTCCGGAGACTGACTGACACTGTCCCAAGTCGCTTCGCCGTATCAAAGCGAGATGCTCTACCCGTCACTGCTGCTCGGTTGGTACACCCGAGATAGCGGCCGATGCCGCGGCGAAACAATCGCGGCACGCACTTCTGCAGGAGGAAGACTGAACAAGGTGCAGCTCTCCAACACCCTTGTTCACGACGCGTCCTCCTGCAGAAGTGCGTGCCGCGATTGACTTCCGCGCGGTCACTGTCTCCCGATAAACAGGTTGCTGCCAGCCCTGCCCCCCGATCACAGGCTGCCGGCTAGCCTCACTTGCCCTGCCAGCCTTGCCCCACACCGCGCCGATCGCGGCTGTCGCACCCATGCCGCAGGAAGTACAAAATGCTCCTCGCGTCCGCCGCCCTCTCGTTGCCTGTTGGAGGCTCTCGCGGGGTGTGCAGCCACCGACACGGACCAACGGTGGCCGACAAGCTCAACCAGCTCAACGAGGCGACCGGCAAGGAGTGCCGCGACAAGGGCCTGCCCGCCTACGCCTGCTCCGGCTTCTTCATCCACGCCATCGAAGGTGGCCTCGGAAACAGCCAGCTCGGCCTCGCGGACAAGGGTGTCACGATTAAGGAGGTGATCAGCCCGCTGTCCTCCCCATTCGATGTGGTAAAGCCGCTCAAGCTGCGCCTCGACTGCTCCGGCTACATCGGCGCTGGTGAGGACCTGGGCTGCTTCAACCACACGGACAGACTTGCCAGTGAGACAGAGTTCACCGCGCTCGGCGGCAACGACAACACTTTCCAGACGGGGTGGAACGGTGTCGAAGGCCGCGGCGATGCGTGGCGTTGCCCGAAGGAGCTGGACGCCAACTTCTACCCGGCCTGGTGCCAGACTCCGAAAGCGCTGAAGGTTGGTGGAACCAGCTTCACCTTCAATCGCCGGGACCTCACCCCGACTAAAGAGGAGGGAAAGACGATGCCCTTCCCCAATTGCAGCTCAGCGACACCAAATGCACCGAACGACGCACCAGACGGACCCTACGGGTGTGGCAATGTCGACGGCGGCGCCTTTGTCTTCCCCTTCAACGCAAACCCGCTGCCGTTCGGCGGCCTCGTTCTCTCTCCGGGGCTGAATAAGAACCCCAAAAGCGTCGAGGAGCAGCTTCCCTTCTTCGCCGAGACAATTAAGCTCCTCTCACCGCAGGACGCCAACACCTTCAATCGCGCGGCGTGCGCAGCTGGGCCGGGCGTGGGGGAGATGCTCCTCGCGAATGCCACGCTCGACGCCTTTGGCGGCGCGCCGGGCACCATCACAGTGGAGGACATCCATGCGACTGACAACTGCAACCCTACGATGGGGACGAACACCTGGCTGCCCGGGGACCTTACGGCCTTCTGCCCCGACACAACTAACGCTGAGAACTACTGGGAGCACTGGGAATCCAATGTCATGGCCGCCCTTGAGTCGCTCTACCGCATCGGCGAGGCGGGCGGGCATGGTCTAGCGACCAACGCCGCGGGACAACCCACCCGTTTTGGGGATGCAAAAGAGCAGGCCGTCTCGCTCTTCTGCGACCTCTTCGGAACGGTCTCTCTCCCCCCTGATCTTGTGCCGGAATGCTTCCAGAACAAGTGCGTCAGATCCGAACAAGTACTGCTTGATCGTGCAGCATGGACTGGAATTCCCAGCGACATGCAGCCTGCTGCCGGGAGCGTCTTCCGCGCCAATGGTGCGTCTACAACCAATTTCGACAGCCTCGCCCTCTGCATGCTTCGGCCGACGCAGTTTAGCATCTTTGAGAAGGTGACGAACTTTAACGAGATCAGCAAGCTTTGGAAGAGCATCCCCAAGCAAGGCTTGAACAACGAGGTCATCATGAACTGGGCGGGCCGCGAATTCACGGACCTTGCGCCGCACACAGCCATCTGGGCGCCGGCGGCCATCAATTACATCAACGCAGGAAAGACGCCGGCGCAGGCTGCGATCATGTTCGACGACGGCGTGCGCGGCGCCTACCAGGTCGCCGAGAGCTACCGCAACGCGACTGGCATCTCGCTGCCCGTCGTGGTCGTGAACCAGGAGGGACAGCTGCGGGACTCCAAGACGCCGATGTTCAGCTGCGCTGAAGACTACTTTCAGCCAGAGGGCTTTGAGGTGGGCACCCCGTTCGACACTTCCATCGGCGCACCCCCCCTGAAGTGAGCGCGGAGCATGTTCAAGCAACCCTTCGCGCCGATTCTGGCGACTCGGAGTCAACTCAACCCAGATCGACACCAAAATGTGTTCAATACGAGGGAGGTGTGCACCTGCGCCAATGATCTTCTTGTCTGAGTGTTTCCATTCTCGCTCTAGTTCTCGCTGTGTTCCAGAGAGTGCGCCCTGTATGAGTATACCTGTCTACTGCTGAGAGAGAATGAGTCATGCACATATGGCTCGATCCAACTACGGAAAGAAAGCAAAGCGGCAACCCCATATGTTGGTGTCTCGGAGGAAATTGCATTGAGCACGACCTTGGGAGCGGGTCGAGCCTGCGGCGGCTCGGCACGGTGCAAGAGGGAAGGGCCCAAAGCTTCGGCTGGGACTCTTAGCGCACGCAAAGGTCGATTACTGCGGCCGGTCTGCGTGCCCTCACGGGCCGGCATTTGTGGCGGAGAAGGCAGCTCGCCACCTCCCTCTCAGGGCAGCCAGGCGCTTTTGCTCGTTCCCACGAGACGTTTTTTTGGAAATAAATCAATGAAAATGGTCAAATTGAAAATGGAAATTGAAAATGGTCAAACACGAGACGGATAGTGGGTTCCATGTTTCCCGCTCTGGCCCCTGCGCGATCTTGGTGAGAGGGATCTCGTTCCTTGCCGCCCTCGTTACCGACCTCAGTCTGCCACGCCCTCTCTGTCCTCCTCGCCGCCCGCAAACCTCACGCCGACACTCTCGAGCAGGGCGCGCTGCAGCGCCGCCTCCTCCTCCGCGTCGCCGGCTCGCAACGGCGCGCAGCCGCCGCGCCCGTCGTCGCTGTCGCCGCTTTCGTCCTTGGCCCCGCTGACGAGCAGCCCGTCCTCGTCGTCGTGTCCGCCCACGTCGAGGTCAGCAAACGCATCGATCCAGCCGCCGAAGCCGGCGGACGAGCGCTGCACCTGCGCACACACGCGCGAGGCGTACGGTTCCCAGCGTCGACTTTTCGATCCCACGGAGCCTCTGCTGCTCGGGGGGGGGGGGGGGGGGGCGGGGGGGTCTGCAGGCCACCCGGCCGAACTTCAGAGTCGCGGTGCTCCTCAAATACCGCTCAAACGCCCACGATGTTGTGGAGGGGACATATGCTGATGATCCCGGCCCGATTGGTTCGCTCAGAAAGCTTCTGGGCGGTCGTTAAGGTTCGCTCCCCGCACACCGGCCCGGAGCCTGGGTACCCTAGAAATAGGTAGGTAGGTAGGGCGTATGTATGTATGTAGAAAGATGAACAACAGTCAGGCTCGGACTGGACACCAACGCGGTATGGGTGGACGCGGGACAGATGATGACGACACGCACGAGCGACACACAGACACAAACAAGCTCACAAGACACACAGCCAGCGGGCTGCCACACACCCTGAGTTGGCGTACACATAACTCAAGGCCGCGCCCCCTCCCTGTCGCCTCCCCCAGCCAAGGTGCCGAAGGAACAAACAAGGGCACAACAACACAACAGACGACAGGGGCGAACGCGTGAGGCTAGAGCAGGCTTGCTCGTCCTCTAGCAATCTCCGCCGACCGCGAGGCCGGACTAGACCGTGTGTGGGGTCGTGTGAGGTGTCTCTGGTCACTCTCCTCAGAGGCTAGCCGCCAGCCGCTAGCCCTATCTCGCACTCACTGGCGGTGACAATTCTATGGGTGAGCGTATGCGAGTAGAGGCGCGTGAGCCGATTCTAGATCGCATGCCATTGGCATATAACTTGGCTTGGCGTGCGACCTCATCGCGCCCGCCGTCAGCTCGACGGGGCGCGCATGTCAGCTTGAGGTTTGCCGGTAGAGCGATCCCGGTCTTGTCGAACGCGAGCCCCGCGCCACGGTTGCCAGCCGTGCCTTCGCGAGAGTCGCCCTCGAGCCGCGTCCCGTCGGCACTACCCTCGAGTAGCCCCGCCGTGGTGGCACACACTCTCGACCAGGACAGTCCGGCCTACGGGAACGCGTCGCGCGCCGGCGACGATTGCGGCGTGGTCTTTGTGAAGCGAAGATGGCACGACCACCGCCCTGCTTCGCAGACCGGGCAAGGAGGGGCCTGCTCCCGTTCCGCGAGGAACAGGAGGTCTCCCCCCCTCCCCCGGCCTGAGCAGCGGCGGATGGAAGGCAGCCCCTTGAGTCGAGGGCGGCGCGACCATTGCCGCTCTCCAATGGACCAGAGGCCCCGGTCAGGACAGATGGTCGCGCCGCCCCGCTCCGCGCCGCCCGCCGCCGCGCCGCGCCGCCGCCCGATGATTATTAAGTAATAATTAATTAACAAATAATTAATTACCCCACCGCCGCCGCGCCGCCCCGCCCTGCGTCGCCCGCTGCCTCGCCGCGCCGCCGCCTCGCGCCGCCCGCCGCCGCGCCGCTCCGCCGCCCGATGATTAATAAATAATAATTAATACTCGATCATTAATAATGTGTGTGTGCTTGCGTGTGTGTGTGTGTTTGTTTGCGCGATGGCAGGGAAGAGGGCAGGTCAGCCGCGAGCAGCAAGTGGCGTCGGCGACGCGGCGAGGACATGATGGTGACGCCCACACAGCGCAGCCAGAGCGCAGCGTGCGCGGCAGCAGTGCGTCGGCAGCCCCCCACGCCGCATCAGCGGCGCTCTGAGTGAGTCAGGCTGCGCTGAACAGCCTGCTGAGCACGCTCCCGACGAGCAGCGCGCCCCGCGGGCCCGCCGCAGGCGACGCGGGCGGCGAGCCGATGCGCGTGTCGTAGGCGTAGGCAGCGCTGGCGAAGCGAGGCGGCCGGCGCCGGCCCCCGCAGGCGGTTGCAGCGAGAGGAGCGAGGTAAAAGACACTGTTGAAAGGTTGGAGAGCAGCCTGCCGTCGAGCAGCGCGCCGCGCAAGCCCGCCGCCGGCGACCCGATCGGAGAGCTCGTAGTCATGGTAATTCAGCGCGCCATCTCGCCCGAGACGGCCCGCTCTGGCCCTGTCGGCCTTCCCAGACACCTTGTCGAGGCTGTACAGAGTGCCGAGAGCATGCTGGGCAGGCTCCCGTCGAGCGACGAGCCATGCTGGCTCGTCGCGGGTCGCGAGCTCGAAGACCCGCGCGGAGCGTCGCCGAGCCTGGCGTGCCCGCCCGCACGCCCGCGGCCGCAGGCAAGGAAGGCGAGCTTCCTGGCGTCCATGCCAAGCGCCGACATGCCAAAAGACACCTCGCAGCGTGCGTGACGTGACCGAAGCATATCGCCTCGGCGCCGCGAGAGCAGCCGGTCGACGTCGGCACCAAGCGCGCGGCCGCCGGTCGCCTCCGAACCGACAGGGGCGCCGCGGCAGTAGAGAGCACTCTACCGACATACCGTAAGGGCGTTTTGGCGCGAGCAGCAGACCCCCTATCCGGCTAGGAGCCGGAACCCAGGCGCTGAGTGGGGATCTTTGGGCCTGCTCGTCATGCCCAAGAACAAGAAGCGAAATGCCGGCGCCTCGTCATCGTCCGCACCCGTTGTGGCGACGTACGCGTACGACGATTTGATACCAGATCTGGCAGCATCTAATGCCGGAGGCGGCGGCGGTGGAGGCGGCGGCGGCGGTGGAGGCGGAGGCGGCGGCGGTGAAGGTGCATCCCTTCTCGGCACGCGGGTCCTGCTCGGGGGCCTTCAGGCCAAACCAGAGCTCAACGGTGAGCGCGGCACGGCCATCCATTACGATGAGGCCAAGGCGAGGTACGCCGTCGTGTTGGATCGCATCGGCGACAAGGCAGGCAACGTGATGATCAAGGGCAACAATCTGAATCTCATCGCCGCCGAGGACGAGCCCGCGTGGCGGGCGGACGACTCGTACTTCCATGCCGAGGTGGCCAGAGTCGCGCCGTGCGTCGATCCGTGCTTCGCCGCCGCGATCCAAGCAGAGGGGCCGGAGGTGTGCCTCAAGGGCAGCAGCGCCAGCGTGCGCACCACGCGCACCTTCCTCGCGACGCAGGGCGCCGCCGAGAGCTGCGTGCGCTTCCACGTGTTTGGCACGAGCGCGATCGAACTGAGGGTCACGCGCGGGGAGCCGGGGAACGCGCTGGACGTCGAGATCAACAAGCTGCGCGACGGCTCCCTGGTCAGCGTCGCGCTCTCCGTGGGCGAGGAGGGCGACTACGGCATGCGCCACTTCTGGGTACACGTGCTCCGGGACGGCCAGCCGATTGGCAAGCCGCGCCAGTGCTCGTGCGCGCAGTACACGAGGCCCTTTGCTGAGGCGACGGCGACGCGCGGCGGCGTCGAGGTGGTGACCCGTTACATGACGGGCGCGGCGGCCAAACGACTGGGCCTCCTGACGTGGCAAGGGCTTCACCTGAGCGTCGCCCTCAAGCGCAGTGGTGGGGGCGGCCTAGCGGCTGGCGCGGCGGGCGACGGGCCGCGCCTGCGCATGGCAGCTGCCGACGCGGCCACCGACGGCGCCCTGCTCGCCGCCGTGCACACTGCGGAGTGGGGCCAGAAGTTCTACTCTGCGGCCCAGGCCGGCAAGGTGGACGAGATGCGTGCGGCGCTGGGCCACGGCGCCGACGTCGAGACCGCGGGAGGCGACCGCATGGCGGCGGTGCACTGGGCGTGCCAGAACGACGCGTGCGCGGCGCTCGCCTTTCTGGTGGGCGAGACCGCCTGCAACCTCAACGCGATGGACAAGCAGGGATACGCGCCTCTGCACATCGCGGTTGAGAAGGGGCATGTCGAGTGCGTGCGGCTCCTGACCACGGGCGCGCGCTTCGCCGGCGGAGAGGCGTGCGACCTGGCGCTGAAGCTGTCCGACGGCAACACGCCGTTGATGCTCGCCCTCTCGATGTCCAAGTCGTCGGCGCGCCACCGGGAGATTGCGGCGCTCCTGCGTCAGGCGACGGGCGCCAGCGTCGAGGAGATGAGGGAGGCGATGCAGCGCCGGCCGGTGGGGCCCCTCTTCGACTCGGTCGCGCCCGACGGCCACGGCTGGGACCGCGGCGGCGCGGCGTGCCGCTTCGCGCGCGGCGCGCCCGACGCGCTGAGCGGCTACCCTCCGCGCTGGCTGTATGCGCTGCAGCGGCTCTCGGAGGGCAACTATGCGATGCTCGGCATGGCGGAGCATGGCGACGGACCGACATACGTGCATATGAGCCCGGCCGATGGCGGGCCGTGGTGGCGGCTGCGGTGGCTCGCGCGACACGAATGGTCGGGCCGGGCCGCGGACGCCGCGGTCATCGACACGGTGCACGCCCAGCTGCAGCGGCCACAGGACGGTGCGAACCGTCTTCGACTGGCGGACGTGCGCCCAGCGTGCGGCCCAAACGTGCGCGCCCTCTTCCTGCACTGCGCGAGCGCCCTCTCCCCGGCAGGCATCCTCGGCCTCGTCGCGGCGTGCCCCAACCTCCAGGTGCTCTCCCTCTCCGAGTGCAAAGTCGACGATGCACTCCTGCGCGGCCTCGCCGCCAGCGCGTGCGCGCCGCGCCTCGTCGCGCTGCGCCTGTGGATGTGCCAAGGCACTTGCAGCCCCGCCGCCCTCGGGGCCCTCCTCCAGGCGAGTGCGCCAAAGCTCGCGTGGCTCGACATCGAGGCCTTCTTTAGCAATCGCACGCGCGGAGAGACCATCGACCACGCCGCGTGGCTGCTGCCGCTGCGCTCGTGCGCGGAGCTGCGCGTGGCGCTGCTGCCAAGCCAGCTGCCCCGCGACGCCCTCGGCGCGCTCGCACGACCTGGTGGGAAGCTCGAGCTGCTCAGCGTCGACGGCGAAGGCCCAAAGACCCCTCTCAGTCACCTCGAGCCCTTTGGCCGCGCCTGAGCACTTGTGAGCACTGGATAGGGTCGATTCCGCGTGGTACGGGACCCCTCGATCGTCTCGCCCACCCTCACTGGTGTGTTCATTGGGGGGGGTCATAACAATCACAGTACAGGATCGAGGTGCACGCTGCCGAAGCAGTGTCGTCCCCTCCGCTCCATCGTCTCACTGGGGGACGTCGGCGGTGGTGGCGGAGTGACCGATCGAGGCTACAAGAGGAGCTTGTTCAGCAGGATCCGCGCTCGACATTCACGGCTTCATCCTCGACGCGCACGCGGGCGAGGCGACCTGCCGCCTCGCCAACCGTCTCGACGTCGGCGAGCCCACGGGCGCGACGCTGCCGCGCGCGCAGCTCCTGCAGTGCACGCGGCTCGCCGACTTGCGCGTGCGCTGCCCGATTCTGAGCGAGGAGGATGTACACGAGTGCCTTGCGAAGCTGCCGGCTCTCAAGGCGCTGCACGTGTGCAGCGGTGAGGACGTCGAGCCCTCGCTGGTCGGTGAGCTTGGCTGCCTCGAGCAGCTCCGCGTGCTCGATCTCGCCGGCTGTCTGGGCAACTACTACATGCACGGTGAGCAGGTGGCGACCGAGAATTGCGACGCGCTGGTCGAGATGGCCCGCGGCTTGAGCAATCTGGTGCAGATCGACCTCTCGGGTCACCACGAGGCCTTTTACGCGTGCGTCGAGGGGGAGTACGACGCGGAGGAGATGCTCACGCAGATGGCGTGCTGCCTGGACTCGCTGCGCGTGCTCAACCTCTCCGAGAACGGGCGCAAGTTTGGCTGGGCGAAGCTGCGGCGTGAGATGCGTTGCCTCAACGAGGACCTCGACGAAGGAGGGGCTGGCGTCACCATCCACTATGGCGACGGCGTGAGCGTGTATGCGGCGGGCGGCGGCGGAGGCGGAGGCGGCGCACAGGAGGACAGCGGGTCCGCGGACGACGACGACGACGAAGAGATGAGTGACGATGATTGGTGAGTGGCTGCCGGCTCCGCTCCGGCACCGGCTGAGCACAGAAAGCCCCCCGCGTTCGTGTGTCGGATATAAAGACAGTGTGCCCCGGGGACTCGGCGTTCCTACGGGCCTAATGGGGTCTCTCCGAGGGATAGTTCGGCGTGCGCCCGGGTTCCCCCCCTTAGCAAAACGAAAACAAGATCAAGAACCCAAGTGAGATGGGCCCCCCCGTTGTTTTGCATGTTGGTACTTGGTTGGGGCTGTACTCTTCGCTGAGCCCACGGCCACGGAGCTGGCCTTGCCATACCGTCTGCCTTGCGAGCGTGCCCACGCACGATCCTGGGCCCGTGCTTGCAACATCTGGAGAGGTGGGCAAGGCCTCTGAGGAGGCGTGCGGCGTGCTGACGGTGAGCAACAAGATCGCTCCCGCGGCGCCAAAGCGGCGTGCGCGCGGCGGCAAGGCCAGCCGCGCGCGCCGGCTCGAGAACTTCCGGCAGTACAAGGCTGCGGCACCTGCGGCTGCTCTTGCGATCAAGTGGGAGCAGCTCGCCCACGGCCTCTTGCCTCAGCAACGCGCGACTCTGCGCGACGGCGCGCGAGCGGCCTGGGTGCGCATGCGCGCCGCCCGCGCGAAGATCGGCGCGGCGGTGCGGAGCGTGTGGAGGTGTAGGTCTCTGCTCGCGCGTCACCTCGACCCTTCCCACTGCTTGATCCAACCCTTGGCCCTCTGATGTCCAGTGCAGCACATGTACTCTTGGTGTGTGTGCTGTGGGCCCTCCTTGTCTCTGCAATAGACCGTGTGAGGTAATACACCTACCTACCTACCTTCCTACCTACCGACATGACTACGTGCCCTGTAGCTGTGTACGCCGTGTAGACTGGCGTTTCGAGACAGAGGGGTCCATGAACTCGATCCGCCCGGCGGCACGAGGGGAGGCGCTCGAGGACGAAGTGCCCCCATGTAGGGGTGACAATGACGGCGATGGAGTCTTCCGCCTCGCCGACGCCGTCAAAACGGCGAAGCTGTGGTCCTCCTTGAATCGCCGACGCCGCGCAACGGCGAACGAATTGTCCGCGGTGACATCCCGGGACGCGCCCTCGCGAGAATTCTCGGAGGTATGTGGCGCCTGCGACCCGCGCTAGCTAGGGCTCAGTGAGGGGTCATTGCGGGTGAGCCTGTGCGGCCCGACGCGACGCGAGACAGTTCGTGTGCATGCTCGAGGGCTAGATTAGGGAGCGCAGGAACTCTCGGCTCCCGCGGAAAAAGAAATCAGCGCGCCTAAAAAAGCGCGCGGGGGCGGCGGGTGTGCGGCGAGTGTGCGGGATGTCTGTGGGCCCGAGAGCGATATGCCATGTCCGCCTTGCGTTGTTTCATAACATCGAAGGCTAAGCTCAAAAAAGAAGCGGAGCCGCGCCCACCGACGGCCGAACGAAGAGGCGGCCAGGCGCACAGGATGCCTCTCCCACTCCTCCCAAAGATCATCACCTATACCTTTGCCACAGCGCACGCCGCCACCGGCCTCGCCGCCCTCCTCGGCGAGGTTGACCTGCTGCAGGGAGTGCTCCTCGACACGGCCAAGGCACGAGCATGTAGCTGCATAGCACCCGAGCCTCGACTTCTACAATCATGCATACCCCAGCACGAAGCGCGGCCTCATCGCTGATGTGGCATTCGCATTGCGTTGCCAGCGAGTAAGCTTGTGGCAGCAGCAGCCCACCTGCGCCAATCCTCCCCACCCTCCAGTTCAAAGCCCTCAGCCCCCTGACGGACGAGTCCTTGGCCGCCTTCCTTCGCGGCCCAAAAGCAAACGGTCGAGGCACGGCGCCCAATGTCAGGGCCTGGGGCGCGCGGCAGTTCGCCGTCGGTGCGGTTTTTGGCTTCGCGGCAATTTCCGGCGAGGTTGCGGCCTACCAAGCGGCGCTTGTCGCCTTGCTTGCTCGGTGCGCCGTCCGCTACTCCCGCGACCCTGCCGCGCGTGCTCGATACTGTACCCTGGGCTGCGTGGCCTCCTGTGCGACTTCAGGTGCGGTGGCGATGTGCTCCAGAACCTGCTCGATGGGTGTTGGCTCCCGGAATCCCCCTGTCTTCTCTCTGGTTCTCTCTTTTGACTTTCCCAGATCTCTGGTCTCAGGTGCATGTGGAAGGTGGCGCTCTTCCTGGGAGTCGAGGGGGTGGCGGGGGCGCTCATGTACGTCAGCGCGAATTAAGGACGACTCGGTGAGAGTGGCCAGCGCTGCGCGCGTTGTGCGTTGTGCGCGCGATCGTGGATTTTTCTCTCTCTCTCTCAGTTGTATCTGGCTCTACGTGCGAAACGTGGCTCTTACATCGTTACGAACATAGAGAAGAGAACATACTCGAGGTGGTTTGCGATGTGAGGAGCTGCGACTCCGAATTGTTCAGTTCTTAGGCAGACGAACAAATTCTCCGTCCCGCTTTTTCTCATTTCCAGTACGCCCCCCGAAAATTCTTTTGATTGTGGTGTACCTGTGTTAGTGCCAGTGCGCGCAGTCCCGTGCCCACAGTGTCGTGCGAGGGAGTTCGTTGTAAAATTCTTTTGATTATCCTCGCAGGAGTCGCTTAGGCGGCTCCCGTGGTGTACCTGTGTTAGTGCCAGTGCGCGCCAGTCCCGTGCCCACAGTGTCGTGCGAGGGATTTCCTTCTTTGATTGATTGATTGATGGGAAGGCGAAACACAGTCCGACCAACGACTGGGACACCAACGCGGTATGGGTGGACGCTAGACGGGCGATGACGGTCACACAGGAGCGACACACAGAACCACAAGACAAGACACTCAGCCAAACTGACTGCCACACATCCTGAGCGAAGTTCCCTAGTCACCCGCGGCCGGACTCCATCCGGCACGCGTCGCTGGGCGCTCAGAGCCGCGTCCCCTGCTCGCCGACGCCGAATTCTTTTGTGTGGGCGAGTTGGTTGTAAAATTCTTTTGATTCCTTGGGACGCGTCCCCGTCCGATGGCGTGCTCTAGCGCAACCACTACTGCAGCGAGCCCGTGCCCTGCTTAGTACGACCTAACTGTTCTCGCTCTGCAAATGGGTTGCTGGCTTAGTACCGAAGCCGAAGGCGTGACCGTCGAGGTCACCAACAAGTCCTCCCTCCCGGTGGTTCTGTGGGTCTCCGGTGCCGGCCCGGTTCGGCAGCGCAGCGGCGGCAGCCCAATCGTCCCCGCCAAGACAACCGTCAAGATGGCGCCAGGCTCAGCCGTCGGTCTCTGGCAAGCGACCATCGCACCGCCATGCCCAGCTCTCAGCTCGCTCATCATTTGGGAGGAGCGAGTGGGCCACACAGAAGGCGCAACGGTGATACCGCTGACTGTCAACTTCAACCGTGCGCTGCCGCTGAATGGCTCTGACCTCGCCCTCAGCCTCGGCGCTTTCACATTCATTGTTGCGAAGCAGCGCGCCGTCCGGATGGCGCTGCACGATAAGTTGCGGCGCCAGAAAGCCATTCAGGAATCGACCGAGCGCCGCGCAGCCCGAGTCCTTACCAAGCGCGCGCGAGAGCTGTTGGCACAGCTAACGAGGCTCTGCCCCGTATGCCTGGAGGACTGCCCAGTCACGAGCCTCACAAAGCTGGCCGACTGTGGACACAAGGTCTGCACGCCTTGCGCCAATGCCTTTGTCGACGCCGAACTCCTCGGAGGCAAAGCGTACGTGCGCTGCCCATGGGCTGGCTGCGATCGCCTCCTCGGCAAGGCGGCGCTGCGACAGTTTGGCTCGGCCGCGGCGTGGGATGCGTATGAGTCAAGCCGCGTCGCGATGCACACGCAGCGGTGTGCCACTAGAGGGACGAGACATTACTATCCAGCGCCACGTACCACGAGACGTCGCGAACGAACCCGCCTCCGCAGGCTGGTCGACGAGACCGACCGCGGCTTCCTCTTGTTCTGCGCTGACCAAGCCCGCCGCTGCCCTTCCTGCATGGTCGTCATCTGGCGCTGGGCAGGGTGCCTCGCCAGAGAGAGCAGACCGCCCCACACACGCTCGCAGCCAGACGGTACACCTTAGACCTTTGCAACTATAGAGCTGCGGCACCGTTCTGGTGTCAACTGCTAGTGTGCTATAACCTGCTACCTGGCAGCCGCGCCCTCCCCGGACCAGGTGCGACCACATGACCTGCCGCTGCGGCTTCTCCTTCAACTGGAATGAGGCCGCCGCCAAGATTGCGCCGCCACCTGAAATCACCTCGGCAAACGACGTGGCGAACAAGTAGCTTAGATGGGAGTCGGGAGAGCGAGAGAGGGACGGCATCGGACCAGAGCACGGAGATTATCGCGGTGTCCCACAAGATCATGTCTGTCTATTATCGGCCACAAAAAAGGATATTCTTCAAATCGTCCCTGCCTCCCAAACTGGCGATACCGATTGTCGGCCACAGATTTGTTCATTGGGATTCGGCCACAAGAGAGGTTTAAGGGGCGTTCGCGTTTTTGTATGAAGTTTTGCAAGAGCGAAGGAGGCCCCCACCGGCACCGGCACCGGCACCGGAACCGAACCCCCCCCTCGAGCTCTTTCCCGCAACTCTCCAGCTCTCCAGCTCTCCGGCTCTCTCCTCTGACGCACTACTCTAGTTTATCTCGGCTTCTTCACATGATCCAAACATCTCCATGAGCACGTCTAGTACGCGCTGTGGGGTGGGGTGGAAGGGACTCCGCGAAGGCCGGAGCGGTATCTCCGACTCCGTGAGTGCCCTACGATAAACTAGAGCCGTAGTGGCCTACCACGAGTTGGGGCCCCCACCCCAATCGTTACCGGCGGATATTTTTCTTTGACCACCAGTCCTAGCCTCCACCCCAGCGCGCAGCGGTGTGTGCGGAAACTTGCGTTACAAGAACCCAGAACAGCTGCATGTGCATGGGCACGCTTACACGGTTTTACGCGTTACCAACGCGAGATGCACAACTAAATGCCTTTCACAGACAATCCCTGAATGATTGCGACCCTGTTCTCTCCCCTTCTACTCAAAGATGGTGCACGAGGGTGTAGAGCCGACGCGGGGTGATGCCCACAGATGCAGAGCCCTCTTCCGTGGCGGCATCATCACGGACCGGGTGAATCGCTACGCCGACCTCGTCGTCGTCGTCGTCGCAGAACACGCTGCTGAAGCCCGGAAGCCCTGCAGATAATGTGGCGCGCGGGAAGTAGAGCCCGCCCCGCACGAAAGCGCCGCCCAGGCTTGTCTCAGCGCACGGCGTCCCCGCCTTCTCGACCTTCCCGCTCTCGGGACAGCACGGGTGGTGACCGGTAAGTGCCCCCTCCCCCCCGGTCACCGCCCCGCCCCGACTTGGCGCACCAGATCAACACAGGATGTCCACAAAGTTCCTCCGTGTCGGGTGATTCGAAACCTCATACTCCTGGCCGCAGGGCAGCATCGAAGAGATGAAGAACGGCGACCAGCGGAACCAGCTGCTACCCAAGAAGGTTGAGGCCTTCGCTGGTCAGCGGGTCGTCGCTGTGTCGGCTGGAGCATTCCACAGCATCGCTCGCATTGCCAACGGCGCTGTCTTTACCTGGGGCAGGGGCGGCGACGGCTGCCTAGGCCACGGGGAGGAGCTGTCCAACCAGCTGCTGCCGAAGAAGATCGAGGCGTGGGCGCCGGGGCAGTGAGTTACACCTCAGGAGTGGCGCCATGGCGTGTTGACACTCGACGGAGCTCCCGGAGGTAGGTGGGTTGGGCTTGGCCCAAAAGGGCTCTACTGCGATAGTTAGTAGGGCGTTCGTTTGCTGTGGACAGACCGGGGTTATGCCTTTGTGTGAATGAACGCATGTGCATTTTCTCATTTACGGTATCTCGCTATCTATGATGTATCTTATTCGGACCCCCCCTTGGAGCACTTGGAGTGCAGTCGGCAACCGCACATCCAGGGCCGAGGCCGGCGAGGTAGGCGTCGCGCCAGGTCGGGAGAATGCCAGCAGCGTTGAGGGAGAGGCTGATAGCTGTGGCGCTCGTCATCGCTGATTGCCAGAGTTGAGCCGGTCGCGGAGTCGACGACCGGTGCAAATTCCGCCCCGCCGACCACCCGTTGAACCATCCGACAGACAGCAGCAGCAGCACCAGGTAGACGGAGAGCCCACGTACAAGGTCCTCGTCCGTGGGTAGCACAGCAAGGAGCATCGCGGAAGCGCCACAAAGGGCAGCTGGTGCCATAAGTGTGCCAAGGGTGGTACCATCCAAAGTATCTAGGCTCATTCCGACGACGAGGGCGGCGGATGACGCCACACAGACGACCAGCCCGCCGCCAAAGGCGACGAGGCGGATGCGCCGCTTGCGCATGTCTGCAGCGGCGCGCTGCTCCTGCATCCGCTGCCGAGCGCGCTCCTCGAACACGACCGACGCGTACAAGCTGACGTACATGTCCGTCACCTGAGGCGGCGGCGACGGCGAGGGGGATATCTCGAGGAGGACTCAATGGGGCATCGTCGCACGGCGCCACACCTTCTCCTTGTCGCCCTTGCCGGTGAAGGCGATGACTCTCTCCTCGCTCCCTTCCACCGTCTCCTCGAGCTGAGCCTTGAACGCGTCGGGCGTGGGCGCGCTCGTGAGGCGCACAGGCTGCTCGTCCAGCACATCGATCATCTTTGGCGCCTGCCCCGCGCTGCCCAGCCCGAGCTCGCTGTGCGTGCCAAGGATGATCTTTGCAAAATTACTCTCGCCGTGGCACCTGCGAAACAAGTGAGAGTGTCACAGCCGCCTAGAGGAGACGTCAAACGCGGCCGACGCACCAGCCACGCCGCTCATACGGCCGGGTGTTGTAGAGCATGCCGATGGCCTTGCACAGCTGCTCCGAGCCCGCCGCCACAGCCGCAAGCGCAGCATCTTGCGTGGCGAAGCGAACGATCGCTGGAGCTCTGCGCAGATCACACATCTCGATCTCGCCAAAGCAGCTGAGCGTTGCGAGGATCGCCTGCTCGTTGACACCGTTCTTCAAGTCGAAGAGGCAGACGGAGCGCTCTCCCCACTCCGGCGGCTTTGGGATGTTGGCCAGCCGCAGCACCGTCACACAACGGGGGCTCGCGTACAGCCCCGCCATGACGGCGAGCGATGCTGCGAAGACCATGGACTCTTCGTCAGTGCGCACGCCGGCGATGCTCTTCTGCGGACGCCGGCGGCAAGCGTGTCAAATCGCTGGCCCTCAGCGTTTGGGTGTGCTGGCACAGGGGAGGGGAGAGAGCGAGCCTGGACTAGGCTCGCTTGATCCCAGAAGAGCGCGACGAAGCCACGCCCCGTGGGCGAGTGGAGGAAGGCTACGACGTGCTGCAAGTTCTCACCGTGCGGATCGGGATGGTGCGGCGTGAGCCCTGTGTGCGTTTGCGAGAGAAGGTTCTCTCTCACTGTTTGAGACGCTCCAGGGCGGGGGCGGGGCACATGGCGGGGCTAGGCGCGCACAGCCGTAGGTGAGCGCACAGACGCTGCGGTCCTGCCGAGCAAAGAGCGTGGCCGCCTCTGCAGGCGGAAGCAGCGCCTCCGATGGCAGGTCCTGCCGGCGCGACAGCACATAGCCGGTTGGGCGCGAGCGCAGCCAGCTGCAGCGGAGCAGCCGGATATCGCCAGAAAGGAGCAAGGCGTGCACCCGCTGGTCATGCGGCCCAAGCCCCGCGTCGCTCTGCACCTTCTCGAGGCCGAACTTACTCGTGGACCTCTCGTGCTTTCGCCGCACCTCTTGGAGAATGCAGACCAGCGCCCAGAGCAGGCTGAGCCCGGATACAACAGAGGAGAGAGTGAGCGCCACGTAGTGCAGGATGAGGGCCGCTTCGCGAAGGTCGTGCCTCGTCAGCTCCATCGCCGCCAACCAACCTAAGCAACCAACCTAAGGTCGCGGAGGTTGGTCACGGAGGAGGCCGCCTCAAAGATCAGGCCGACGCCTCAAAGATCAGGTCGCACTGGACGCATCCCTCCCGTACTCGAGTACATCCTCCGCGCTACGTTGTGCCCATGCCTGATGGGGTCAGCCGCCCGCGACGCGCGCGTGAAGAAGGCCAAACAGAAAAAACTCAGCTTAAAACTTCTAGAAAATCCCGCAAAGCGCACGCATCCGTGGGGCTGCGTGGTCCGTGGAGCGTGCCCCCGGCACTCACTCTTCTTTCTCGGCCAACCACCTCTCACGACTGGGAGAGAGAGAGAGCTCTTCCTCTTCACGACTGGCCGGACGATGCGAGCCGCCGCTTTGGCTGCGGCAGCGCCAGCCCGCCGCCGCCGCCCGCGTCGTAGTCGTCATCAAAGTCGCTGAAAGCGCCGTCGAACTCCTCCTCAGCGTCGGCGGCGCCGATGGAGCGCATATAAAAAGCGCCCGCGTTCGGCACCACCTCCTCGGCCAAGAGCAGCGCCAAATGGGCGTGGTAGTCGTCACTGCTCGGCACCTCATCGAGGTGGATATCCTTTGTTTGGCCGCGTTGCCGTTGGGTTCACACGGGGATTTTAAGGAGAGAAGTGCTGGCCCCCGCAACGCTGCCGTCGTCCCTTGCGACGCCGATCGGCTCGTCCGCCAGGCCAACGTGCGGCAGCACCATCTGCACTAGCTGCCTCGCCTGTCTCGCAAGTTCCGGCCGTCCCTCGAAGTGGAGCAGCTTCCTCCCCGACGCTCCCGGGATCCCCTCGAGCCGCTCTGGCCCCACGTAGGTCCTCGGCGTACCGCATCGCACCCTTTGCGTACTCCAGGAGGGCGTCAAGGGTCCCGAGCTGGCCGTGCGCCGCCGCGAAGCCTCGCACGATTTGCCATTCGTCTCCATCCTCCACGTCGACAACGTCGACGAGACTCGGCATCGTGCCGTCCGTTGCGGTCGAGGACCTTGCCGAGGCGATAGGCCGAATCACTTTGGGCCCCGCCCCCGCCCCCACCCCTCGGGGTGGGGGCACCCGCCCCTGTCGGGCGCCGCTTGCGGCGCCTGGCAGGGGCACCCCCTGGGTGGGGGCCGGCGATTCCCATGCCGGCTCTCCGCCACAACCCCCGCCGGGAGGGAATCCCTGCTCACAGAAAAGGGCTTCGAGCCCTGTCTCGCGCACGCCCCTGGCGGGCGCCGCGGACCAGTTCCGCGAGCGCTCGTCAGCGGGTGGTGTGCGGTTCTTGCCGTAGTTCCTCTTCGGTCGCCTAGCCCCGGCGCCGTCTGGCGGACGCCTGCGTGCCACGAGTGCGAGCCGCTCGCGGTTCGTACGCCCGCTTGCGGGTTCGAGTGGCGGGCTATCCCGCTTGCGGGATGGCTTAGCGGGTTCGAGCCGTCACACATTGGCTGCCGGGGTGTGCCGAGGGGGGGCTGGGTGGGCGGTAAGCCGTCATTGCCCGGCGCTGCTTGCAGCGCTCTGGGTGGTAGTGGCGGCGCTCCAAGAGTGGTGCTCTTGGGAAGAGGTTCCTCCTTTCCGCTCCCCCCCCGCAAGGCGCGAGACACACCTCGAGGAGGCTCCCGCGTGCTCCGGGGGGCTCCCCGGCGGTGAGGGGGCAACCGCTGTGCTCGGCGGTGAGGGGGCAACCGCTGCGCTCGGCATCCTCCGCCAGCGTGCCTGTGACATCCATGCTCGCGCAATCCGGGCCAGCCAGCTGCACAGCGCCGCCAACGAGTCCCGACCTTGATTTTTTTTATACCAAGGAGGCTACACGACGCTCTGGATAAAGATTTTTGCGCAGCGGAGCCG
>NW_005202428.1:127029-136205 GCF_000372725.1 Emiliania huxleyi CCMP1516 | reverse complement strand
TCCGCGGAGCTCCTTTGGCTCGGCGCGGGCGGAGGCGCGTAAAAAGAAATTTACCGCCCTCGCTCCGCCGCGCCTGCGCTTGGCGAAGGCCGCGAAAGATATAGAATGCCAAATCGCTGCTGCGTCGGGATGCGGGTACCTCGCGAGAAGCCGTTCAAGCCCGGCCATTCTCACCCCCCCCAGCAGCTGCGGCCGCAATTTCAGCCGGTCCCGTGACCGCCCCGACCCGGCAGGCGCGCGTTCGAGCGAGGCCGTTCCGCAGAGCACACCGAGAGGGGCCGGTCGCGCGCAGCGCCAGGATGCGGCCGCCGCATGCAGCCTCCGCGGAGGCTGCATGCGGCGGCCACTTCCCGTCGGTCTTTCGCCGCGCTCCGGCCGCTCCTTGGCTCCTGGCCGTCTCTTCCGAGCGGCTTTGCACGCCCCCAACATTCCCCTGACAGCAGCGCCTCACGGCGTGGGCTGCGAGGTCACTCGGGGTGACCCAGGGGGCGGCGGGGGAGCACTCTTCCGCCGGAGTATCGACGGTCTCCCGCTACTCGCTCGTGTTTGAGGTGCATCCACCCCCACTCACCACCTTCCCGGCAGCCCCACCCGCTCGCTGACGTCCTCACTTCTCCCCCCTGCCCCGCCCCCCCTTCAGGCGAGGCCCTGGCCACCAAACTCGCGCTCGTCGCTCCGGGAACGGGCAGCAGCGCGACGCTTTTCGAGAGCGAGCGGCGGCGGCGGCTCAGCACCAACCTTTGCAACGCAGGGGCTGGCTGCGTGGGCCCCCACCACCGGACTCCGTCGGGCTCGCGTCTCCCTGCCCGCGCGGGAGCTGAGGGGAGCGCAGTGTGTGTGTGTGTGTGTGTGTGTGTGTGTGTGTGTGTGTGTGTGTGTGTGTGTGTGTGTGTGTGTGTGTGTGTGTGTGTGTGTGTGTGTGTGTGTGTGTGTGTGTGTGTGTGTGTGTGTGTGTGTGTGTGTGTGTGGATGTGTCTGTGTCCCTGTCGTGTCGTGTGTGTCGTGTGTTTTAACTCTCGCACTAGCTCTCGCCCTCTCGCAAGCCTGGCGCCCTGGCCTCCGCCCTAACCGCCCGGCGGCCCGCACGCTCGACAGAACCCGGACGACGTGCGTGTTTCCTTCTCTACCGGAAAACACACACTCCCAAGTCAGCGCCATCGACGAAGGCATCGAGCAGCCATCGAGAACATTCAACAAGACTCTTTGGCGAGCCAACGCAGCCGAGAGATAAAATCTTCGCAAGAGGAGAGCCTAGAGTCTCTTGCTAGAGCGGTGCAGCCAGGCCGCACAGCGCGAACTCGCCGTACTGAGCCTAGCGCAGCGCGAACTCGCCGTCTGAGCCTAGCGCAGCGCGAACTCGCCGTCTGAGCCTAGCGCAGCGCGAACTCGCTCCTAAAGAAAGAAAGAAAGAAAACAGACAACCCAAGCGAACTCGCTCCTGTCGCTGCGCAACGCTAGTCATTTTTTAAACGGCGTCTGCCTCACACCACGCCGTTTAAAGCGGGCTTAGCGCATGCGCTGGTGCTCGGCCCGGGGCTGCACTTTCACGCCCGATGAGCTCCCGCTGGTCTCGTCCGGGCGCACGCTTGTGGCCTTTGACGTCTGCTTCTTCGCCACCTATGCCGTCGGCTGGATCGTGACAGCCGTCTTCAATCGCGGCGGCTTGGAAGATAACGGCATCGCACGCGTCTTCGGGGTCTACAATATCTGCATCGGCGTGGACACCATGCCGGCGCGGCTGGTGTGCATCCCGCTCTCGTACCTGAGCATATTTTTCTTCATGCTCACCGTCATCCTCGCCGCGCATCGCGTCACCTACGAGCCGGGCGTGTGGAAGGCACTGCGTCTCCTGCTGCTGCTCACAGCGATGTTGCTCGCTACCATGTTCACGTGGAGCATTGGCATCGAGCCCGTCGGGGTCGAGAACATGCGGCTGCACGTGGCCGGCTTCGGCCTCGGGTTGATCGGCTACGGGCTGCTCAAGCTGTCGAGCGTGCTGGAGTTTCTACATTTTACCGATGGCGGGCTGCGCGCGTGCTGCTCCTCTGCGCGCAACGCTGTCTTCGTGTCAGCCGAGCTCGCGACGGCCGTCTTCGTCCTTCTCTTCTCGGGGATGTTCGTCTTCGCTTTCCTTGGCAGCGCGGACGAAACGATCCAGGCCGCCCTCGACGCCCCGGTGCCCACGGATGTCCAGTTCGATTACACCGGGTTGCCGTTGATCCTCGTGACGGCGATCAACCCGCCGATCGCGATGGTGTTCGGACCGCGCGCACGCATCGCGCGCCTCAGCCTGCAGTACCTTCCGGTGCAGCAGCCCAGCAGCACGATCGCGGTTCATACATCAGACGCGGCATGAGCGGTGCAGACTGCCTGCGGTGTGCGTGAGATGGTGAGTTGGCAAATGCCGCCCGGGCAGCGCCGGCAGGAGGCGGCCGCGTTGTGGGTCGCCCCGCCATCTGCCAGCCCGCCCGCGCGGTGAGCGTCGCCCCTTCTACACGTGCTGTGGTGTGTGTTCCATGGTGTGCGCATGTCGCATGATTGTTCGCGGCTCCAGAGTGATGTCGCATGTCGCCATGTCGGTCCCTGAGCGAGTGTCTCTGATACAGTGGAGAAGAGTTTCGTCTATACACTATAGCTACGCTAAATAAATAAATAAAACGGACACCTCTACTAGGAGATGGGTAAAAAGGAACAGGTCCCCGCCCTGCGGTCTTTGTGCAGGGTTCTTTCTACGCTAAGAAACACCAGAGAGAGTTTTGTAAAACAGCCGCCGAGGCTCGCTGCACCGGGCGGTCACGATTTCGAAGGCAGGAAACGCAGGCGGTGGTGGCATAGGGGCACGCACCCACAACACCGAGGCGCACAAGAGACACCCAACACACAACACGCAGAGGCGGTGGCGTCTCGGGCGACGGCGGTGGGGGTAAGGGGGAGGGGGGTGGCGGCGGCGGCGGCGGAGGTTGAGGCGAGGGCGGCGGTAGCGGAGGTGGGGGTGTGTGAGTGAGGGTGGCGCCGAGGCGCGTAAAAGTGTCGTATGGGTCGGCGGCCAGGCCGGAGCTGCCGCTGGTCGCCAAATAAAAGAATTTTCTGATGATTTTCCCAGTAGTTTTCCCAGCACTCCGCGAGGAGCTTTGGCCTTTGCTGTGACAGTGCAGCTGTGGAGTGGCGCGCCGAGCCGCCCCCACTCGATTCTCTCCGTCGAGACCTGTGCGGCTCGATCGAGACGCTTCGCGAGAGGCCGAGAACAGGTGGGGGTCGCGCGCGCTCCGCTCGACCCCTCTCTTCGCGCAAACACCGGGTGTGGGGAGCGTGGTTGGCTGGTTGCTGCATGCTGGTTGCGGTGCGGGTGATAGTAGTTTATGTTTACTCTCCAATCACCCACTCACTGCCACCGGCCGTAGGGGCCTCACGGACGTCGCAGTTTATGATTTCAAAGGGTCCTGGCTGGTCGCGGCAACAAGAGCGTAAAAAAGAATTTTGCCCGATAAACCGGCACGCGCTAGTAGCGCGTGCACACCAACTGCTTCTCCGAAGGGGAGAGAGAGAACCGCGTTGCACGGAAAAAGGGTGACGCCGTCGGCGCGCTCGCTTTCGCAGCGCGCCGCAGCGCATCCGAACTCGAGGGAGAGGCCCGACCCACCACTCACTCGAGGGAGAAGACGCCGATGTCCTCATACGGAGGTGGGTCGGGCCACTCCTCTGGCACCGCCTCACATGGCACCCACGCCTCGCCCTTGCCCCACGCCCGCAGCTCTTTGGTGCGGGCGACCTGCTCATTCTTCTCCTTCGTCTCGACAAGAACCTCCTGCCTCACCGATGCGAGCAGCGAGTTTGGGATGCTGGTTCCGCGGCGGCGACGGTTGGGCATGGCCTGGCCCTTCACCTTGTCAGCCTCAAGGGCGCTATGTGCCGCCTCGACAAACGAGGAGAGATCGAAGCCAAGAAGTGGCGACGAGGCGCCGAGCTTTGCGTTCGTGCTGGATGCCTCGGGGCCAAGCGGAGACATCGCTCTCTGAGCTTGTGCGAAGAGAGGCGATCCGGGATCCCAGAGGACACGTGGTTTGACCGAGATACGGCCGCCGAGATCCCAACCAGGTTGGAGGCCAGTTGGAGGCCGCCTTGCCCGATTTTTTCTGCCGTGCGACCGTAAAAGAACACCGTTCACTTTCACACAGGGATTTCACGGGAAAGAAGGTGTGTTGCTAGCCGTCGCCCACTCTCGGCGTCTCTCTTCGTAGGTAGGTAGGTAGAAAGGTGAAGAACAGCCAGGCTCGGACTGGACACCAACGCGGTATGGGTTGACGCTAGACAGATGAGATGACGACACGCACGAGCGACACACAGACACAAACATGCTCCACAAGACACAGCCAGCGGGCTGCCACACACCCTGAGTAGGCGTACACATAACTCAAGGCCACATCCTCCCTGTCGCCCCCCCCCCCCCAGCACTCCAAGGTGCCAAGAGAACAAACAAGGGCACAACAAACAACAGACAACAGGAAGTGACATGCGAAGCTAGAGCAGGCTTGCTCTACCTCCAGCAATCTCTCCGGCCGGCGGGGCACGGACGAGACCGTGTGTGGGGTCTAGTGAGGTGTCTATGGACGCCCTCCTCAGAGGCTAGCTGCCTACGGCTAGCCCTGTCTCGCACTCACAGGTGATGACAATCCAATGTATGAGTGTATGCAAGCAGAGGCGCGTGTGCTAAATCTAGGCCGCACGTCGTGGCACTATGACGGAGGTAGACGTGCGACCGCAGCGCGCCCACCACAGTCTCGGTGGTGCGCGCGTGTTAGCGATAGAGTTCCGATGTTAAAAAGAAAAGGATGATTCAAATACAGCGGATTCGGACATCGCTCGGGATTCGGACATTGCTCAGGTCCAACCGCGAAGTTGGATGGTGGTCGACGCCCCTGCCAAACCGGTGCGCTTCGAGTTCAAAAACTGCTCCTACCGCGTGAAAGTGCGATCGGATGGACGGGGCCTGGGAAACACGCCCGCTTGCTGCGTCAAAACCAAGGACCGCTACCTTCTGCGCAACGTCTCTGCGTCGGTTTCGTCGGGCGAGGTCCTCGCCGTGATGGGCCCGAGCGGCGCGGGCAAGACGACGCTGCTGCGCATGCTCGCGCTCGAAAAGGGACCCGGCACTCCGTACGGGAATGTGACTCTCAACGGCCACGCGTTCACGCGCACGGTCTACACGGCGCACGCGGCGTCGGTCGAGCAGGAGGACTCGCTCTGGGCCTTCCTCACCGCGCGCGAGCAGCTCGAGTACGCGGTGCGCCTCTCGCGGCCGGCGCTGCGCTCGGCCGAGCGCGCCGCCGCCGTCGACGAGCTGCTCGGCGCCCTCGGGCTCGAGTCGTGCCAGCACACGCGCGCCGGCAACGCGCTGGTGCGCGGCCTGTCGGGCGGGCAGCGGCGGCGGCTCTCGCTGGCGCTGGCGCTGGCCAAGGAGCCGCTCCTCGTCTTCCTCGACGAGCCCACCTCCGGACTCGACGCCGCCGGCGCCGCCGCCGTCATGGCGCTGCTCAAGAGCGTCGCGCGCCGCGTCAACGCCGCGATCCTCTGCACGATCCACCAGCCCTCGTCGGCCGTCTTTGCCGGCTTCGACAAGACGCTCATCCTGTCGGGCGGGCGGGCGGCGTACTGCGGGCCGGCGAGCGAGCTGGTCGGCTACCTCGCCTCGATCGGCCAGCCCGTCCCCGCCAACACCAACCCGGCCGACCACATGCTGTCGATCGCAAACGCGGACTTCACCGACGCGAGCCTGGTCGAGGAGATAATCGCGCAGTGGAGCTCGAAGCAGCCTCCGCCGCAGACGGAGGAGGCCGACTGCGGCAGCGAGCAGCAGCCGGCGGGCGCGGGCGTGGCGACGCAGTTCGGCGTGCTGCTGCACAAGCACGGCCGGCTCCTGCTGCGCGACCCGATCATGTACAGCGCGCGGTGCGTCATCTTCGTCGTCATCTCGCTCTTCCTCTCGATCATCTACATCGACACGCGGAGGCGCGACTCGCAGGAGCAGCTCTTTCCTCGGCTGTTCCTCGAGGCGCCGACGATGGGCGCGCTCCCCGCAGCGGGGGCGGTGAACAGCGTCTCTTCACACCCCATCCGTGTGAACAGTGGTGGATCTCGAACATCGCGCCCGCCCTCGGGCTGCTCCCCCTCCTCGCCCAGTTTCTCGACCTCCAGATCCTCCGGCGCGAGCTGCGGGACGGCATCTACCACCCGGCCGTGTACGTCGCCGCGCAGACGCTGCTGCAGGCGCCAATTGGCGGTCGCGCGCTTCACACCCGGAGGCGGGCCGCGTCGCTCCACGCCCTCCCCCCTGTGACCAGGCGCCGATGATGTTTGTGCTCGCCTTTGCCAACTTGGTTCCCGTCTACGCGGTCGCGGACTGGCCGTGGGAGACCCTCGGTCTGCAGTGCGTCATCTTTGCGTTTACGCTCGCCGCCTTCGACTGCCTGGCGCAGGTCTGCTCGCTCGCCTCGTCGCCGGTCCTAGGCCTGCTCTTCTTCATTCAGGCGCCCCGCGCGAGGACGGCGCCTTCTTCCCTCCTCAACCCCGCCCGCGCCTCGGACCGCCTCCCTCCTCCCTCTCCAGGCGTGGTTCCTGGGCCTGCTCATGAACGGCTTCATGATGCCGCCCGAGGACATCATCTGGCCGATCCGCATCTTTGCGTACGCTCTTCCTCTGCGCTGGCAGATCCAGGGGTCCACCTACATCCTCTGGGCGATGGGCGACCATACCTACGGCGGGACTGAGCGGTGTGTCTTCAACGCGACCGGCGAGGGCGAGTGTTCGCAGGGCTTCTTCTGCCCGGATGCCCCGCCCACGTCCTGCTACGGCGAGACGGGGGAGGAGATCCTCGACAGCTTCGCCGCAAACTACTCGTGCTTCACTTCGGAGAATACCGTCGCGCTCTGCATGCTCTACATCCTCCTCTTCGCCCTCGTCTGCAAACTCGTCTACGCGCTCGCCCTCTCCGCCGTGCGCGGTGGCAAGATGGTCAAGCCGCCCACAACGCCTCCGTGTCTCGGCTCCGCAGACCCGAGCTCGCCTGCGCACCCGGGCCCCCGGCGGGTGCAGCCCTTCGCGACGAGATAAGCTGATTAATTAACCGGCTAATTGTACATTTGTTGTGTGCACTGAGTACAGTGTCCAACGAGATAGTGCGTACGTTCTCGTGGAAATTTGGTTTTTACGGGGTGTGTCCCCAGACTGTCACACGAGTCTCGTCGCGCCGCTACCGGCCTACCGCGCCACCGGCACCGCGCCAGCGATCTTCACGCCTCCTTTTTGAAGGCGCCCTTGGCCTTGGAGACCATCTCGTCCAGTTTGAGCGGAAGCAGCTCCTATACCACACCATACAGGAGACGTGTGAGAGGCGCCGCACCGAATGGCGCCCGCTCCTGCGAGGCGTGGGGTGGGTGGGGCATGCCTCAATCTTGGCCATGATTGCGTTCAGCCCCGAGGCCGGGAAGGCGGTCGATGGCGTGATGCCACCCTCAATCACCGGGAACACCCGATTGATGAACACGCCCGGCGCCGGGCCGTCGGGGCCGTCGATGAAGGATTGGAACTCTTCGGCGCTCAAGGGTTGGGAGGCTTCCCAGATGCAGAATATATCGTCCTGTGGCATGAAGAGACGGGCGTCGGCCGACGCGCGAGCGGTCGCTGTGGGGTGCCGGTCGGGGCCTTGTGCGAGGTGCCGGTCGGGAGGAAGCAATGGTTGTGGACGCCGTTGGCGCGATTCTTAGCGGCGAGGTCGGCCCAGTTGGCCTGGTCAGCGAACTCCCAGAAGGACTTGTGCGCATTCTGGTCCACAAAGGAGTGGTGCACCCAGAAAAAGCTGCCCGTTGACCTGGCGGGAGTCTTGGGCAGCGTTGGCCACGCGGATGGGGGCGTGAGCCCAGAGGGGAGGACCCTGAAAGCCTTGTTGATGAGCGCGCCCCCAGTAGGGCTGTTTGGGCCATCGATGAAATTTTCGAACTCCTGCAGCGACATCTTTTCTTTGCACTCCCACAGGCAGAGGATGGGTCCCTCGGGCTCGGAGGGGAGGAAGGCGTGGCCGAAGATGCCCGCCGCGTGCTGCGCCTTGGCGACATCCTTAAAATTGAGAGACTTCATGTTGGCCCACCACGCCTTGGCGGCCCGAGGCTTGAACGTGTGATACACAGCGTAGAACGTCGGTTCGCCAGACATCAAAGGCGACGCCGCCCGCGATGTCGCGAGCGGCGAGCGCGCCGTCGGGGAGCGCACCGTCGGGAGCACCAACGAAGAGGCCAGTGCGAGCAGTGGCAGCATTGCAAGCTTTTTTGATCGGTGATGAATTCCGCTTTCGGTTACGGACACGTGCGCTTGATGAGACAGTTGGAAATTTCTGGCCTTAGAACGGCAAGGCCACCCCATGTTCGCTGCGTTTGATTGTCTGTTGATCTCTCTCTCAGATGTTTGCTCTCGGCCGTACAGTGGGTTGCGGGCATTAAGAAAACAGGATTCCGCGGCACGCCGCCGTTTCTAATCCTTTCCACAGCCCTCACCCACCCGACGCCGTGGTTTCTTAGCTCCGGCCGGCACTCAAGCCAACTCTACACTCACACCTAGAGAGCCAGAGCCGGCCCGAAGGATTTTTAGGTAAGCAAGAGGTAAGCTGCGGTCCGCGAGGGCGATGCCAGAGTCTGCCGCCGAGTCGGCTCTCTGGATGACGGGAGACGCACACACGCCTCCATCCACTCGCACTCCACTCAGAACACCGCAGACTTGGATAGTGACAAGTGCGCGCGCCGCAGGCGAAGAGAAATTTTGGGCAGAGGGAGTGACCCCTGCGTCCCCCGAGACCTAGCGCGGGTGGGTTGGAGGGGGGCTCGCTGCAGGGAAGGGCTGTGTAAGAAGCCGATTTAGGCTGAACAAGCTTTTCCTCTCTCTCGCACCCCGTCTCTTTTCCTTTCCTTTTTTCTCTACAGCACCCTCTTTTTCCCTCTCTGTTTTCCCGGGGAAACCATCAAATTTTCCGGGCTCTGAGCCGAGTCTGAGGCTGGTTGGGGCCCAAAATCAGCCAAATCGGCAAAATACCGGGGATTTTGCGGGTATACCGTGGAAACCCCCGGGTATACCTGGAAAATACCCTGCGACGGGCTGGGTATCGTGCCGATTTCCTCAATTTTGCTTCGCCA
>NW_005202428.1:125082-126929 GCF_000372725.1 Emiliania huxleyi CCMP1516 | reverse complement strand
CGACATACGTGCATATGAGCCCGGCCGATGGCGGGCCGTGGTGGCGGCTGCGGTGGCTCGCGCGACACGAATGGTCGGGCCGGGCCGCGGACGCCGCGGTCATCGACACGGTGCACGCCCAGCTGCAGCGGCCACAGGACGGTGCGAACCGTCTTCGACTGGCGGACGTGCGCCCAGCGTGCGGCCCAAACGTGCGCGCCCTCTTCCTGCACTGCGCGAGCGCCCTCTCCCCGGCAGGCATCCTCGGCCTCGTCGCGGCGTGCCCCAACCTCCAGGTGCTCTCCCTCTCCGAGTGCAAAGTCGACGATGCACTCCTGCGCGGCCTCGCCGCCAGCGCGTGCGCGCCGCGCCTCGTCGCGCTGCGCCTGTGGATGTGCCAAGGCACTTGCAGCCCCGCCGCCCTCGGGGCCCTCCTCCAGGCGAGTGCGCCAAAGCTCGCGTGGCTCGACATCGAGGCCTTCTTTAGCAATCGCACGCGCGGAGAGACCATCGACCACGCCGCGTGGCTGCTGCCGCTGCGCTCGTGCGCGGAGCTGCGCGTGGCGCTGCTGCCAAGCCAGCTGCCCCGCGACGCCCTCGGCGCGCTCGCACGACCTGGTGGGAAGCTCGAGCTGCTCAGCGTCGACGGCGAAGGCCCAAAGACCCCTCTCAGTCACCTCGAGCCCTTTGGCCGCGCCTGAGCACTTGTGAGCACTGGATAGGGTCGATTCCGCGTGGTACGGGACCCCTCGATCGTCTCGCCCACCCTCACTGGTGTGTTCATTGGGGGGGGTCATAACAATCACAGTACAGGATCGAGGTGCACGCTGCCGAAGCAGTGTCGTCCCCTCCGCTCCATCGTCTCACTGGGGGACGTCGGCGGTGGTGGCGGAGTGACCGATCGAGGCTACAAGAGGAGCTTGTTCAGCAGGATCCGCGCTCGACATTCACGGCTTCATCCTCGACGCGCACGCGGGCGAGGCGACCTGCCGCCTCGCCAACCGTCTCGACGTCGGCGAGCCCACGGGCGCGACGCTGCCGCGCGCGCAGCTCCTGCAGTGCACGCGGCTCGCCGACTTGCGCGTGCGCTGCCCGATTCTGAGCGAGGAGGATGTACACGAGTGCCTTGCGAAGCTGCCGGCTCTCAAGGCGCTGCACGTGTGCAGCGGTGAGGACGTCGAGCCCTCGCTGGTCGGTGAGCTTGGCTGCCTCGAGCAGCTCCGCGTGCTCGATCTCGCCGGCTGTCTGGGCAACTACTACATGCACGGTGAGCAGGTGGCGACCGAGAATTGCGACGCGCTGGTCGAGATGGCCCGCGGCTTGAGCAATCTGGTGCAGATCGACCTCTCGGGTCACCACGAGGCCTTTTACGCGTGCGTCGAGGGGGAGTACGACGCGGAGGAGATGCTCACGCAGATGGCGTGCTGCCTGGACTCGCTGCGCGTGCTCAACCTCTCCGAGAACGGGCGCAAGTTTGGCTGGGCGAAGCTGCGGCGTGAGATGCGTTGCCTCAACGAGGACCTCGACGAAGGAGGGGCTGGCGTCACCATCCACTATGGCGACGGCGTGAGCGTGTATGCGGCGGGCGGCGGCGGAGGCGGAGGCGGCGCACAGGAGGACAGCGGGTCCGCGGACGACGACGACGACGAAGAGATGAGTGACGATGATTGGTGAGTGGCTGCCGGCTCCGCTCCGGCACCGGCTGAGCACAGAAAGCCCCCCGCGTTCGTGTGTCGGATATAAAGACAGTGTGCCCCGGGGACTCGGCGTTCCTACGGGCCTAATGGGGTCTCTCCGAGGGATAGTTCGGCGTGCGCCCGGGTTCCCCCCCTAGCAAAACGAAAACAAGATCAAGAACCCAAGGAGCA
>NW_005202428.1:108329-124615 GCF_000372725.1 Emiliania huxleyi CCMP1516 | reverse complement strand
CCACACCCACACCCACCCTCGGCGTCGCGCATCGGAAGAAAGTGTCCATAAGGTACCTGCGATTGCGATAGTCGCGGCCCCCCATCTCTCAGTCTCACCCCCATCGACATGTACGCAGCGATGCCATGTGCACTCCTTCCTCCTTGCGATGTGGGCTAGAGATGTGTAGCCGAGGCCTAGACGCTAGCGGCAAAAAGAAAACACGGGGAAAATGGTGGCGGCGGTCGCCGCGGGGTTGACCGACAGCTGCGCCGCTCGAGGCTCGAGCGCCTCCCCCGAGTGCTACGCGCGGCGAGCAGGCCTGCGACCCGCGCGCCAGCTTCAACGCCGCGATCGACAACGAGGGCGCCTTTGGGAAGACGGTGCTCGAGACGTTCCTGCAGCCGAGCAGCCAGCGCGCTGAAGCGCGTCGCCGTGATGAGCCGCTACCTGAACGGCGAGGGCATGGGCTTCTTCGCCTCTGCCGCCAATATCATACCAAGACGACTGGGCCGTAGAAAAGACTGGGCCCCCAAAGCACAAGCGGTGGCGAGCTATAAGGCGATGGAGGCGGAGGTCGCGAGGATGAGCGGCGCCGCGGGCGTCGAGTGGACGGTGATCCGCGCCGGCACGCTCAAGGGCGGCGGGGGTCGGGGTGCTCGGGCGAGGATGGCGACGAGCGGTCGGTGGGCCGCATGAGCGGGCAGTTCTCGCGGAGACGGTCGAGCATACCCGGGCAATCCTTGAGGGCCGCGGTGACGGCGAGCACTGCCTCGGACGAGTAGCGCTCGAGCACCTCGTTGAAGGCGATGGCCTTGATGTGGCTCTCCCGCAGGACCTTCTCCCGCTCAGCCCTATACTTGACGAGATCGAAACCCTTGAGCTCGTCGAGCAGGTTCGCCGGGTACTGCTCGTCGAACTTCTCTTGAGAGAGTGGCCGCGTCTTCTCGAGCTCCGCAAGGGGCTCCCCTCGAAGCAGCTTCCCGTGTCCGCTGGCCGCAGCCGCTGCCAAGTCAACCCTCAGGTTCTCGGCCCGGAGCGACGCACGCTGGCGCGGCCTCACTCGTGAGCGCCGCCAGCTTTAGTTGCGACGATCTGCTCGCAGGATCGGCGCGCCGCTCGCTACCATGAAAGCACACACGTCCCGCCTCAGCGTGGATCGTGCTTGTAACTCAGTCCTCAGACGGAAACGCAGCGCTAAGGATCGCGGTCGTCCCACTCTCGTCGTTCTCTCTCCTGTCGCTTCATCCTCTGTCGCGTCGCTCTCCTCTGCCTCGTTCTGCGACGGCGCCGCCGCCTGCCGCTCCCTTGCTCTCGCAGCTTCTCCCGCCTTTCGGCGCAACTCTGCCCTCCTCGGACGCGGCATATTTTGGCCCCTCGAGTTTATCGAGCTCTCCTCGCGCGAGGACGACTCTTCTGACGCCCCCACTGCGATCATTTGCCGCCAAGTCATGTCGTTGCTCAGTTCCACTCTCTCTTCGAACACTTGTACCTCCACAGATGATGCTGGCGCCGGCTAAGAAAGAAAGAAAGAAAAGAGACAAGGGAGGGATGGGAGGACGGCACGCCGCCACCACACAGGGATTTTAAGGAGAGCAGGAGTGTGGTGCTAGCCGTCGCCCACCCTCGGGCGTCTACCACTTCCTATCTCTCTCCGCAGTTTCTCACCTTCTCGCAGCGACCTTCATGCCACCTCGCGTTCTTCCCACTCTCGTCGTTCTCTCTCCTGCTGTCTCTTCCCCTGCCACCGGCTAAAGAAAGAAAGAAAACACACAACCCAAGGGAGGGATGGGAGAACGGCACGCCGCCACCACACAGGGATTGCTTTAAGGAGAGGAGAGTGTGATGCGCTAGCCGTCGCCCACCCTGGGGAGTCTGCCTCTTCGTATCTCTCTTTTCGCAGTCTCTCGCCGCTTCTCGCTGCAACCTTCATGCCACCTCGCGGCCGTCCCACTCTCGTCGTTCTCCTGCCACCGATTGATTGATGGGAAGGCGAAACACAGTCCGACCAACGACTGGGACACCAACGCGGTATGGGTGGACGCTAGACGGGCGATGACGGTCACACAGGAGCGACACACAGAACCACAAGACAAGACACTCAGCCAAACTGACTGCCACACATCCTGAGCGAACTTCCCTAGTCACCCGCGGCCGGACTCCATCCGGCACGCGTCGCTGGGCGCTCAGAGCCGCGTCCCCTGCTCGCCACCCCGACGCCGAAGGCGCCCGACTCGAACGACAGGCGGCACGCGAAGACTGGTTGCAATCCCGCCGACCGCGAGGCCGCGGGATGATGCGTGCGTGGTCTTGGAGTGGGTCTCGGAAGCTCTCCTCTAGGGCTAGGGGCCAGCCCCTCTCCCTTGCCCTCGGAACAGTGTGTCCGAGTCGAGGCGTGTGCTTGCCGGTCGACGGCCGCGCGCGGTTGGCATTGTAACGAAGGTTGCGCGCGGCCGCGGCGCGCCCGCCATGGTTCGGCGCGGCGCGCCTACCAGCGGCAGTTGTCGAGGCACGGGAACGCTTACCCGGGGTCATCCTCTGAGCCTGGTCGTCGGCGCCGCGATGCCACGGCGGCGCATTCGACGTCGTCGGCGCGCTGCCCCGCGTTGAGCCCCGCCGCTCGTAGCGATGCCACCGGCTCATGTTCGGGGAGGCGCACGAAGAAATTCTTGGATGGGAGGGGGTGCGACCAGCGGCTGCGACCATGTGCAAGTATCTGACCCCGGAAGGCCAGCGGCTGGTCGTCTTGGTGCCGCCGAATTTCGCATCGAAGACGTGCGTCCTCTCTCTTGCCGCCGTCGCTGCACTCCTCCTCGGCGTGCATGCTCTGCAGGAGATCACCATTCCCGACACTCCGCCGGCCGCCGCAGCTCGGAGGATTCGGCGGCGGGCCCGCGACGGCGTTCCATCGCACAACCAGCGACTGCAGCAGCGCCCGCCGCGACAGGAGAGTGAGCCACTCCGCCGCCAGCTGCGGCGTGCTCGCGGCGGCGGCGGCGGCGGTGGGCGGAGAGGAGCCGTCGCCGCTCCTTCTACGGGCGCGAGCGGAGGCGCGGCCAGCGGCAACGGCGGTGGCGAGGCCTTCCCCAGCGTGCGGGTGGAGTATGCGGAGGAGGAGGGGTACCACGCACAGGATGGGCAGGTGGCCACACTCCCCAGATCTCGCCAGATCTCCCCCTATCTCGGGGATGTAGTACCGCGCTCGGGATGGGCTCAGGATGGCCACCGCCGACCGCTGTCACAGGACAAGTGGCTCGACGAGCACTTGTTTCGCGGGCGGCGCGGCGGCGTCTTTGTCGACATCGGCTGCTACGACGGAGTCACGTACTCGAACACGCACTACTATGAGGCGCGGAGTCTGGAAGAATGAGGACCCTCGTCATCATCTCAACAAGACTCATCTTCGCATACACGACCACTCACTGATGGCACTCGTGCCACAAAGAACGAGACTCCTGCCTCCAGGTGCGGCTCGGATGGAGCGGCGTCTGCGCCGAGCCCAACCCCGAGGCGTGAACAGCCGCCGCTCCAACCCCACCCGCTCACGCCCCCACGCCGCCTCCTCGCCTGCAGCTGCGACAGCCACAGCCTTCTCGCGCGCCGCCGCCTAACGGAGGCGTCTCAATGCGTGGATGCTCTAGGTGTACCCGCGCATCGCCGCCGCCGGCCGCTCCTCGGGCGCGCCGGTCGCAGTCTCGGACACAGCCGGCATGCTCCCCTTCACCGCAGCCTTCATGTTCTGCTCGCTCCGCCGCTGGCGCCGAGCCGTGGGCGTGAGCGGCGTCTCTCTTCACACTTGCAGCTGTGAACAGGCGCTCCTCGCTCAACCGCTCCGCCGTCGACTTTGACTTTCTGCGCCGCAGCGGCGCCGCGACCGGAGAGGCCCTGGCGCCATCTCGGCTGATCTCGGCTGATCTCGGCTAATCTCGGCTAGGCGTCACGAGCAAAGAAGTCCTCGTGCCGGTCGAGACGCCGAGCGGTGGCTGTGAACGGCGTCTCTTCACACCGTCAGCTGTGAGCAGGTCCTCGTGCCGGTCGAGACGCCGAGCCAGCTGCTGCGCCGTCTTCCCGCCGCCGCCAGGGAGCGATGCTCGTGTAGTACTAGTGGCATCAGCAGTGGTAGTACAGTCTCGTTGTTAAGATGTAGGAGCGGGGGGTCATCGATTTCGTGTCGCTCGACGTGGAGCAGCTCGAGCTTAGGGTGCTCGAGGCGCCGCCTGGCCGAGATTCGCCGAGATTCGCCGAGAGTCGCCGAGATTCGCCGAGATTAGCCGAGAGTCGCCGAGATTAGTCGAGATGTTAGCCGAGATCAGCCGAGATGTCAGCCGGGATCAGCCGAGATGTCAGCCGAGATCAGCCGAGATGGCTCGCGCTGGTGGCGAGGAGGAAAGCAGTGCTGCTCTCCTCCTCCTTTAGCACCGGTGAGCGCCACGGGCTTGGCGTGGGCCCTGCGGCATGGAGTAGCCGGTCAGAACTGAATGAGTCAATTCAGCCACAGGCTTGGCCGTGGGACGACTTTTGCGTCGACAGCTTCACCGTCGAGAACGAGCCGCCTGCGGGCGAGATTAGCCGAGATTAGCCAAGAGGAGCCGAGAGCAGCCGAGAGCAGCCGAGAGGAGCCGAGAGGAGCCGAGAGTAGCCGAGAGTAGCCGCCCTCGGCCGCGGTCGCGGTGGCTGCGGTGGAGAAGGAGTGAGCGGCGTAACTCGTAGACATGGCAGAGATGGTCTTGCTGTGGGGAGTGGGCGTGGGAGGGAGCAATCGGCTGTTGCATATACCGCACTAGAGAGCAGGCGTGAAGTCGCCCTGAGCGGCTCAAGCCGTAGGCGAGCCATCCTCGCCGCCGCCGTATTTCTTGATCCTGTCTTTCTTTTTTCGTAGGCGAGCCATCGACGCTGCCGCGGCTGCGCAGGCTGCTGCTGCCTCAGGGGCCGCGAGCACTGCATCGAACTACTACTTCTCCATGAGCGCCATTGCTTACTAGGCTGCTGCTGCCTCGGGGGTGCGTGCTCGTGTAGTGTGAACGGCGTCTCTTCACACCTGCAGCTGTGAACAGGCTGCTGCTGCCTCGGGGGTACGAGCACCGCGCGCGAGTTGGTCAGCCAGCCAGTCTTGCACACATGTCATAGCGTGGACCACACCCTCGCTCACCCACCCCACGCACGCACGCACGCACGGGGGGGGGGGGGAGAGAGAGAGAGAGAAGGGAGGGGGAGAGAGAGAGAGAGAGAGAGAGAGAGAGAGAGAGAGAGAGAGCAGAGAGAGAGAGAGAGAGAGAGAGAGAGAGAGAGAGAGAGAGAGAGAGAGAGAGAGCAGAGACCAGCCGAGATCAGCCGAGATCAGCCGAGACCAGCCGAGATCAGTCGAGATTGCTCCGCAGGCGTCGACGAGATCTTTGTCCGCTCGCCCCCGTGCGCGCGCAAGGGCCAGCCGGCGCTGTAGCCATGCCGGCGTTGTAGCCATGCCGGCGTTGTCGCCATGCCCCGCTCCGGCGAGGCGTCGGCTGCTGCGTGCAGCGGCTCGCCTCACGGCTCCCTCCCTCTGCTGCTTCACGGCTGCGAACCCCCCTGGCGAGGAGCGTCTGCATCGGCGTCTGGACTGCGCACGCTCGGTGTGGTAGTGCGGGGCTAGCGGATCTCCCCATATCTCCCCCACATCTCCCCCATATCTCCCCCATATCTCGGTGTAGTAGTGGAGGACTAGCGGAGCGGGTCCCGTTCCTGCCACCGCGCCAGCGGTTATCCCGACGAACGGTTGAGGTCGGCAGAGGTGCAGCGCCCGCAGCGCGCGTAGCTGAACAGGGTGGTGAAGAGACTGAAGAGTGTCAACCAAGAGTGTGTTCGTTGCGAGTGTCGTCCTCGTCTGTGAGATGGTGCTCAAGTGTCCCAGATGCACCAGAATTAGGTCCCAAAGGCCAGTGTGTAGCTGCGTTGTGTGCGCACGTGTAAATTAGCTTTAAGCGCTTTCCGGGTCGGCGAATACTCAATTTATATTAACCCGCCGCGAGGGCTAGTAGAAGATCGTGTGCCTTGTATTAATTTGCCGCCGTGTTCTGTTGGACACTTGGCACTTGCCGAGGGTTGCTCTCGCTAAGTCGTCTGATGCCCTGGGCGTGCGCTGCAACGTGGGGTCAGAACCAAGTCAGAGGCGAGTCAGATCATCATCTTTGGCGGGGTCATTTTCGGGGCCTTGTAGGGCTCAAGGGGGGCGTTGCAGGCCGCGGGCGAGCAAGGGCAGCGGTTGGGGCCGCAGCAGCACTTGTAAAAGCATTTCATCTGCGGCGCCCCGTCCGGCACCATCTTTGGATCTTTGGAGGGCCCGCTCACCTCGGTGTCCGGGAAGGGCTTGCACGAGTTGCAATACGTGCATGGGTTGTACCACACGCAAGGCGCCTTCGCAGGCAGCGTCTCCACCCCCTCATTTCCGCCCGGTGTCCACCCCGTCGGCGGCGGGGCGCTGTTGGAAATGAGCGGGCCGTCCAACACGGTGTTGAGCATCTGGTCCACCTGCGCGGGCAAAGCGCACGCCGTGAGAGGAGAGCGGCGATACCGAGGGGATGGGTCGGAAGTCGCAGATTAGCGTGGCCCCTGCAGCAACATCTACTCTCGGCCGTCTCTCGGGAGAGTCGCACCCTCTGTAAGATTTTAATCGCCTTGGCATCAAGCGAACCTACTCTCAGCCAACGGCGTGAAGATGCGCCGATCATAGCAGTTCTATCGCCTGCGCGTCGGGCCGAGCGCGCCCTTCGTCTTGCCCGCAGCCAAATCCGCCTCCTTCTTCGCGCTGAGGGCATCGCTAGCCTAATGCGTGAAGGAGCGTGGCAAAGTGCGAATACAATTCGAGCACGGTACTCGGCGATGCGCGTCAGTGCAGAAAGGGGGTGAGGGGGGGGGGGGGTGGTCAAGAATGTGGTGGCTCAAGTTGATCACGGTAGGGTCCGGCCCGTCTATGAGCACTGACCGCCGTATCGATCATGGCCGCGCGCAGGTTGATTGAGGCCATCATCGACTTGACCATTTTGTCGGCCTTGGTCGGCGCCCTGCGCCGGTGGACGGTGGGCGGGCCAGTGCGGCGAGGGAGGAGCGTGGGTAGGTGGGTCGGAGAGGGGAGACACGCACGGCAACTCTGGGATGTCGCGCTTCCAGTCCCGCGGTTGTTTCTCAGGCGGTGTCATGAAGCACTTAACGCACGGCTTCACTGGGTCGGGAACGTCCTGACAAGCGCGCGAGCCGGCGCTGGAGTCACGCTTGCAGCTAGGGGAGCCAAGGGCGTCGGTTGGCACCCACGAGATCAGCCGGGCGCCTAGCAACTCTCTCGCCCCCGCCGGGCGCGCGGGTGTGGCGCAAGGGCATATTGGTAGTGGAAGGATCTCGGAGTGTTCTCGGACTGGTCTCGGAGGCCACCTCATATTTGCAAAAGGCGGGGCAGCAAATGCAGCCAGAGTCTGCGGCGGTGAGCAGAGCAGCGGATGAGGAACGCGGGCGCGGAAGGTGAGACGGGGATATCGAGCTGATACTCTGCGCACTGCTCCAGTCGTCCTCTGGCAAAGGCTCTGGCAAAGGCTCCGGGTCGATGTCACGGGATTCAGTCTTCTCCCCCTGGTAGCAGCTGAGGGAGGCCGCAATGGTTCGCCACGGCTCGGGCGTGTTCTGCACGGGAGGTTGCAGGGGAATGTTGGTGTGGTATGCTGGGTGGGCGGCTGCTGGAGAGTGAGAGTTGCCCCGTAGGTGCAGCCGCAGGGGCAAAGGCACTTGGCGTCGTCCGGGTAGGGCTGCTCATCCTCACCGCGGCCCTGCGTGGAGGTCGGCGCCGTGGAGTGTGCTGCGTGGGGGGCTGGGAAGGGGCTGGGAAGGGGCTCGGAGCAGCGGGCAGCGGCTGGAGGATATTGGAGGAGGGCTCCGGTGCGATGCGCTCGACCCACAAGTGACAGCGCAGAGCCGAGTGGGGGGGCAAGTGTGCGACCCGAGCGGGAGGGAGTGGAGGATTGGCGGCGCGGCACCTTTGGCTCCGGCTTATCGTACTTCCAGCAGAACTTCGGCACAAAGCTCCGCCACGGCTCCGGCGTATCCTGACGGATGAAAGGGGAAGGGCTTTGAGAGGGTGAAAGAGCGTGCGTGATGCGTGCCGCATGCCCCTTCCCCCTCCTCCCCCGGGCGGATCCGGAGAGCATGGCAACGGGGAAGACCGCAGGCTGACGTGGCAGGCTGGGCGTGAACGGCTGCGCCAGATTGGGCGCAGCGAGCGCACCCCGTATTCGCAGCCACATGGCCACGGGCACATGCACTTGGCATCGTCGGGAATCGCCGTGTCAACCTCGAAGTCGGGGTCGATGTCGCGCCCACTGTACGTGCGAGTGCCCGCGACACCGCCCGTGGAGGCCACGTAGTCGTTGACGGCCTAGGGAGGGGCAGCACTGAGCTGAATGCGAGACGCGCAGCGGGACTGTCGGCAGCGTCCCGACGCACAGATCTCATCGACATCTGGTGCGCTTCTCCTCGAATGTATGTCCCGATGTCGTCGACTGTGTCGTTGATATAGTCGACTGTGGGATCCGGTACTGGGTCCTTTGGCGTCAGGCAGAACTTGGGGATACACATCTTTGGGATTGGTGATGGGATGTCCTCGTATTTGCAGCCGGGGCAGCAGATGCAGCCGCGGGATGCATCCTTGTCGAAGCCGGGGTCCATGTCGCCATCTCCCACTGCATCCACAGAGAAGTCGGGATCGCCGCCGTTCGGGCAGATTTTCATCGCCTCTTCCCCTTTCAGCCTGGCGTCAGCTGCGCCGTGGACGGACGTGTTGCGCGCGCCGAATAGCCGGCGCGCCGAAACCAACGCTTCTTTTGGGCGAAATATATGAAAGCGGCCAACGGCGAGTCGCCTTTCGGGCTTGTAGCCGCCGCCTGAAAGTAAAATGCATTCTTTTCTTTTTACACCCACTCGAACAGCGCCCCGGTCCCCACGCACGAGCGAGCAGGGAATTGGGCGCTGTGTGTGTCACGTTGGCGGTGTGTGGTGGGTGGTCACCTATTCGTCGATCGGATTCAAACCCACGGTCGCGCCCGGGGGAGGGGGGGGGGGGGGGCTGGAGGACTGCACACGCGAAAACAGATTGACGGCTTATGGAACGCTGTAAAAATTAACAACAAAAGGCGGTCGCACCCGATGCCGATCATCCGGCCCGCTGGGTGCGCTTCTTAGCTCCCCGGCCCTGGATGTGAGGTTGATGACTGCACTCCAAGTGCTCCAAGTGCACAGCACGATGAAAAGAACTTTACAACCAGAGGCGGTCGCACAGCACGATTCACGCGACAATTCGACAAACAAGGCGTAAAAAATCAGTTTACGACTTCGTATTATCAGAAGCAGGAGGAGAAAAAAGAGGAGAGGCGCCAGTGATGACGAAGCAGAAACTAGCGCAGACGAGAGCAGGGCAGAACCGGGGACTGGGGAGCCGGAGCAGACGGCATCGGCCGCCGAGGGAACGCTGGGAAGAGGCACGAGGAGGGCGGCGACCTCGACCGACTATGGAGGACCCGTCGCCAGACGACGCAGGGCAGACGACGGGGAGGCGGAGCAAACGCGCAGGGCGAGACGAGGGAGGGAGCAGGACTTTGCGGAGATCAGTAGGAGGATGTACGACGAGATTAGGAGCAGCAGGGACCCGAGGGACCATGTGGAAGACGGCTAGTGCTAGTCCCCCATCGGGAGGACGACCCCGGCTAGTCGCCGACCACACCCACAAAGAACCCTGCACAAAGATCGCAAGGGCGGGGACCTGTTCCTTTGTACCCATCTCACAGTAGAGAGGTGTCAGTTTTTATTTATTTATTTATTTATTTATCAGAAGCAGCAGGGACCCCCGAGGGGGACGACGTGGACGGCGGCTAGTGCTAGTGCTAGTAGGGAGGATGGCCCCCGGCTACACCAACCACCCCAGAAGACCCTGCACGAACAACATGGGCGGGGACCTGCTCCTTTAATCACCCATCTCTTAGTTATGCATCTGTTATGCATTTGGGCGCTTCACCACGAGCACCAGCAACCCTCCGCATCCCAGCTCTTTTCCTTGCCCACCTTTCGAGATCGGGCGGCGCCGGCCTTGCGGCAGTGGCAGTGGCGGCAGAGCGCCTAGTACCGCGGTTGCCTGAGAGGTGGGCGCGGCGGGGCCGGCGCGTGGGGTAGGGGGTCACCTCGCAGCTGCTGTTGTCGCGGAGTTGGCCAGGGGCTCCGCCATCAGCGCCACCACCAAAGAACTCGAGCACTCCCCATGTGAGCTTGATGCCGCATGCGTGACACGTGTGTCCCTGTTGAGGGTCGGGGCAGCATTAGGCTTAGACTCTGCCTCATCTTGCCTACGACCTAAGACTTATTTTTCGCCTGGCTTTGCAGCGCCTGCGCCTTGGCCTGGATCGTGAAGGGGTACGTTGTCATCCCTACGCGCTTTGCGTGCGTCTCGAGCAAGCCATGCAGGTGGTCTCGGTGCCTAGACAGAAACAAGTGTGTGTTTGGCGTTTAGAACCGTTTGGTATCCACCCGAGCTGCTCGAGTTTATGGAGGAGGCGATCGACGCGTGAGGGGGCGGCAGGACAGAAGGGGGCACGTCCTGACGCGCACTTGAGGCCGCCAACGCTTGGGTCGCCGAGAGCGACGTCGACCTCGCGTGCCCACTCAAGCGCCTAGCAGCCAGTACTTTTTGCTTCAGGTCGCAATTGACGTGATCGAGTACTGATCTCACTGCTTCCGGCTACTTGCGCGCCTCCTCCTCCTTGCGGAACGGCCCCCAAGTCACCGGCGACCCCATCAGCGTGCGCTTGACAACCCACCCATCCTCTCGGTGCTGGATTCCAAACGGCCGCGTCAACGCGCCGTGCACGAGGGGAAGATGCACCCGGATGACCACGCCCCGGAATTTGGGCCGTTCCTCTGGTCCCGCGCCGGCGTCACTCCCTAGCAGGCTCCTGGAGACGAGGGAGCGTCAGACGTTGGCGGGACAGTGAAGGGGGGGTGAGGGCTCCATGCCTTGCGGACGATCGAGGCGATGGATTTCGCCGGCGATTATAGAGGCTGCCAGCAGCCAGCGGAGCGGGGGTGGCCGGCGGTGATGGGAATTTGCCGTCAGTGATGAGCTTGGTGAGGGCAGGTGAGCGGTGCAGCGTCTTGGGCCCAGCGCTGTACGGCGCCGAGCAGCACTCCCCGCCGATCTCGAGCCAGCTCTCTCTTCTGCGCGCGGCAGCCATACACACAGGGGGCAGTGTCCGTCCGTTGCGAGATCGCGCGGGCTGTGATGTCATCACTTCGTTTCGCCTCAGTTTCGTTTGATTCATTGGGAATTGGGGGAGGGGGGGGGGGGGGGGAAGGGGGGGGAGTTTGTCAGTGCGCATGAAGAAAGAAGAAATGCTATCGTTAGGGGCCTAAATAAATAAATAAATAACAACGGCCCCCCCCTTTCTTTTGGGGGGGAGGGGGTAACCGTAAAAAAGGGAAGGACGGGGGTGTCCCCCCCTTTCAGGTCGCCCCCAGGTTAAGCCAGGGAGCTGGGAAAGAGGGAGCGTTTATGGAGTTAGGGCCCCCCCCGGAAACGTCAAAGAAAAAAACATGGGGGGCATGGGCGGACACCCCGGTCACCGCCTCCTCAAAGGGCGAGAACCACCCCACGCAAAGCTTCGGGGGTTCCCCGGGGCGCAAGCTCGCTGGATGGGATTGGGGGTCCCCCCCCTCCCCCCCCCCCTTTTTTCCCACCCCCACAGGCCAACAATTACCGTTAGGGTCCGGAGGTCACTGCTGGAGCCTCCCCCCCCCCCCCCCCGCCACGCCCCCAACCCCGATCCGCGTCCAGCGTCGCAGCAGCCCCGCGCGTCACGCCACCTCGCGAGGTCTCGAGGGGAGCCCCCCCTGCCGCTCCTCGAGGTGGCGCATCACTCCCCGCCCGATGTGCTCGCCCCAGAGCTTGTAGCCCGCGTCGTTTGGGTGAATGCCGTCGTCCGCCCAATACGCAGCCTCCACGTTTTGCGCCGCCAAATCGCTGTCTGCCTCGACGGACCGCACGAAGCAGATGCGGGGCGGCTCTCTTTCGGAGAGCCGCTTCTTCTGCTCGTCCCACAGCCCCGCAAACGACGAGAGCAGCGGCAGCAGCGGCCACTGACCGCTGAAGACGGGCGCCAAGTGCAGCGGCAGCGCCGGCAGCACGACCGTCGTCTCGGCGCCGCAGCTGCCCTGAATCTCGCCGACGAGCTCCGCCAGGTCGTGACGAAACCCAATCGGCGTCCGCCATGGCGACGCCCTCTTCACGTCGTTCAGGCCGCACAGCAGAACCACCATGTCCACCCGCCCGCCCGCCTGCCGCACCGACTCGACCTGCGCCGCCAGCCGCGGCACCAGCTCTGTCCGCAGCCTGTTCACAGCTGGAGGTGTGAAGAGACGCCGCTCACACCTCGCGCGGCACCAGCTCTGTCCGCAGCCTGTTCACAGCTGGAGGTGTGAAGAGACGCCGCTCACACCTCGCGCGGCACCAGCTCTGTTCGCAGCCTGTTCACAGCTGGAGGTGTGAAGAGACGCCGCTCACACCTCGCGCGGCACCAGCTCTGTTCGCAGCCTGCGGACGTCTGATCCGGTCGAGCCGATCGCCGCCTAGACACGTCCTCGACACCTCCTCGACACGTCCTAGACACGTCCTAGAGCCGGGCGAGCCGAGGGCCGCCCAATGCACATCCGCCCTCAGCGCGCGGCACAGAAAATCAGCGAACGCGCGAGGCAGCGCCGGCCCGGTGCAAACTTCCTGCGAGCAGCCCACGCCCGTCACCAGCGAGTCGCCCACGAAGATCACGTGCCTCCGCCGAGCAACGCAGCACCCTCCGCCTCCGCCTCCGCCTCCGCCTCCGCCTCCGCCGCCCTCGCGCCCGCCCGCGACGGCACTGCAGCCGCCGCCCTCTGCTCCGCCTCCTCGCACCCCCGCACCCTCCGCCGCCGCCGCCGTGAGCAACGCACCTCCTCCGCCTCCTCCGCCTCCCCCTCCGCCTCCCCCTCCGCCTCTTCCTCCGCCTCCGCCTCCGCCTCCTCCCCCTCCGCCTCCGCCTCCGCCTCCTCCCCCTCCGCCTCCGCCGCCTCCTCCGCCTCCTCCGCCTCCTCCGCCTCCTCCGCCTCCGCCGAAGGACGAGCAGCCGCCGCACTCGGAAGCACACTCGGAAGCGCCGCCGCCGCTGCTGGCGCGCCTGCGGAGGAAGGGGTGCTTTGACGGGGAAGCGTCTCGGAGGCTAGGAGGGAGGCGGCAGGGAGAAGAGAGGCAGCGACAAGAGAGGCAGGGAGGGGAGGGTGGCAGCGAGGAGAGAGGCGGCAGGGAGGAGAGAGGCAGCGAGGAGAGAGGCGGCAGGGAGGAGAGAGGCAGGGAGGAGAGAGGCGGCAGCGGGGAGAGAGGCGGCAGCGGGGAGAGAGGCGGCAGCGAGGAGAGCGAGGAGGCGGCAGCGAGGAGAGCGAGGAGGCGGCGGCGCGCCGTGCAATCGGCGTGGCGACGCCGACTGCTGCGGCGGTGATGCGCTGCTTGGCCGCCTCCGCCTTGGCCTTCGCATTCTCCCTCGCCGCCCCCGCCTTCGCCGTTGCATTCTCTACCTGCGCCGACGCCGCCGACGCCGCCTCTGCCCTCACCGCAGCCGCCTCTGCCCTCGCGGCCGAGGCCGCAGCTTCCACCCGCGCTGCCGCAGCGGCGACGGCGCCGGCGGCCGCCTTGGCGGCGACGGCTGCAGAGGGAGCGCCGTCGGCGACCTCTGCCGCAGAGTGCGCCGCCGGCCGAGGCAGCCAGCGCGCGACACCGCCGACCTACGGGGCATTGTCCCGGACGTGTCTCGGACATGTCCCGGCCGAGGCAGCCAGCGCGCGGCAGCGCCGACCGGCCCGCGCGCGGACGGGAGCGGGCCGTTGCGCTTGTACTCGTACTCGAGCTGCTTCGCCTGCGACCCGGGCCGGCGGGGGTGGTGGGCAGGCGCAGGCCCGCGGGCGGTGGAACGGAGCGGAAGCGGCGGCTCGCGAGCCGCTGCAGGAGAGAGAGGGAAGGGGCGCGGGTGGGGCTGTGGCGCGCGGCTCGGGCAGCTGCCCCCGTCGCTCCCGCCTCCCATCACCGCCCGCTCCGTCTCCCGGATCCACCCTGCATCCACCCTCGCAGCTGGCTAGGGAGGCGAGGGGTGAGGGCGCCTGCCACGCTGCCACGCCCGAGAGGCCGACCGCGCCACCGACGCCGGCGAGGGCGAGGCGAGAGCCTTGCCGCCGCACATGTCGACGCATGGCGGGACGCGCCCAGTCGTGCTCAGGGAAACACGCAGCAAGCTGGCGCCTCGAGGTCGGCGTGCGAGCCGGACTGCCGCTGCGCAAAAAATTCTAAGCAATCCCAGGCGAAAAAATAAACCCTTTTCTTTCTCACCGTGTCTGCCCGCCTGAATTCGGTCGAGCTGCCGCGTGGATTCTCTCCACAGCTGCGAGTCGCGGCGCGCACAAGCAAAGATTTTATGGTGTGCAGCAAAGGGAGCGTTGTAAAATTCTCCCCCCCCCCCCGTCGAGAATACCGCAGCAGTTGTTTCTTCTCGTCTCCCGCGGTATACACACACACACCGCCGCTGTACACTCGCCGTTTTCCCCATGAGCCGCCGCTCGCTGCCGCGCGCGCCGGACCCTCTCCGGAGCAGCGCCATCCACCAGGTCTCCGACTACAGCCGCCTCCGCTCGCCGCTCGCAAAGGCCACCATGGCGGGGCTCGCGCCCTCGCTCGGCGGCGGAGCGTCGGCTGCGGCTCCGCTCGGCGCCGCGTCGCTGCCATCGCTCTCGCCGATGCCCAAGGCGACGCTGTTCCGGCCTGGCGCGGCGATGCCGCCCCCTCCGCCGCCGCCGCCCGCCTTCCGCGCCGCTTCCTCCTCCGGCGGGTCAGGCCCACCGCTCGGGCCACCGGCCTTCGGCGCGGCGGGGGCGTCGCCGCTGGCGTCGCGCCGTCCGCCGCACGGCCGCGCGCCCTCACCCGACGCCCGCGGGGGCCTCGCGACCACTCCCTTCGGTAGCTGCACGCCTCCGGGTGGTCTTCCGCCGACCGAGCCGTTTTCGGGCGCGCGTGGCAGAGAGAGAGGAGAGAGAGGGGGAAGGAGAGGGAGGGGGAGAGGGTGTGTGCGGGTGTGTGGGTGGGTGGGTGGGTGGGGGGGGGGGGGGGGGTAAAACTGGGAGGCAATTGGCCCCCCACCCAACCATATGCTAGAACCCGCGGGGTGTGGGTTCGCAAGAGCGGGAGGTAGCGACGGCCTGAGATGGCACGGGGGGGGCGAGGGGGGGAGGGGGGCGAGGGGAGAAGGGCGGGTTGGGCCCTGGGTCGGGCCCTCCCCAACGGCCGGTGTCTGCACCTGCGAGCAGGCGGGCCCTTCTCGAACGACTCGCTCTCCACCGACGGCGCAGGCGCCACGCCGCGCCAGCGCCTGCCGCCGCCGCCGCCGCTACCGCCACCGCCCGTCGCCACCGCCGCCGCTGCCGCCAACGCCGCCGCCAACGCCAGCGGCGCCGCGGCGACGGGGGCGGGCGGTGGTCGGAACAAGGGCAGCGAGGCAGAGCTGCTCGCTTTCCTGCGCCGCGAGCCGCAGCAGCAGCCGCAGCCGCCGCAGCAGCAGCAGCCGCAGCCGCAGCAGCCGCAGCCGAGGGCGGGTGCGGAGGCGGCGCCGGCAGCAGCAGTCGGCACGGGCAGCGCGCGCGGCGGAGGAGGAGGCTCGAGCAAGCCCCCCGTCGTGCTGACTGGCTGGTACCTGAAGCGGCTGGGCGCCTCCACTGACGGCGCCGTCTCGCTCGCCGTCGAGGGCTGGCGCAAGGGGCAGCCGCGGGGCCGCAAGCCGTGGCACTCCACGGCCATCGCCACAAGGGTCGACGGCCGCACATTGCGCACCGCGTCAGGCTCCGTCTGCCTGCCCGGACGCTCTGGTCTGGCCACTCAGAGTTCGCTCATGGCTGGCTGATGAGTGAACAGGCTCTCCGTCTCTGCCAGCCCGACGGCTCCCCCACTCTGCACTCACGCACGCAAGTGCTGAATGAGCAGGCTCCGTCTACCAGCTCGACGGGCCGATGGACCAGCACGGAGCATGCGGCGCCGGCTTCTCGCCCGCGACCGCGCAGGCTCCCCGCTGGACCATCGGCCCGTCGAGCTGGTAGACGGAGCGTGCTCATTCAGCATTTGCTGTGAGAAATATGGGGGGGGAAACCGCCGGAAATTTCATAAGAAAAGCCCTTATCCATACTCACCCGCAAAGGGACATGGTGGTGGCAAAAACAAAATTCTCTAGGCTCCCCCCCCCTGA
>NW_005202428.1:106599-107728 GCF_000372725.1 Emiliania huxleyi CCMP1516 | reverse complement strand
AAGGAGGAGGAGGAGGGAGTGCCGAAGGCGGCGGAGGCGGAGGAGGCGGAAGAGGCGGAGGAGGCGGAGGGGCGCCATCGCGAGCACGAGCAAGGCGACGAGCAGCGGCAGCAGCGGCAGCAGCGGCTGCAGCGGCAGCAGCGGCAGCAGCAGCAACGGCGGCGGCAAGACGAGGACGAAGACGAGGACAAGGACGACGAGCCCGAGCTGGAGGAGCCGCGGCCGCCGCAGCAACAGCCGCAGAGGCCGCCCGGCAAGCGAGTCGGTGCGGGCGCGGCGCGGGCAGGCGCCGGGCGGCAGCAGCCACTGCGCAAGGGGCGCACCAAGCCAGCCGCCAAGCCCGCCGCGTCTTCCGCTGCCACGCCTGCTTCCAAGCCTGCTTCCAAGGCCGCCTCCAAGCCCGCCGACTCTTCTGCCGCCTCTTCTGCCGCCACTCCTGCCCCCGCTCCCGCCCCCGCTGCCTCCCCCGCTGCTACCGGCCCCGCCTCCGCCTCCTCGGCCGGCGCCGGCGCGGCGAGCGGCGTCGGTGCGGCGGCGGCGGTGCGGCAGCGCGCTGCACCGCTTGTGGCGGAGGCGGTCCGCCGCTACCACACCGACCACGGGACCGAACCCACGCTGGGTTCGAGACTTCTGGAGGTGCGGTACTAGGCGCGGGCGGGCGCGCCGGCGCGGCGCTCGAGCGGCGGCCGCGTGAGGCTCAAGCCGCTCGCGTCTCCCTAGACTTTTCCTGGACCTTTCCTAGACCTTTCCTAGAGGCTTCCTGTAGGATCAAGCCGCTCGCGTTTTGGGCAAACGAGGTTGTGTTGCGCGACAGCGACGGCTCGTACGCCGCCGCAGCCGTGGAGGGGGGCGGCGGCGGAGGCGGAGGAGGAGGGGTCTCTCTGCACCGTCTTGGCGCTCGGGCGCGCGACTTCACTGGAGGCTTGCTTCGCCTAGAAGCGGACACACGTAGTCTTGTCTAATATCCAAGCGCTAGAGAGGACGACTGCCTCCCGCTGCATTCGCTGTGTTCCCACCCCTTGTGCTCACACGGTACTCTGCATACTCTTGCCCGAGACAGACCTCCTCCCCTCCCCCCCCACACACCCGAGGGTGGCGCACTCCGGCACGTAGGCTTCCTCGGAGAATA
>NW_005202428.1:99656-105780 GCF_000372725.1 Emiliania huxleyi CCMP1516 | reverse complement strand
AACGGCCGGCGGCGAGCGGCGGCGCCGCAAGGCGAGGGTCGCAGCAGGCGAAGAGGGGTGCGAGGCCGGTCAAGCGCGGCGCGGCGGCGGAGAAGGAGAAGGAGAGGGTGGAGGCGGAGGCGGAGGAGGGGGAGGGGGAGGGGGAGGGGGAGGGGGAGGAGGAGGACGACGACGACGAGTACATCGCTCGCGAGGGCGAGAAGGTCGACGCGATCGCAGCGGCGCCTCCCCCTCGCGCACTCGCGGCTGAGAACGGGCCTGCCGCTGGTGACGTGCAGCGGCGTTGTCCTCAGGCGCTCGGCATCGCCCCTGCGCGGCTGGCGGCGCTCAACGTGTCTCGGTGCACACCACCGCACCTCCTCCGCCCCCGCCTCCACAGTCTCTTTCGGCTGTGTTAGAGAAGTTCCACTCCGGTGCCCAGTGAGGGAAGGGCGGGGGACGGTGCGCCCCCGCCTCCGCCCCTCACCCGCCCCCTTCCTTAGCGGTTCGGCGGCGGGCTGGACCCCCTTCAGGTACCCGGCGCTGCGCCCCACCTCTGCCCTCAAGGACGGGACGCGGCTGCTTCTCCCCGAGGCGAGATCCGCCGAGATGTAGCCGAGATGTAGCCGAGTGTAGCCGAGTGTAGCCGAGATGTAGCCGAGATGTAGCCGAGGTACAGGCCCCGCTGCGCCCGTGTGACCCGCCCCCCTCCCCACCACCCCATCCTCCCTCTCCTCTTCCCAGGGATTCTCGGGGCGACAAGCGGAACGAGCTGGCCACGGCAGCAGCGTTTGGGACAGCGGCGGCGGCAACAGCGGCGGCGGCGGCAACAGCGGCGGCGGCGGCAACAGCGGCGGCGGCGGCAACAGCGCCAACAGCGCCAACAGCGGCGGCGGCGGCGGCGGCGGCGGCGAGTCTGCTGCGACGCTGGCGGCGGGCGACGGCGTGGCAGTGCTGCGCGCGGGTCCGCTGCACTCCCAGGCGGGCGCTCCCACTCCGCTCACCCACGCGCACTGGGCCTTGCACTTTTCATGCCGTGGGGCCCCTGTCGTCTAGACGTGGAGACGCGAGGGTCGCCTTGGGCTTTGCCCCGCCACACCTTGTGTGCGTGAAGCTGACCTTGTGTGCCTGAAGTTGACCTTCCCTCACCCCACTTCCCAGGCAGGCGAGGTGGTCGAGTTGTCCCGCGGCTGGGTCAAGGTGCGCGTGGGCGGGGAGGGTGGAGCGCAGGTGCACCGCTTCCGCGCAAAGGAGCTCGCGCGGCGGCAGCCGCAGCAGCAGCAGCAGCAGCCGCAGCAGCCGCAGCCGCAGCCACTTCCCCCAAAGAAGCGGCCGCTGCCGCCGCCGAAGCGAGGCGCTCCCTCGGGATCCTCCGCCCCTTCGTCGCCGGCGGCCGACGGGCGTGGCGCGACCAAGCGGGCCCGCGCCCCCCCCGACCGCTTCCAGGCGGCCGCGCTCTGAGCGCGCGCGGGGTGCGCGGGGGAGCGTGCGTCGCTGTGGACAGACAGAGAGGATGTTGGTACAGTGCGGGCGGATGGTCTCGCACAACATTGGTGGGCGGTCTGTCGGCAATTGCCGGCGCAGAGGGCCCGACGAGGGCGTCCCCCCCAATGCAGGAGAGCTCAGGATTTTGTACACTGTTTTTACATGACCGGGCGGGATTTTCCTCTAATGGTAATGATTTTGATACTAGGCGTCCCCCAGATGAAACAAACACCAACACACGAACCACGAAGTGTGTGCCTCCACGTCCACGCGACCAGTCACCGCACCAGACCGCAGACCGGCAGAAGAGTTCCCCGTTCCTCCTTCTACTCCGTGCCTCACTCGCCCTCGCAGTGCTCCACCCCGCCGTCGGCTAACTCCCTGCACCTTGCTCGCCCTCGAAGTACGTACGGCTTACGCTGTACGGTACCGTACGCAACGGCTAAGGCACCCGCAAAATATTGAATATATTGCTCCAATAGTTAGAGATGCGATCAATATCAATATATACGTCAATAGTTAGAGGAGAGGCTGGGCCTGGGCTGGTCAGGACTCTGGGGGGAGGCGGGGGCCCCCGGAGGCACCGTGCGCCGCGCCGCAGTGCGGAAACGGGGCTCCGGCGCTCATACTCGCTCAGAGCACCGACTTCCCGAATGATTACGGTTGATTAGAGGGCCGATTTGGAGAGATCTCGAGGAGTACATACAGATAGACCCTCCAACCATCAGAAAACTCCGACCTGATTGGTCGTACTGACCGCCGACAGATCACTCCAGACAGCAGACAGGCCGACGTCTGCACGCGGCCGGCCGGGCGAGAGGCTTGACACGATCCGACCCTGCGACCCTGACGCTGCTGCTCTAGCTATCAGACATGCACTGCTGACTGCTGCCACAATGTGCGACCTGTGCTGGCCCACTTGGCGGCCTTCCCGGTCAGTGGTGAGGCGCAGTTCAGCGCCTCCCCCGACTATGACTAGTGGTTGAACCCAATCCGTGCCCACAGGTGCGACTACACCAGCATCAGCCAGAAGCACCCAAAGCTCCAGAGGCTAGCGATCGCCTCGCTGCCGATGTATGCGGCTTACTGCGATGTCTTTGTAGCTGTGGCGCCGACTGCGGTGCACCACGACCACGGCTGCACGATGGACCTGGAGGACTACTGCAAGCGCGGGTTTTGCCGCGTCGAGATGCTGTCCAAGTTATGCGGCTCTGGCTCGGCAAACTCGTACGTGATGCAGGGCACGGGTGGACTCCTCCGCCCCTTCCCCCTCGAGTCGCTCTCGTTCTTTGTGTTTGAGGGCCAGTTCACCATCGAGAGCGACAAGGAGTTGCTCGTCGTCCCCGCCCTCGGGCTGTACTCGCTGATTATCCGCCAGAAGGATTTGCCGCACATGAGGGAAATTTACGACTTGGTCCAGAAGCACAAGGAACGCTTCTTCCCGCCCGACTGGACGCCAACGGCTGCCGAGGAAAGCCGAGCGCCGGGAACAGCGGCGCGGTTCGGCCACCGCGTGACGCGAGCAGCGACTCGCTCTCGGTTCAGGTCGAAGGGCGGCACCTCAAACTCGCCTCGCGAGCTCTTCGGCACCCGCCTCGTGGAGCTGCTCGAGGAGTACGTCGGGGATATAGTTGCGCGCAAGCTCGAGCGCAGGAGTCGCGCTCGCCCGGCAGATGAGGGTTAATCGGGCTTCGGAGACGACCGCCATCGAGGCTAGTGCGCATTGGACGAGAGCGCCGCCGCCGCCCGGCGCGCCGCCCACGCAAACGGTAACAGCGCACCGCACAAGGCGCGCAACACGCATCGTTTTTGTCATCACATGAAATGCACGCATTTTCTCTGCCAGATTTTGTCGCACGCGCTCACACGGTCAGGTGTCGTGGTAGCTCATTTTTTGTACAGTCGAATTTTCCGACGGCGGCATGTCGCTACCGCCTGCCAGAGCGAACTCGACAAAAACCGTCGCAGTTGCACAACTGCGACGGCCGAGGAGGCGGAGTAAGTGGACACGCCCAAAGCGGAATGCTTTGCTCTCTCTCTCTCGACTCACTTAAAGCCGTATGCCACCAACCACGGGTCTTCATGTCCCGCCACACCTCTCCTCTGCCCCCCCGCCTCCATACGCGTAGCGCGATGCGGCCTCCATCACCTCAGCTACCTCGCCCTCGACCTCACAGCCATCTTACCCAATATTGCCAGCTCAGCCAAGAGGGCTCACCGAGGCACAGGCGGTATGGCTGCGGTAGTGCGTCTCCAGCCATGTCTACCAAGGATGGCTGCCCTGTGTGTATTGCAGCCATCGGGATGAAGGCTATGGCTGCACTGCAGCTAGCTCAGCCATCCTTAGGTAAGATGGCTGTGTAGGAGCGAGCACAGTCATACTGCCTCCACATTCCGAGGTTAGCCGATCATGATGCGCCTCAGCTCCTCCTCCACTCCATCGCCGATGCACAAGAGTCGTTCTCGAGGTTCTCGAGGTGGATATCCTTTGGCCGCGTTGGGTAGCCCGCACGCCGCAGCAGGTGCCCAGTATTTTTGTGCGAGAGGAACTGAGAGGGAGTGACGGCCCCCCGGGCCCCCCGCGCGCGGGAGTTCCGGGAGAGCGGCGCGCCGGCGGCTTGACCTTGAGAGCGCGCGCCGCGGGGGGGGGATCGCGCGAGACCGAGAAAAAGATAGACCGGCTTTGCTCGTACTCCTCTCCATGCTCCTCTACAAATGAGACGACGTAATTCCACTCATGCTACACGGCGCCGCCGGCGGGCCGATTCCTCCACGGCCCGTCCCACCCCGCCGCCGCGCTGCCCGCGACGCTACCCGGCGCGGCGGCGTCCCACCCCCACAGCTTGATCAGGCCGTCGTGCGACGCGGTGGCGATGAGGTCGAGCGGCTCGCTCCACGCCGTGTCGTACACCACATCCGTGTGCCCGCCGAGCCGAGCGGCGAGCTCGCCCGAGCTCGCGTGCCAGAGGAACGCGCCGCCGTCGTCTGAGCCGGAGGCGACGAGGGTGCCGCCCTTGGCGAAGCGCGCGCGCACAAAGTTGCGCGCGGTGTTCTGGTGCCCCTTGAGCACGAGGAGCGGCTTGGCGGTGCGCACGTCCCACAGCCGCAGCGCGTTGTCTTTAGACGACGAGACAAGGTGCACGCCGTTGGGCGCGAGGTCGACCGAGGTCACCTGTTCACAGCAGTGGCAGGGCTCAGAGGTGTGAAGAGACGCCGCTGGGCGCGAGGCCACGGCCGAGCCCACCTCCCCCAGCGGGCTCTCGAAGCACTTGAGGCAGAGACCGGATCGCGCGTCCCAGAAGCGGACCGTCGCGTCCTTGCCGCCAGACACGATCAGGTTGCCCGCCGAGTTGAACACGGCGCTCGAGACGCTGCGCTCGTGCCCCACCAGCGATCGCAGCAGCGCGCCCGTCGTCAGATCGTACAGCCGCACCGCGGCGTCGTACCCGCCGCTCATCCCGACCGCCTAGGAGCGAGCTCGCCAACGACTCAACCCAACGCCTGAGGCACCGTACCCCGCACCTCCTCGCAACTCGGCCTCGCTCGGGTGAAGCCCGACCGTGTACGCGTCGCCCTCGTGCGAGCCTGTCAAGGAATGAATTCACTCATCAACCATGACCGGCCGTGTAGCCGTCGCCCTCGTGCGTACCTAGCCTGAGCCCCGCGCCGCTAACCCTAACCCTAACCCTAACCCTAACCCTAACCCTAACCCTAACCCCAACCCTCGTGCGAGCCTAGCCGCAGCCCCGCGCCGCTAACCCTAACCCTAACCCTAACCCTAACCCTAACCCTAACCCTGACCCTCGTGCGAACCTAGCCGCAGCCCCGCGCCGACGCCCGCACTGCCCGCTACGCCGCCGGCGGCGTAGCTCGCGACCGCGTCGCGCGCCTACGTGCTGAGTACGCCAACTGAGGGCGGGGAGACGGTCTTGTGCAGCGTCTTCAGAGCACCGCGTGAACACAACGGATCGGAATACAGTGACTACAGCTGAATACGGCCGAATACATGTTGTGCATGCACAACATGTACATGTACATGTCCTCTGGAGCGCTAGTCGGAGTGCAAGAGCACGTGTTCCGCTTCTAGGGTCGCGCGCGTCCCACAGCCGCACCCGGCCGTCCGCGCACGCCGAAGCGAGCAGCGGCACGCCACCTCCCCCCCCGCCCCGCGTGGCGACCGCCCACACGCGAGACGGGTGCTGCAGCACGCACACCGACCCGGCCCAGCCGCACCCGCCCGCAGACACGCCCGCAGACTCGCTGCCGCCCGCAGACTCGCGCGCGTCGCTGCCACCCGCGGCGACCGCAGGCGGCCCAACCTATTGCGAGAGCTTCACTAGAGTGGCATTGGCAAGCTCATCCTCACCCCCCCCCCCACCCCCCCACCGCACAAACACCGCAAGCGGGCCAGCCTCCCACAGCCGTACGGTGGGGGCGTTCGAGCCCGACACGAGCAGCTCGCCTGCATAATGCATGCACAGATATGTAGCATACCCATCTGAAGGATTCAAGCCTATAAGACACCAGTAGTCTCGGCGCCGCCGCCGCCGCCGACCTGCAGCCACGCGACGCTCTTGACTCCGCCCCTGTGGCCTCGGAGGCAGAGGCGGGCGCGGTTCGGCAGCAGCGGCAGCGAGTAGTCGCAGAGGAGCTAGCCGAG
>NW_005202428.1:19198-99213 GCF_000372725.1 Emiliania huxleyi CCMP1516 | reverse complement strand
GCACTTTTGGTAAGATTCCCTCCACCGTCCACGGGCCAGGTACCGAGGTGATGGGAGTCCGCCTCCCGCCTGCCCTCTAACGCATGGGGGAAGGGGGGGGGCGGTATAACCGTCTTTCCCCGGGGTTGTTTGCAGCTTTTTGGGGGGGGGGGGGGGGGCTCCAAGAGGGGGGCCCTCGGGAAGAGCCCCCCCCCCCCCCCCCCCCCCCCCGCCGCCGCCGCGCGCACGGCGCGACACACACACACACCTCTTCGGCTGCCTCAGGTTGCTGCAGCTCCAGAAGCACCTAAGGTGGGGTAAGGTAAGGTAAACGCACGAGGTGGTGGGGCAAGGGCCGGGCTGTCCCTCGCGACTCCACGTTTGGACGACAGGAGCCGCACGGCATGAAAAGTGCATGGCCCAGTGCGCGTGGGTGAGCGGTGTGGGAGTGTGTGAAGGAGTGTGTGAAGGAGTGTGTGAAGGAGTGTGTGGAGGAGTGTGTGAAGGAGTGTGTGGAGGAGTGTGTGGAGGAGTGTGTGGAGGAGTGTGTGAAGGAGTGTGTGAAGGAGTGTGTGAAGGAGTGTGTGGAGGAGTGTGTGAAGGAGTGTGTGAAGGAGTGTGTGAAGGAGTGTGTGAAGGAGTGTGTGAAGGAGTGTGTGAAGGAGTGTGTGAAGGAGTGTGTGGAGGAGTGTGTGAAGGAGTGTGTGAAGGAGTGAAGGAGTGTGTGGAGGAGTGTGTGAAGGAGTGTGTGAAGGAGTGTGTGAAGGAGTGTGTGAAGGAGTGTGTGAAGGAGTGTGTGAAGGAGTGTGTGAAGGAGTGTGTGGAGGAGTGTGTGAAGGAGTGTGTGAAGGAGTGTGTGAAGGAGTGTGTGAAGGAGTGTGTGGAGGAGTGTGTGAAGGAGTGTGTGGAGGAGTGTGTGAAGGAGTGTGTGAAGGAGTGTGTGAAGGAGTGTGTGAAGGAGTGTGTGAAGGAGTGTGTGGAGGAGTGTGTGAAGGAGTGTGTGAAGGAGTGTGTGAAACACCTCGTGCTGCTGCAGCAGTGACTCGCGCGCCGCCGCCGCCCCCTCCCAGTCCCGCACCACCTGGTTTCTCAGTCAGCAGTCAGGACTCGCGACATCCCGCGCACGCCGCGCCCGGCGTCTGCCCACACCTCGTGCACGGAGCGGCAGGTGAGGAGGTAGCAGAGGTCGCGGAACCTGTTCACAGCTGGAGGTGTGAATAGACGCCGTTCACAGAGCAGGTGAGGAGGTAGCAGAGGTCCCGGAACTCTGCGGGCGACGGCGCGCAGCTCTCGAGTGGCTTGAGCCGCTTCGTCAGCTGCGTGAACGCCTTGTGCTGCTCGCCTCCGTCCAGCAGCTCGAGAAACTGCAGCCGGTACGCGGCGTACAGGAACACCTTCCATGCACCGCCATTCTGTCAGGAACCAACTGGGAGCTGCAGCCGGTGCACGGCGTCTAGGCAGGCCTTCTGCTCGCACGTGCCGGCGATGGCACGGGGCACGAGCTTCTCCATCTCGGGCCAATCGCCGTCGAGCACCGCGCGCCGGAGCCGCCGCACCGCCGTCCGCGCGCGCTGCGCATCGAGCGAGCGCACGTTGGCCTCGTCCTGCACCGTCGCGACCTACCGCGGTTTGGCAAAGGACGCGTCGTGGACGCGTCGTGGGCGTGCTCGTGGCGTGGCACCGGCGTGGCGGCGAGCGGAGCAGCGGTCGAGGCGTGGGACAGCCTCAGGAATTGCAAGCCTCGGAGGCTTGGGGCGGGAGAGGCGCGCAGGCTCACCGCCGCAGTGTAGCCCTCGTCGTGCAGGTACTGGACGATCATCTGGAGGATCTCCTGCTTCGTCCGCGCGTCCTGTCCGTCCACGAGCAGTTTGCCGGCCGCAGGCGGGCAATTCGTGCCGTTCATCTGTCGAGAGAGAGGTCAGCCAAGCCAGCCCTGCGTTCGGACTTTTTGCGGGGTATGGTGTGGTCAACTCACGCCGCCCCCATACCTACCTACATACATACATAGTCTTGCGAGGGGTGGATGCTAACCTCGCGTGGGTAGGAGGTGCTCTGCGAACTGCCTCGCGCGAGGGGCGTGTGGCATCTCTCGCGAGTCTTGGAATAGTCTTCCCTGACCCCGCCCGCCTGCCCGCCTGCCCTGCCCAGCTGGCTGATAAGATCTTTTCACCTTGACTTGGTGGAGTACAGGCGCGGGGGGCGTGTGGCTGAGACTGAACTGGCTCGCCTGCCAACCTCGAAGGGGCTGCCGTCCACCCGTCGCTGCTCAGGCGTCAGGCCGGGGGAGGGGGGGAGACCTCCTGTTCCTCGCGGAACGGGAGTAGGCCCCTCCTTGCCCGGTCAGGAAGCAGGGCGGTGGTCGTGCCATCGTCGCTTCGAAGGCACACACGCACGCCGCATTCGTCGCCGGCGCGCGACAGGCTCCCGTCGGCCGGACTGTCCTCGACGAGTGGGTGTCGCCAACCAAAGCGACACGCACTCGAGGGTAGTGCCGACGGGACGCGGCTCGAGGGCGACTCTCGCGAAGGCACGGCTGGCAACCGTGGCGTGGGGCTCGCGTTCGACAAGACCGGGATCGCTCTACCGGCAAACCTCTCGCTGACATGCGCGCCCCGTCGAGCTGACGGCGGGCGCGCTGAGGTCGCACGCCAAGCCAAGTTATATGCCAATGGCATGCGATCAAGAATCGGCTCACGCGCCTCTACTCGCATACGCTCACCCATAGAATTGTCACCGCCAGTGAGTGCGAGATAGGGCTAGCGGCTGGCGGCTAGCCCCTGAGGAGAGTGACCAGAGACACCTCACATGACCCCACACACGGTCTAGTCCGGCCTCGCGGTCGGCGGAGATTGCTAGAGGACGAGCAAGACTGCTCCAGCCTCACGCGCTCGCCCCTGTCGTCTGTTGTGTTGTTGTGCCCTTGTTTGTTCCTTCGGCGACTTGGCTGGGGGAGACGACAGGGGGGGTGCGCGGCCTTGAGTTATGTGTACGCCAACTCAGGGTGTGTGGCAGCCAGCTGATCAGCTGGCTGTGTGTCTTGTGAGCTTGTTTGTGTCTGTGTGTCGTTCGTGCGTGTCGCCATCATCTGTCCCGCGTCCACCCATACCGCGTTGGTGTCCAGTCCGAGCCTGACTGTTGTTCATCTTTCTACATACATACATACTCACGCTCAAACGCCCACGATGTTGTGGAGGGGACATATGCTGATGATCCTGGCCCGATTGGTGCGCTCAGAAAGCTTCTGGGGCGGTCGTTAAGATTCGCTCCCCGCACACCGGCCCGGAAGTATGGTACCCTAGATTCTTTTGCCTTTCGGCGCAGCTCCGCCCTCCTCGCAGCATATCTTGGCCCCTCGAGTCTATCGAGCTCTCCTCGCGCAAGGACGAGTCTTCTGACGCCCACTGCGATCATTTGCCGCCACCCAGCGGGCCAGATGCTCGGATTTCTCGCTTTTTTTTCGGGTATGGAGTCCTTCATGTGGCGTACTCACTAACACAGCCGGGGATGCCGTCTCCGTCCGAGTCGGGATCCAGCGCGTCAGGCAGGCCGTCGCCGTCCGTGTCGGCGGTGTTGGACTCCTTGGCGTCGGGAATGCCGTCGCTGTCGCTGTCGGCCGCGCCCTCCTCGGCGTCGGGCTTGCCGTCGCTGTCCGAGTCGGGGTCGATCGAGGTAGCCGGGGATGCAAACGCCGTCCACGGAGCCCTCCACCGAGTTGGGGATGTCGCCGTCCGAGTCGGGATCCAGCGCGTCAGGCAGGCCGTCGCCGTCCGAGTCGGGGTCGAGGTAGTCGGGCTTGCCGTCGCTGTCCGAGTCGGGGTCGAAGTAGTCGGGCTTGCCGTCACCGTCGTCCGAGTCGGGGTCTGGGCACGGGACTGGCGCGCACTGGCACTAACACAGGTACACTGGAAAAGAATTTTCGGGCGCCGTCTCACCGCACCACAGGCACGGGATCGGCGCGACAAAAGTAAAAAACAAAAACTCTGACACGAAGTGTTTGGTATTGCTAACAATCTCTCTCTCTGGCGCGCACTGGCACTAACACAGCATACACAGGTGCACCACGGGAGCCAAAAAAGAAGTAGAAAGTAGCTCGCCCACGAAGGTGCCCCGGACGCGGACACGAGGCCAGCCACGGTGGAGCGAGGGGAATGTTGAGTGAGTGAGTGAGCCGTGCGAACGCGGACGCTGGGACCGGAGAGCGCGCCCGCCTTCCCGTCGCCTGCAAGCTGCGCGCATGTCTGCCATCCACGCGACTCCCTCGCCGACGCCGGCAATATGAGTAAAGGAGCCTGTCACCTGCTGCCGTCGGCGTGCCGGTAGACGTGCTAGGCCGATGCTAGGTCCAGGACACTTGCAGTGGACCCTCGTGCAAGGCAGATGCAGAAGCCAAATGCGTAGCAGCGTCCTACTCGTCGAAGCGTGAGAAGGCAAAGTGGGTAGAATATGGGGACCTCATCTCGTACAAAGCAGCCTCCCCCTCGATTGCACCCTCAGCCATGGCCACGGTTGTAAAATTGCCTGCGTCGGGATACTTGTCCAGGAGGCCATACCGTGGCGTCAAAGAAGAGAATGACTGCCCAATGATCCCATGCGGAAGTGATCGCGCGGCGGCATCGCCCCTACCACTAAAACTGACATCCAGGCGGTGTTTTGGGCCCGAGATCCTGTCATAGACACGGTTACCTTGCACTACGATAGACCAGTTCCCGAGAGTGAAAGTGGCGGTGGAAAACGTCATCTCAATCCTGAGTTCGCCACATTGTTTGGTCCCCCACCTTCCAAATTGGAAGTGACGGCGCTTGCACGACCCGTTGATGACCTTCCATCCCCAGTTGTCGTCATTTAGCTCGGTTGCCCACATTGAGGCATTCGTCGGGGATCTAGCGCGGACGACAATATGCGCTTCGGTTATGAAACTACCGTGGACAGTGAGCTTGCCACCATGCAGCAGAAATGTTGCATCCTCAGTCTTGACATTTACGGCCAACCATGGGGCGGAGAAGAAGTTGTACAAGACGCCGTTGCGGCCCCGAAAATCAGCCTTCCCCCCGTGCGCAAAGTGAATATGAGGGTCTTGGCGCACCGAGGCAGGCATGATGCGGCCCTCTGCGTCAGGCGGTGGAGGCAGCGGCAGTGGCGGCGGCGCGGGCGGCGGGTCGCACATGGCGTAGTGTGTCACCCTGGCGTCCACGTCCAGAGCGCTTGCGTCGTTGCTGTTGCATGTGACGCAGAACGACGTGCTGCCCACACTCTCGCCGTAGCTGAAGCCCTCGCACGCCGCCGCGGCGGCGCAGTCGGTGTAGCAGTCGATGAAGCTGCCGCCCTGGGTGCCGCTGGTGGGTGAGAGGCGGTAGCCGCCGCTCGCCGCGCACTTGCTGCCTGCTGCTGACAGCGAAGTGCAGGTAGACGCTGACATTGCACGGCTCTGCCCCGAGAGCCGAGTTTCGCCAGCAGGCCCCCGGTGTACTCGAGTAGGCGTCGAGATGGCGATGAGGGGCAAACGGCCACGACACGCTTTTATGATCTATTAGCTTGACACCCATACCGCGTTGGTGTGTGTACTTGTTACGTGAAAACCCGCTGGGACCCGGACGCCAGCACACACGGCTAGATTTCATGGCGGGCCGCCTAGGCCCTGGGGTCGGAGTCAGAATCGGTTGGGTGGCCGCGCAGGGCGCGGGCTTCGCTTTCGGGGGCGGTCAGGGAGGGGTCGGGGCGCTGCAGGGGAGCGCGAGGCGGTGCGGGCCTCCTGGGCCACCCGAGAGGCTTCAGCATCTGGGTGCGGCGGCGGCGGGAGGGCGGGCCGGTTGCGGCCGGTAGGAGCTGGGAGGCATTCGCCTCGCGCGGTGGCGGTGGCAGCCGCGCGAGAGAAGGGCCGGCGGGGAGCTCGGAGGCGGTGGCCTCTGAGACAGGGCGATGGCGTTGGCGGAAATGCGAGAGCGTGTGGGCAATGATCCCCTCCCAGTGGCCAGGGTCCCCTCGAGCAGGCCGCTCGCGGCGCGGCTGTGGCCGGCGGGGCTGAGACGCGAGTTTGTCGAGGGACTGCTCGAGGGCACGGTTGGCGGCTTCCTCTGCAAGAGCAGTTGCGAGATGGTCGTCCCCGTCAGACGGAGGGTCGTCGGAAGAGTCATCACCCGAGGAGGTGTCCTCGGGGGAGCCGTCGGTGGGTGGCGCGTCCTTGGTAGAGGAGCGGTTCGCGCGCAAAGACTCGAGCAGGCCAGAGGGGAAGCGGGGGGCGTAAGTGTATTGGCGGTCTAGGCCTAGGGCCTTGAGACGCGCGCGATCGTAATGCGAGGACCTCCGGTAGAACCCACGGGGGCCGGTGGGCCGGTGGGCATACATGGGGTCATGATCGCGGTACAGAGGGTAGCCAGATATCTCGAGGTGGGAGATGACGCCAAATTGCTGACGCACGTGATCTCTGAAGCGCCATTGCTGCTCCGCCTTGGCCAGAGCCCGCTTCCGTTGCCCCCTCTGCCGAGCACTCGTGGGCGTTCCAGTCCGAGCCTGGCTGTTCTTCACCTTTCTACCTAACCTAACTGGATAGGGTCGAATCCGCGTGGTACGGGCGGGAGAGAGAGAGAGAGAGAGAGAGAGAGAGAAAAACCGGCACTTTTTCGGTGCTGGTAGCCCCCCCAAAACAGGCGCGCGCAGCGCGCCCAGGGGCGCCGCAGGCGCCCCAAGCGGCGCGGAGCGCCGCCGCAGGCGGCGGACAGCAGGTGCGCGAAATTAAACGCCATTTTCGGCTCCGCGGTTTTGCCACTAACATTGAAATCCGGTACAAAACGACTTAGCCGAAACAACAGACAGACAGACAGAGAGCACACACGTTCGAGACGGGGGTGCGCCGACCACCGTCGCGGACCCAGTAGAGCTAGATGGTCCCACATGATGCGCCCTTAGCCTCTGAGCTCGTCCTAGACGTTTTAGGGAAGCGTGGGCAGACCAGAACGCGGCCACGGCGACGCTCCGAGGCTATCAGCAGCGCTGGCGGCGATCGTGGCGACGGCGCCTCGCCGCTGCAGCGGCACAGAATCGAGGAAGTGGCGTTGGTGGCAGCATCAATGAGATATGAAGGCGGCCGTAATGCTGGTGGCGCCTTCGAGGGCGGCGGGGAGGGCGGTAGCAGCGACGGCGGTCGAGTCATGTGGCAGGGGTGGCAAGATGCAGCAGGGAGGCTTGAGTTAGCGACGCGGGGCGGTGGCGTGCCAGCAGGTAAGCGGCGGCGGCGGAGAGCAGGTGCGCGAAATAAAGGCCAATCTTGAGATATCCATTTTGCACCACCTTTGGATTTCTGGTACAAATTGACTTGTGGATCTTGAAGGCACGCGCAAGAGCGCACCAGGCAAGTTGACTCAACCTCGGATCTCGCTGCCGCTAAGCGTGGCGTCGATTATCAAACGAGCGGTGACAGTAGCGGTGGCAGCGGCGGCAGCGTCGACAGGAGCACCTACTGCAGTGTCAAATGTGAGCTGGGAGGCGGGAGGCAGATGCAATAGGAGCGGGAGAGTGAGATCGTCAGCCAGCAAGGCAGACCTTTACGGCGCGGCTGCGGGCGCGTTTGCAGTGACATGCGATCCATGTGGCAGCAAAGGCACGGCGGGAGTAGCGCGTATGCAGGCTGGTGAGCGAGGGTGGCGCGTCGCGAGTGGCGGTGCAGCCAGTCGGTGGCGGGTGCTGGCGACCGGCAGAGAGATGCAGACGGCGCGAGAGATGACCCTGCGGAGAGGCGAGGTGACGGGCGATCCGCGACGGTGGGAGAGGGCTGAGCATCGCCATGTCTCGCTCCGGCACCATCTTGCCGAAGCGCAGGCCCGGGAAGGCGGTGTTTTTGATGTAGCGGAGCCGCGCCGTGTCGTGCTTGTTGTACCGCCCTTGGCGGCCGGCGTAGCGCTGGTGCACACCGTGCAAGATCGACTGCAGCTCGAGCTGGTGGCTGACGATGTCCTCGCCGCTCTGCAGCGCCGGCGACAGGCACATGGCGCCAGCAGAGGAGATCTGCGAACAGGGCGAGTCGACGCTGGCAGGTCAAGCAGCGTCGACTCGCTACCAGCAACGAATGGGTACCCTCCCCAAAACCGCCAATGGCCGTTATCCGTTAGTGCGGACGTCGCCGCGGCTCGCCTCTGCCGCGGCGGCTGCTGCGCGCACGCGGCGGCGCGGCTCTCTCGCGAGACGGCTGGCGACGCGGCTCGCCGCCGACATGCGCTGCGCTCGTCCGACAGTCCGCAGCGTGGCGTGCGCGGCGCTGCGCGCGGCTTTGCGAGCGCTTCTGCGCCTGCACTGCCTCTCCCTGTTGCTGCTGGTGGTGGTGATGATGCTGCTGCTGTGCATATGCTGCTGCTGGCGCGGCGCGGCTCTGAGACTGGGCTCGACGCGCGCGTCGCAAGCATCTGACGAGGCGGGCGGCGTCGGGCAGGTGCGCCTCTCTCTTTGGTGGTGGTGCTGCTGCTGCTGCTGCTGCTGGTGGTGCAGATGCTGCTGCTGGTGCGGTGCGGCTCTCCGACTCGACTCGGTGCGCGCGTTGCGGCGATCTGACGCGGCGGGCGGCGTCGCGGGCGGCAGCGATCGCGGCTCGACGGTGGAGGTGGAGGCTGGTGGCTGTGGTGGACTTTGAGTTTATTTCATGGTGGAGTACGGGGACCGGGGGGTCAACCGGGAGGCAGGGGGTTCGACCTGGCGACGGAGGACCGTGGGCCATCGCGGGGACTGCTGCGTACGGAGGACGCGGCAGGCAGATCCGGATGGTCTCACCCGGTGGGAGGCACCGAGGCGTCTGGGACGCTCCACTCTACCTTAAGCTCCTGAGGGGCGCGTGGTTTTAACCACGTAGTACGACTACAGCCCACCACAGACACCCTCCCTCTCCACACGTGTGCACACACCCTCACCCTCTCCCCTCTCCTCTCTCTCTCTCTCCTCTCTCTCCTCTCCTTGTCTGTGCTGTCTGCCTGATTCAGGCACTAATTCTGCCGATGCGTGATTGTGTGTGGGCTGCTCCGAGGGGGCCCTGTGCGATCCGATGGGTAGGGAGTCTGTGCCCGGGCGGTGTCCGGTGCGGAGTCTCTCTCTGATCCCACCTGTGGTGTTGGGTGTGAGGTCGTGGAAGCTTCGATCCCAAGGGGGGGAGCCGAGCCCACTCATAACCAACTCTCAGGGGCAGTAGGTGGGCGAGCCTCGAGCGCGCTCATCTCGATCGTCAAGGCGTCGCTACGCGCGGTCTTCCGCGGGGGGAGCTTCGTCGACGGGTGCGGGAGCGCGGCGCAGCCAGTGCCGTGGCGATGCCTCCGGCTGTTTGCGGCGGGCGGCTTGCTGCTCACTGCGATGGCGAAAAACTCGTCTCGCCACACGCCAAGGGCTTATGCTCTGGCGAGACGTGAGGCACATGCGCCCAGGAGGGGAGGGAGCATGTGTAACGACACTGCTAGAGATGCCTTTCGGGGCCCAGAGATAAAACTTCTGTGATGCCATGCGTGACCTAGTAGTGTCCCCAGCTATGGGCGTGTCCACGTTGGAGCCAGGTGTGGTGTGGGCGCGAGAATAGCTCCGCCGTTCATGGAGGCAACCGATGCGAGTCGACTGGTGTGTGTCGTCGTGGTTTCGTATCAAGAATTCTCTCTCTCTCTACGGGCGGGACCCCTCGATCGTCTCGCCCTCCCTCACTGGTGTGTTCATTGGGGGGGGGTCATAACAAACACGGTACAGGATCGAGGTGCACGCTGCAGAAGCAGTGTCGTCCCCACTCTCCCCGACGGTGATGGCGGTGTGACCGATCGAGCTACAAGAGGAGCTTGTTCAGCAGGATCAGGGGTGGGCCGAGCAGTTCCTCACTCACTTCCTCAATGGGTGAGCATCAGACCTCGGGCGGGTCTTCCCTTTCACCCATCGGCTCACAACGAAGGCGCTCTCAAAAAAATCCCGCTTCGCGCGATATCTCGCCCGTATCTCGCCGATCCACAAGCTCTTTGCTGCTGTTGACAACGAACAGCTCCATGGGCGCCTCGAGTCCCAGTGGCAAAACACAGCAGTGCTGTCAGCCTTCATCGCGAGCATCTCGATTGGGTGCGTCTTTACCGAGATTGATCTCGATGAGACGGACCGTGACTTCAGCGCGAAAAGACCATTCGGTCGATCTTCTTCCTCGCAGCGACCCTCTCCTCGGTGGCCCTCCTCGTGGCCACCGTCCTCCTCATCTTGAACTTGACGTCGCTCACGCTCATCCCCATGCAGTACGTAGACGATCTGCTTTACAAGAGTGCGCTGCTGCCGCTCGCAAGCACCCCCCCCCCCCCCCCAGACGTCCAGCCCACTTTCCCGTTTAAACCCAGAGCTCACCAGATCGAGACCGGCCGCCGCAGTGGGCGCCGCCGAGGGCATCCCGGCGGTCCTCACCGTCGTCGCGCTGGTCCTCTTGCTCGCGTTGTTTCCACTGTACATGTTCATCCTGTTCGGCCACAGGGAGCTTTACGTCGTTCTCGTGTTCACAGTCCTCTCTACAATATCTGGGCTGGCCTATTTTGCATGGATGACGGCCTCGCAGGCCCAGTTCCTGGACCAATACCTGAACAACTACGCAGACAAAGGCGGCGAGGCGAAGCGCACTCCAGCTGGCGACGTCCAGCTGACGAGCGACCCGAGCACGAGCTGAACAGCAAGCATGCTTAGTACACAAAACAGGTTACATGCCTTGTGCGTGTTTGGCCCCCCCCCCCGTTTGGTAAGGTAAGGTAAGGTAAACTTCTCCACACACACGAGGTGGTGGGGCAAGGGGGGGCAACCCTCGCGTCTCCACGTCTGACGACAGGAGCCCCACGGCATTCAAAGTGCAAGGCCCGGTGCGCGTGGGTGAGCGGTGTGTGTGTGTGTGTGTGTGTGTGTGTGTCCCCGCGTTTGCGAAAGGGCGTGAGCGAAAGGGCGTGCAGGTGCACGCGTTTTGTTTGGCACGTTTGCGTGTTGAATCGTACGTCTAGATATTGGTCGGATGTATACTGTATGTGTAGAGTCTACCGGCTAAAAGCCGTACAGAGCACGGATGTGATTGTGTGTAGCGTGCTTTTAGGTTAGAGCCGTACCTGGCACTAGACCACAGACAAGTCGTGAAATGCCTTTGGGCGTTTAGTGGTGCGCTTTTCACGTTTGGGCGGCGGCCGGGAGGGCCCACGGCCACACGTTGAGCATGACGTCCGGCGCGTGCACATTTGGATAGTCAAGCGGCGTCGGGAACGCCTTGGCCGCCCTCGCAACGCGCGCGGCATCGGGGACGAGGCGGCGACTGAGGTAGCTCACCTCGAGCGTGCGTGGCACGAGCGTGCCGAGCACTTCGGTGAACTTTTGCGCGGCGGCGTCAGCATCAACGTCGAGCCCGTGGTTGTTGACGTGGACGTGCACGACGACGAAGTGAACATTGAGCTTCTCGAGCAGCGCCGCGTGGAAGCCCATGGAGGCCAGCTCATCCAGCCCGTGAAACTCGATGACCAGGTGATCGAATGAATCGAGCACGGCGCCCGGGCACGCCCACAGCGCCTCCCACTCTGCGCCCTCCACGTCGCACTGCAGGACCTTTCGCACGTCGAGCTCGCCGAAGCGGCGCACGTGGCTCTCGAGCGTGTCGAGGCGCGCCGCGGCGTCGCGCGACGCACCGAGGCCCTCGTCGTAGAAGGTAAACTGCGGCAGCGGCGGCGTGTAGGCACCGCCGAGCGTCATATCGAATTGGCGCACCAGCCTCAACCCATGCTGCGTCACCAGCTCGGCGTCGAAGCTCACCTCCTGCGAGACGCCGTACGAGTAGCACACGTCGCAGCCGCGCGGCGATACCATCACGTACCCGCCGTCGCCAAAGTAGCGCGTCGCGGAACCACGCTCGACTCGGCGCGGCGCGGCGCCGACGCGCACGAGCGGCATGCCGGGAACATCGTACACCACCAACTGCCGCAGCAGCCGTGACGCGAGGCTGAGCAGTCCACACGGCCCGAGCGCCACCAGCAGGCGTGGCGAGTGCGCGAGCAGCGCGCACACGCTCGCGTGGTCGCCACCGCGGCAGCGCGCGGCGCAGTCGAGCGGCGCGCCGTAGCCACTCGCCTGGTTGAATGGCCAGCGCGGCGGCGGCACCACAGCCGCCTCGAGGCTCTGGAGCGGCACGCCGTCGGTGCCGAGGCCCACCTCGTCCATGTCGAGCTCCCACCATGCCTCGCCGTCACTCTCCATCGTCTCTCCATCGTGCATTGGCTAGGAGAATTTCACATACACTAGCAGGCTGGCTCGCTAGTCGCTCGCCGGGCCCCGCGCAGCACACAGCCTTTTTAATTGCATTGCCGTTCTTAACGGAGTCGCTTAGGCGGCTCCGGTGGTGTGCCGGTGATAGTACTAGCACGCGCCAGTTCGCACCTGTGTCGAGCCTGTGTCCTGTGAGAGAGAGTTGTTTTGTTTAAATTCTTTTCTTTAGAGTTGTTTTGTTTAAATTCTTTTCTTTATAGGCTGTCCTCCTTTTGAGTTTTGACCCCCCGCTAAACGCGCGAGGCGGTGGCGGCGGTGGTGCGGGGGATTGACAGGGGAGGCGGCGGGATTGACAGGGGATGGGGCGGCCACGAGCGGAGCGGCGGCGAGAGGGGGGGCGGCGGCGAGGCGCCAACGAGCGACGGCCTGCAGATGCAGCGTCTGTCTGTCGTCCTCCACACCGCTGTGGCGTGGCAGACGGTGAACGAGCTAGCGTGCGGGGAGAGCGGCATTGTGCATGGTGCGGAGTGCATTGCCGTTCTTAACGGAGTCGCTTAGGCGGCTCCGGTGGTGAGCCGGTGTGTGTGCCAGTCCGCGCCAGTCTGCGCCCTTGTGTCGTGCCAGTGTGTGCTGTGAGAGAGGCTTGTGTTTTAAGAGTTCTTTTTCGAAAACGCGCACGGGCGCGCGCGCACGCCGCCGCCGCCCGTCGCCCCGCCGGCAAAACCGTCAGGTCCGCCGGGCGCGCCGCGACGCGTCGCCGCAATGGCGGGCAGTGACGTGGTGGAAGCCATGCAGCTCGCCCTCGAGCCATTTCATGTATATGCAGCACCTTGCCGACGACTTTGGCGTTTGGGCGGCGCAAGCCGGCGAAAAACAATCGCTCCAGAGCTGTCGGTAACTCCGTACACAGAGCGAGAGCTGCCACTTGCCAGCACCCCGCCCAGCACCAGAGCTCTGCTGCTAGGGGGGGGGTCCCGACCCCCCCAGCACCAGAGACAATGACTGACCCGAGACAGATAGACAGAGTGACACGGGTCACAGCTTGCGCGATCCTCGCCCGATGCTTTCTTGCTGAGCGCTAGAAAACGACGACCGCTCCGCGAGACTCGCGTTCCACCTTGCGATGTTCTCGGGGTGCTCCCTGTTGACGAGTTTGCCCTTCAGATGCGGCGGCACGTTGTCGCCAAAGCGGTGAGCGGTGTGCGCGCCGTCCCAGGAGAGGTGCCAGTTGTTGACACCGAAGCGCGGGTTGTCCATGAGCGACGCGAGCATGGAGTTGCAGCACGTGATGCTATCGAAGACGGGCAGCCGGGTCGCCGCGCGCACGGCGTCCGAGTAGGGCGGAAGCTCCGTGCACTCAAACAGGATGGCGCGGATCGGCTTGGCCGTGCCCGCGTGTTTGGCAACGGTGTCCTCTGCCAGGCGGACGAGGTGCGGCACGACGGAGTCGACATCGACGCGGTCACCATTCGCGACTGCCTCGAAGCCAGGCACGTCCTCGCAGCCGACGATGACGAAGCGCGTGTCGTCCGGGTCCACGCCGCACTCCTTCTTGATGATCTCACGCATGGGCTTGAGCGACTCGCCGTTGGCGGTGAAGAGCGCGATCTGCTCGTCGGCGGCGTAGGCACATACAACGGCGGGCAGCTGGCAGAGCGACGACATGAAGACGGGCTTGCTGGTGACGGACCGTGCGAGGGCCTGAAAGTACATGAAGAAGCCGCAGTCGCCTGTGATGCCCGCCACACCCTGCTCGTCGAGCCACGTGATGGCGTCAATGAAACGCTGCTTGACGTCGTCAGGCAACTCGCCACTCTGGCATAACTCAAAGGTCAGGCCGGGCACGACACGATAGAACACGTCGTAGTAGAAGGAGCCCGGGTGGTCAACGTCACCGAGGGCGGGCGGGTAGTCGTAGTCGAGCCGTATCACGCCCAGTGAGGGGTGATCGGCAACGAGCAGCTTGGCATCATCATTGGCGGGCGGCAGCTGCTTGAAGCGACCGCCTTCGTCAAACTGGGCGTGATGGCCCACCTCATGGAAGCGACTATCCTCAATCGCCGCGAGGCGGCTGTCCTCAAACTGGGCGTGATGGCCCACCTCATGGAAGCGACTATCCTCAATCGCCGCGAGGCGGCTGTCCTCAAATGACGCGCCCGACCGCAGAGTCGACCCGGCGCAGCCCATGGTGGAGAGATATCTCTGGTCGACGGCGGTCAATCTCACGATTGTCGATCAAAACCGGCGGGCTTTGTGACGCCGTTTACGCAATGGATTTGCTTTCGTTTTTCTTTTCGTTTCTTTTTCTTTTTCTTTTTCATTTGCGCGGCGACGGAGGTGGGGACGGACGGGCGCTAACTATGGGCGACTACATGACGAAGGTTCGAGGACGACTACTCGCCGCCTGGGTCGTTTGGGGCGCGCGGCTCGGTGCTCTGTGGTCGGATTTGTGACGCCGCCGCACCGCGCCGCGGCCGGGGGCCCTCCGGAGGCCGAGGATGGCCGTGACGGACCGGGACGAGCTCTGGGAGGTAAAGTGTCAGTGTAATATTGTAGAAACCAATCTTTCATGTCCACAATATCTCTCAGTCTAGCTAAGCCTGGGAAGGCGATGCCGGGGCCGTACAGCAGCTTGATGGTGCTTCGCCGGCGTGCGTCCCGGAGCGGTCCCGGACGGGCGGTCCGTGGGAGGAAAACGAGGGACAGCGCCGACGGCGCTCTGATTCGACTTTTAACTTCAAACAAAGACTGCGGCGCGTGCGACTGTCAGGAGCGGATCCGTCAGTTAGTCGTGTTGCGTGTATCGCGCGCCTTGCGGGGGCGGGCGCGGAAAAGAGATAAGGAGGCGGGCGAGGTGGTATCACGCGAGGAAGGCGAGGCGATTTATCGCGCGACGCTCGAGTCGCTGTTGGCGTCCACCGGGTGGACGCCGCGCGCCGCGGAGGAGAGGGCGCGCGAGGAGCAGCGTGCGCATGTTCGGCAGATGCGCTGGGCAAGGGAGCACGGCCGGGGGGAGCCGGTCCGGTGCTTTGACGCGGAGGAGTACGACGAAGGCGACGACGCTTTCGACGCGCTCTTCGACGGGGGCTCGGGGTACGGGTGGGATTCCCCCTCGGGGGGCGGCGCTTTCTTCTAGGCGCCCGCCTTGACCCAACATAGAGGGCGTTGTGTAGCCTAGCTTTTGGGTAATATAAAGAGGCACCTTGCGCCTCGACCGCGAACCTCAGACACAGACGCGGGGTACACATGGCGACTTTGGAACGCCTGCTGGCCGGCGACGACGCCGCGCCCGCCATCCGCGTGACGCCGGAGGGCCCGGTCTTTACGCGCGGCGCGCTGCGCGCCGACGTCAAAGCCGTGTCCGTCGCGCTAGCCCGAGCCGGAGTCTTGCGAGGTGACGTGGTCTCGCTCTGCTTCCGGAACCAGGTCCGCCTCCCTCGCCGCGTGCGTGTCACAGCTCTGGCGGCCACTCTGCTGCCGCGGCAACGCAAGCGGACAGCGCGGCGGCCATTGCTGTGCCTCGCTGCTCCTCCAGAGACTGTCACCACCGCCGCCGCCGTCGCCTCGCCACACCACCTCGGCCCGGCCTTCCACCCGCCTCAGATAGAGTCGGTGATCTCCTTCCTCGCCGTCACGTGGCTCGGCGCCACCGCCGCGCCGCTCAACGCGTCGTACGCTGCCGCCGAGTTCGAGTGCGACACCGCCCCAATCCGCCCGCGCCGCCTCCCGGAACAGTCGCGGACATTTCCCTGACGTGTCCACGCAGGTACGACATGCTCAACATCTCGTCCAAGTTCCTGGTCGTGCCGACCGAAGGCCACGCTCTCGCCGAGGAGGTTGCGGCCAAGGTTGGCGTCGCCACGCTCGGAGAGGGCTAGCCGAGATACAACCGAGATGCAGCCGAGAGGCAGCCGAGAGGCGGCCGAGGTGCTGCCGAGGTGCAGCCGAGAGGCAGCCGAGGTGCAGCCGAGAGGCAGCCGAGGTGCAGCCGAGGTGCAGCCGGGTTGCAGCCGAGAGGCAGCCGAGGTGCAGCCGAGGTGCAGCCGAGGTGCAGCCGAGGTGCAGCCGAGGTGCAGCCGAGATGCAGCCGAGATGTGGCCGCCGATGCGAGCTGTGTCGAGTCTCTTCTCACGCCTCGAGCCGTGGATAGGCGTCGCCACGTCGGCCAGCGGCACGAGCGTCGCTGCGCGCGCGCGATGCGCCGTGGCCGACGGCGGCGTGACGATCCCCGAGGCGCAGCCGGAAGACACGGCCCTGTTTCTTCACACCAGCGGCACGACGGGCAAGCCGAAGGGGGTGCGCCCCTCTCGCACCACGCGCTCTCGGGCAGTCTCGGGCGATCTCGGGCAATCTCGGGCAGTCTCGGGCAATTTCGGGCGATCTCGGGTGATCTCGGGTGATCTCGGGCGATCTCGGGTGATCTCGGGTGATTCCTCACAAGGTGCCGCTCTCGCACGCAAACATGCTCGCGACGACGGCAACCTCATCGGCGGCGGACAGCCGGTTGACACTTTCGTTTTTGAGGCGCACGCCCTTCTCCTGTAGGCAAACATCACGGCGACCTACGACCTCACGGCCGCCGACAAGTGCTACCTGGTGATGCCGCTCTTTCATGTGCCCGGGCCGATGTCGGTGTTTCTTAGCTGTCGCCCTTGTGATTCGCACGATTCTCTTTTAGGTGCACGGCCTCATGTCGGCACTCTTCTCGACCCTCTATTCTGGCGGCGAGGTCATCCTGCCGGCCAACTGCGCCGGGTTCCGCGTCGAGATCTTTTGGCGCGACATTGCGGCGTGCGGCGCCACCTGGTACACGGCGGTGCCGACCATGCAGCAGCTTCTGCTCAAAGGGCTGGACAGCTATGCGGCCGCGGGCCGGCCGCAGGTGCGCTTCATCCGGTCCTGCTCCGCCTCGCTCCCGCCTTCGGTCCTGCAGTCGCTCGAGAAGGAGTTTGGCGCTCCGGTGCTCGAGGCGTATGCGATGACAGAGGCGGCCCACCAGATCTCCTCCAACCCGCTGCCGAGCCGCGGGCCGCACAAGGCGGGCTCGGTGGGCAAGGGGACCAACGTCGAGATTGCAATCCTCCCGGAGGAGGGCGAGGCGGCGCTGCCGAACGGTGAGGTGGGCGAGGTGAGCGTGCGCGGCCGCAACGTCACCAAGGCGCAGACCTTCGCGACCGCCCGCTTCGAGAGGCACAATCACGTCACTCCTTTCCTTCTTAGGGCTACCACAACCGGCCCGACGCCAACGCTGAGTCCTTCACGCCATCCGGCTTCTTCCGCACGGGCGACCTCGGCTATCTCGACGAGGAGGGCTACCTCTTCCTCACCGGCCGCAAGAAGGAGCAGGTCAACCGTGGCGGCGAAAAGATTGCGCCCGTCGCCATCGACAATGTGCTGCTTCGCTGCCCCGGAGTGTCGAGCCTCTTCGCCTTCGGCTCGCCACACGAGGAGCTTGGTGAGTCGGTGGTCGCCATCGCGGTCCTCGACCCCGGCGCAGAGGTCAGCCTTGCACAGCTGAATCGCTTCGGGCTCGACACCGGCGAGCTCTCAATGCAGTGGCTCCCCGAGGCGATCGTGTACGCAGACAAGGTGCCGAAAGGGCCGACGGGCAAGGTGCAGCGCGTCAAGCTCGCCGCCATGCTCGGCATGCCCAAGCTCTCCGCCGCCGACGCCGGCGCCGCCTTCAGCTTTGTGGACGGCGTGCTGACGCGGCTCGCGCCGCCCGCCACAACGGACGCCGGCGACGGTAACGCCGCCGACATGTGTGCCGTGGAGGCGGCGGTCGGGTCGCTGCTTGGCGTCGACGTGTCTGGCCTCGGCGCGAAGCCGCTGCAGCTGGACTCGTTCACCGCCGCGCGCCTCGCCGGCAGCCTGAACAAGCGGTTCGGGTGCGGCGTGCCGCCAAAGGCGCTGCTGCGCGGCGTCACCATGGCGGCCATCCTCAACCTCGTGCAGACGACCGAGGCAGTGGCGGCGGCGGCGTACGACTGGGAGGCGGAGGCGGCGGTGCCGCCCGAGTTGGCCGCCGGGATGGGAGGAGTGCCTTTCGGGCCCGCGGTGCCGCTTGGCGAGGCCGACGCCCTCCTTCTCACCGGTGCCACGGGCTTCCTCGGCACACACCTGCTCGCCTCCCTCCTCGCCGCCGACAAAGGCCCGGCGGTCGTCTGCGTTGCCCGCGCCGCCTCCGACGCCGCGGCCGCTGAGCGCGTCTCTGCCGCCTTGCGCGCGCGGGGAGTGTGGAGCGACGCCGCTCGCTCGCCGAAGCTGCGCTGCCTGGCCGGCGACGTGACGCTGCCAGGGTTCGGGCTCTCTGATGGGGTGGTAGCGGCGAGCCTCGCCTCGGTGCGTCTGGTGATCCACAACGCCGCCGCCGTCAACCACGCCACCGCGTACGCCGGCCTGAAGGAGGCGAACGTCGGCTCTCTTGTTCGTGCGATCCGGCTCGCGCACGGCCTGGAGGCTGCCAACCGTAAGCCGGTGCACGTCGCATTTGTCTCCACCGCCGGCGTCTGCGGACGGCGAGCCTGCCACGACGCGCAGGCGCCGCCACGGATCGAGATGGCGGCGGTGGACGGTGCCAACGGGTACGTGCAAGGCAAGTGGGTCGCCGAGCGGCTGATTGAGAACGCCAACGCCGCCGCCCGCTCCGCCGGCGCGCCGGCGCGCTACTCAATCTTCCGACCGGGCGCCATCAGCGGCCACTCTGTGACGGGAGACTGCAACATTGGAGACTCACTCAACCGGTACCTGGTTGGCTTCCGACTGCTCGGCCTCGCTCCGCCGCTGCCAGACATGCGCGTTCGGGTGGACATGTCTCCGGTGGACTGGGTGGCGGGCGCCATCGGGGGCATCGCCACTCAGGAGGCCGGCGGGGCGGCATCTCGCGAGCGCTGCGAGACGCCCTGCTTCACTCTCGACAACGGCGCCTCGCTTCCGTACGAAGACCTTCTCACGGAGCTCGACGTGCCCGTCGCACCGAGCTACGAGGCGTGGCTGGCCAAGCTGCAGGCAGATATGGGGAGATATGGGGAGATATAGGCTGGCCGAGCGGCAGGCCGCGCTGGAGGAAGTGGCCCGAGATCGCCCGAGATCGGCCCGAGAACCGGCCCGAGATTGCCCGAGAGGACCCGAGATTGCCCGAGAGGGCCCGGGGCTGTCCGTGCTGCAGGCAGCGCTGGAGGCGGAGCCCGAGACGGCGCCGCACCCCAACCCTCTGCGCGGGCTGCTCGGCGCTCTCAAGGCAGCTCCGCCCTCGTTCGGCTCGACGGGCTCCAAGGCACACATGGCCCACCTGGCGGAGCGTGGCCACCCCTGCCCGACGGTGACGCCGGCGCTGCTCCGCACCTACCTGCGCCGTTTCGAGGAGGAGGGGGCGCTCCCGCGCGCCGCATGAAGAGGCCGCAGAGGAGGCGGCGGGAAGAGGTTCGCGCGCGGGATGGGGGGGGGGGAGGGGGTCTAATGAACAGCTTCTGACGGCACGGTTGGGCTGACGTCTTCCAGGCGGATTCGTGGTTGAATCGCACGTGCGCCTCCCTGCGTGAGCCTGTTGATTGATGGTGTGCGCTTTCACATAAACGCACAACCCGGGCCCCGAATCGCACAGTGACAGGCGCACAGAATATATCTTTCTTTCTCGTCAGGTCTCCGTTCGTGTCTGTCCCCCGACCCTCCCTCGCCCCTCCGCGCACCCCCCGCCCCGCCCCCGCGCCCCCGCCCCCCGGCCACCCCTTGCCCCACCACTCGTGTGTCGCTCGTGGGCTCGCGTCTGTCACAGTCGGTCTGAGTTTTTCATAAGCCTATCAGACAAGTGAGCCGGCCCGAGCCCCCCCAGTCACCGCCCTACTGTCTCTCGAACTTCCCGCTCCCGCTAAATGCGCGCGTGACGGGGGCCGGTTCGGGCGCCACCTGATTAACCTCGCCAGCCGCCCGACCTGCTGGCTGCAAGCACATGAGTAGAGCCAGGGCCAGAATCAAGGCCAGGACGATGATGCCCTACGAGGGGGGGGAGCTCAGATGAGTGGCCGTGCTGCGGCCGGGCTCGGGCAGGCTCATGCGCCACGGCGACAGCGACGCAGCGCCAGCCGTATATCCCATTGATGTAGCCGCTCCCAGTGCTGCCGATGCCGGCAAAGAAGAAGATGATGAAATCGTTGGCTCCCTAATGAGACCGAGGTCGCTCCTTCTTTCAAAGTAGGGTTGGCACATTGGCTAGGCTGAGCCTGCACTCGCGCAGCATCTCGCTCCTCGTAGCACCTACACACGTGCTCTCCCCGCTCAACCCTGCTCGTGGTGAGCAGCACACCCGTCGAGGGCAGCTCACGAGGCGAGAAGCAATGTGCCCGCAGTGAAGCACAGATTCCAACCCAGCCCGCACAGCGTCATGCCAGCGATGAAATTTTCGAGCGCCCCTCCGGCCGCAAGCGTGCCCGCTGCGATAAGCAGAAGGAAGGCGCCGCAACAAGAGGTCCGCTGTGGGCCAAGCGTCGAGATGACGCGGCCCGTGACAAACCCTGGGCCGAACATGGCCAGAAAGTGGAGTTGCAACGTGAGGCTCGAGTACCTACTCTCACGCCAGAGACAGCTGTTGGCAGCTACAACCAACAACCGGCAGGATGGCTCGCTTGGCACGTGTCGCTCCAGCAACTGCCGATGGGATACGCGTCGGCCTCGCAGCCGTCGTGCATGACCACCACGAGAGGGCTCATGAGAGAGACCATGCTGGTGTGGGCGAGTGCTGCGATGGCGACAGCAGCGATGCATCGCGGATCCGCGCACATCAGCCGAGGCAGGCTCTGTGAGACTGGCGCAGATGTTTTGCCGGCAGACGCTGGGAACGTGACGCAGACCGAGAAGAGCGCGTTGAGGACCCCGATGGTGCTGATCCCGGCAAACGCGCCGAGGAATTCGTAGCGCCGCGAATCCCCAAACACTCGGCCAAGCTCTTTCGTTGCGAGGGCCAGGTTTGGCCCTGCGACCGCTGCAATGACGCCGCCGGAAAGGACAAGTGTCACCGCATATGGTCGCTGCGATGGCGAGCAAACCTCCAATGCCGCGAATCTATAGAAGTGAGACAGGCCCTGGGCTAGTCCAGCCAGGAAGGAGGAGATAAATATCAGCGAGGGAATATTGCAGATCAACCCAATTGCACCAGCAACACCAGAACAAACGCATAACCCGCAGCCGATCAAAAATCCATTGAGGCGGCCGCAATGGCGGAACAACGCGGCCGACGGGATCGATATGAGCGCTGCTCCTGCGAGAAAGGTGCTGATAGTCAGAGGGGCAGCGCCGATCGACGAGCCAGTTGCTGTGGCGGCGAGCGGCCCCACGGCGGTGAGCAGGGTGCCTACGGCGGCAGATGATGCAGCAGCTGAGGGATCCGCAGCAAAGAGGCCGGAGTAGAAGGACGAAACGTGGCACTCGAGCTCAAGGCGCAGGCCCAGCAGGCAGCGAGGAGAAGCAAGTTCGCCCTCGCCGACTGCATGTGTGCATACCTCTGCAAAATCCGCCGGTGATCATCGCGATACGAGTACTCGGGAGCCGCACTCATCGCGTAAAGTGTGCAAGTAAACGCAGAATCATGCGCCGGGCCGACCGACTCCTGCTCGCTGCTGCCCCGCAGAGCAAGGCTAGACATTGCAATACGGACGACGAGAGTCTACCTTTTCGGGCGGGACCGCTCGCTCGTCCTCGTCTATCTCGAGGCAGGGGATCGACGGTTCGTCGCCAAAACGGGGAGCGATCCCGAGGCCTACCTGCAAGGCAGCATGTGGGTCGGTGTCCTCGGCGACGAGACCGATTTCTCGGCGCTGCCGGAGGGCCCAGCCTCGCGCTCGCCATCGACTCGAGGCGAGGCGACATCCGCCGGCTTTCGGAGTACGAGCGGCTCTGGCGCCACATCGAGAACCTGACGGCCGCGCCCTCGCGCTCGATCTTCGCCGAGACGCACTCGCGCGTGCTGGGGCGGGCGATCCAGGACGCGGAGACACTCGGCGATGCGATTGACGCGGCAACAACGACGACGACCTTCAACGACTGCTGCGATGTTGGCGGGGGCTGCGGCTGTACATTTGCAATGGCGCTGCGCACCGTCGCGCGCGTCATCAAGGCGCGCAGCGCGACGGGCGTGCAGCGCGCGGCCTTCTGGATGGGGACGAGGGGTGTCGACGCGCACGCGTCGATGGACTCTCCGGGCGACGGCATAATGTCGATGATCGACAACTCGGTCGACGACTTCCGGAAGGAGATGGTGGCGCAGGGGCTGTGGGACAAGGTGACCGTCATCACCCTCTCCGAGTTCGGAAGGACGATCATCGGTAACGGGCGGGGGACAACGCACGCGTGGGGCGGGAACCATCTGATATACGGCGGTGCGGTCAACGGCGGCCGGATCCTAGGGCAGTACCCGTCGAGGCTCGGCCCCGAAGGCGAGCGCACGCGCAACGACCGCGGCACGATCATCCCGACCGAGCCGTGGGAGAGCATGTGGCAGCCGATCGCGGAGTGGATGGGGGTCGCGCCGTGCGACCTGCCAAAAGTGATGCCACACCTGCGCAACTTCCCGGTCGCGGGAGAGGGGCGAGTGCTGAGGGCGGAAGATGTGTATGAGGCGGGAGCAGTGTAGCGCAGCGTGGGGGAAGGGTAGCACGCAAACGACCGCGCGCCAGCAGCGATGGCCGGCTGGAAGCGTGCAGCGTAGCGACTGGCGACTGGCGCGAACGCTGCGTGGCGCTCGAGGGCTGGCTAACCTGGCGTCGAAGGGGTAACGCGAAGCGAACAACTCTTGGGGGGTTGTCCTCTTTTCGGCGCCCAGAGATAAAACTTCTGATGCCATGCGTGACCTAGTAGTGTCCCTCCAGCTAAGAGCTATGGGCGTGTCCACGTAAGAGCCAGGTGTGGTGTGGACGCGAGAATAGCTCCGCCGTTCAGAGAGGCAACCGATGCGAGTCGACTGGTGTGTGTCGTCTCGTGGTTTCGCATCAAGAATGGTACTCACTCACAGTGCCAGTACTTTGTCTTGTTGTGAGCTTGTTTGTGTCTGTGTCATGTGTGTCGCTCGAGCGTGTCGTCATCATCTGTCCCGCGTCCACCCATACCGCGCTGGAGTGTCCAGTCCCAGCCTGACTGTATTCTTCACCTTCCTTACATACATACATAGCCAGTACTAGTGAGAAGGGCGGAGGCGCAAGTGGGAAGGGGCTGCGACCGTCAGACTTTCCGCACACACACACACGGAGTACGCATCAGCGCAGGAGCCGATCGGTACGACCAGACCAGCGGAGAGCTGCAAAGACCCGAGGGGACAGCGTGGACGACGCCTCATGGCGGGCGGCCCAAGCCCTGATTGTGCTGAGGCCGCGGGCGCGCCGGGTCCTTTGAAGATGCGACGCGCTGCAGGGGACGGTGCGGCGCGTCGCGCAGCGTGCCGCTGCCCGCGCCGTCGGCGGCTGCCGCACCCAGGCCGCAACAGTCGAGCTTGAGCGCGCGCACGAGCCAAGCGAAGGGGCCCGGCGCTACCGGCAGCGCCGAGAGGCCCGCCGGCGGCCGCTGCCGCTGCCCTGCGGCGTCGTTGTGCGAGAGCAGGCGGCAGACACGCGCCTGGCGAGGGGAGGGGGGAGGGGGGGAGGGTGGAGGGGGGGAGGGTGGAGGGGGGAGGGGGGGAGGGGGGAGGGGGGCGACAAGGAGGGAGCTGTGGACTGGAGGCTGTGGCGGTCGCGCGCTCTCGGGGCGACCTCGGGGGAATCTCGGGCGATCTCGGGCGATCTCGGGCGATCTAGGGTGATCTCGCACGCTCGACCGGGCTCCATCTCGGCTCCGACTCGGCTGAATCTCGGCTATATCTCGCCCACTCCACGGGCGTGGGCGGATCCAACGAGTAGACGCCTTGAAGAGCAGCCAGGCGTGATCTGGCCGAGATCTAGCCGAGATACAGCCGAGACACAGCCGAGGTGTAGCCGAGGTGTGGCCGAGGTGTAGCCGAGATATAGCCCTTGGTGGATCAGTTAAGTGGTTGGCTTTGATCTAGCTGGAGAGGGGGGGGGGGGTCACCGAACCGCGCCTCTCGGAGAATCTCGGGCAATCTCGCGCAACCAAGGTCGAATCTCGGCCAGATCTCGCTCAATCTCGCGCCCGTGGAGGAGTTGAAGTAGTACGTCACGCCTTCCGGCGTCGCGGCGACCTGCCATGCCGCCGCCGTCCCCGCCTCTGCCGCTGCCTCCGCCCCCGCCTCTGCCGCCTTATCCGCCGCCTCCGCCGCCCTCGCCTCCTCCGCCGTCCCCGCCTCTGCCGCTGCCTCCGCCCCCGCCTCTGCCGCCTTATCCGCCGCCTCCGCCTCCTCCGCCTCCTCCGCCGCCTCCTCCGCCCCCGCCTCTGCCGCCTTATCCGCCACCTCCTCCTCCGCCGCCGCCTCCGCCTCCGCCGCCTCCTCCGCCGCCTCCTCCGCCGCCGCCTCTGGCGCTGCCGCCGCCTCCGTCGCCCTTTCCTCCGCCACACTAGCCGCCGCCTCCGCCACCATCGCCGGCAGCGCCGTCGCCGTCGCTGGCGCCAGCGTCTCCGTCACCGCCTCCTCCGCCTCTGCCGCCTCCGCAGTCTCCGCCGCCGCCACCTCCGCTACCTCCTCCGCCTCCTCCTCCGCCGCCTCCGCCGCCCTCGCCGCCGCCGCCGCCGCCTCCTCCTCCTCCGCCGCCCCCGCCGCCCTCGCCTCCTCCGCCTCCTCCTCCCCCGCCGCCCCCGCCGCCCTCGCCTCCGCCTCCTCCGCCACCCTCGCCTCCTCCGCCCCCTCCTCCCCCTCCTCCTCCTCCCCCTCCTCCTCAGCCGATTCTGCCTCGGCAGTCCCCCGGACAGCGCCGGCCGCAGCATCCGACGCTCGAGCTTCGGCTGCGCCAGGCTCGCTCCCGGCTGTCAATGCCTCCAACGCGGCCGTCGACTGCGCAAGCAACTTGATCACGTCAGCGTCGCCCGGACCCTCCACCAGCAGCGCTCGCAGCTCCGACTCCGCCCGCCGCGCCTGAAGCTCGACGCGTGATGCGGCACTCGCGTCCTGGCTCGCCGCCTCGATACACACCTTGATGAACTCTCCAGCAGCCGCCTCGTGCCTGGCCGGCAGCTCGGTCGTTTGTTGCCCGGCCGCGCCTCCGGAGGCCGCCTGCTCGTGTGCCGCCGCCGCTGCTGCCTCCTCCGCCACCCTCGCCGCCTCTGCAGCCGCCGCCTCCCCCGCCGCCTTCGCCGCCACTGCTGCAGCTCTCTCCTCCTCCGCCGCCGCCGCAGCCACCGCCGCCGCCGCAGCCACCGCCGCCGCAGCCACCGCCGCCGCCGCAGCGTCTGCCGCCGCCTTCTCTTCCGCCGCCTTTCTTTCCGCCGCCTTGGCCTTGAACGCAGCCACCAACTCCGCCTCCGCCGCCGCCTTCTCCGCTGCCGCCGCTCTCGCAAGCGCCGCCGCCGCCTCCTCCTGCGCCTTCGCCGTTTGCAACGCGTAGCGCGGCTCGGCCGGGCAGAGAGCGCTCGCCTATGGGTGTGAAGCATTATGAGAGCGATTGAAAAGGACGGTGCCAGCAGCAGGGATGGACGAAGCAGGATCGTGCGGCGCGGCGGCCGAGGTCCGTGCTCACCTCCTCGTAGAGCCGGAGTGCCTGCCTCGCTTTGCCCGCCGTTTTTGCGCTCGCGTCCGCTTCGGCTCTGAGCTCCTTGGCGGTCCTTGGCCGACTGAGGGTCGGTGGAGGCATCCTTGGGCAATCGATCGAGGTTCAGCACAGAAGGATGCGGCAACACATGGATGCGACCCTTCCGCCGCCGTTTTTTTCTTTTTCACGGTGGATTTTTCTTTTTGAGAGCGCCTTCGTTGTTAATAGTACAAACCCAATGGTCCTCTGCGAGCGGTCCTTCGTTGCAGTCGCACACACGCACACGCCACGCCGCACCGCGCGCCCGCCCACCGCCCCGCCCAGGCGGGAAAGAGGTGGGGAGATGGGACAGCGAAGGAGGAGCACGAGCACGTATGGGAGGGTTCAGTAATGCGCCACGCTGCCCGGCGTCTCTCACTTTCCGGGACAGCCCCGCCCTTGTGAGGCAGGAAAGTGACGGCTACCCCGTACGCGCCTGCCGCTCTACTCGTCGCCGACCGCCCATTCTCCCCTCCTCGTTCCCCCCTCGAATGCTCCGGACCCCGACAAGCCGCCCGACGTTGGGCCTCTGCCCCGCACGCTCCCGCCCCTCTGCCCCTCACACACACCCCGGCCCGACATGCACATACAAGACAAACCCGGCGTCCTGCTCTCAAAAGAAAAAGAAAAAAGGGAATGAGGAGACCAGCGGGGGAGACTCCCCGCCTATGCAAGCCCCAGAGAGGGGCCGCCATCGCCGAAGCTGTGCCAAAGCATAACTCCAAAACCCGCAGCGGCCCAGGGGGCCTTGGGGGCAGCCTGCCGGACCGCCGCTGCACGGGGCTATCAGCGGCCGCGGGCGAGCAGGGCATGTGCGCGCCACGCGCCGCCGCTCCAGCCGGATCGTACGAGCCTCCCTCCCGCGGCTCGTTGCAGGAGAGCGGGTCGATCCGATGATGCTCGGTGAAGATGCTCGGTCTGCTCTCGCCAAAAGCTTGTCCGACTCGACGTACGGCCCCGGGCGTCGGGCCGTGGCGGCGACAGCAGGCGTGCTCTGGCGCCGCCTCGTGCGCGCACACGCGCAGCGGCGGCGCCTCTGCACCACCCGAGTCGCCGCCCGGCCGAGCGAGGAGCAGAGAGACGACGAGTGACATGCTGATTCGGCAATCAGAGGTTTTTTTTTTCTCTTTTTTTCCCACTTCGTCTGGGGGTTCCCAAGCTGGCCGTTGATCCGAAGACCGACTGCACAGGGATACTCGCTTAGTGTGGGTAATAACGAAAAAAGTAGATTCGATTCGTCCACGTACGGCTTAGTGAGCGGCCACCCCAACCGTACAGCATGTTGAGCAGGTGGAAGACGAGCGTCATCGGGTTCATGTTTCGTGCGCCGGCGATGGCGTTCGCGGCGCTCACGGCTGCCCGCCCGTGCACCCATCTGGTAGATCAGGGTGCCCGCCATGGCGAGCTGCGCGGGTGGGGGCGGGTGCGTGAGTGCGGGGTGGGGAGAGAGAGAGAGAGAGAGGGAGAGGCAGAGGCAGAGGGAGAGGCGGAGGGAGAGGCAGAGGGAGAGGCAGAGGCGGAGGGAGCGGCGAGCGGCGGCGGCGGACTCTCCTGGAACAGGGAGCCAAGGCCCCACCGCGACGACGACGCGCGCGGCTCCGCGGCCACCGGGTCGAGCACGGGCGCGTACTTTCGCTTCTCGAGCGCATCGTTCCACCCTTTGTCGTACGCCGCGAACTCTGTGTCGCCGAAGCCGCCCTCGCCTGACCCCCGGGGAGGCGTCAGTGGGCGCGCACTGGGGCGCGCACTGGGAGGCTGAGCTGCGGGCATGTGCAAGCAGCGGCCGCAGCAAGCCAGCGAGGGGCGAGGGCAGCGTCTTGGGAGTGTCTCTCGCCTCCTCCTCTGCCGGCGCCGGCGCCGCTCGGGCGGAGCACAAAGCGCCAGAGCATGTAGCCGCCAGCGAGGAGGAGGGCGGCCGCCTGCGCCTCGCTCACGCGCTGCCCGGTCGTCGCCTCGGCCGCCGCAGCCGCACGCGACAGGCCTCGCCGCAGCCCATCCGCCACGCCTCTCGCGCCGCCGCCGCCGCGCGCGGACTGGTACACGAACGCGGCTGCGCCGCCGCCACAGAGGACGAGCGGGAGTGGGAGGCCGAGCACGCGCGGCGCAACGTAGAGGAGGAGGAGCATCGCCACGCCAGCCTGCGCTAGCGAGACGCCCGGAGGCAGCATCGCCTGCAGCCGTGCCATCGCCGCCTGCGCTGCCTGCGCGGCAGCGCCCGCCGGCATGCCACCGCCTCCAAAGCCAGGCATGCCGCCTCCAAAGCCGGGCATGCCACCACCACCGCCGCCGCCACCGCCGTCGGCCGACCCGTCCGCGGTGAGATTGCTCGGCCTCAGCGCCATGGTCGGACCCGCATCGAGCCGGACTGTGTAGCGGCCCTTGTCCTCGTCGAAGCCGACCGCGATGCCACGGCTGCCGTTGAGCTCGGGCTTGGAGGAGAGGCCGTCGACGATCACGCGGCGGCCTCAGGGGCCTCAGCTATCGAGAGAAATAAAAGCGCGCGAGACCCTTGCCAAGCCGATCGCGAGACCTCTCCCTTGGGTTCTCCGTTTCTTTCTCTCTTTCTTTCGCGAGACCTCGACAGAAGCCGCCCTGTTGGAGAGTGTGAACTCAAACCTACATCTACATCCTCCCATGATGACCGTAGCCTGGCTGTCCTTGTGTAACCCTCATCATCTTGTGACGTCAATCTTTCTAGCCTTCGAGCCCTTGTGGTCACGCACCAGGGTCGCAGCGCCGTTCTGACCATGGCAGACGATGTGGAGCCCCGCACACACACGCACGCACGCAGTGCATTCGCGCAAACACAGATTCCGTGAAACTACTCACAGAAACACATCGCGTTTTTGGTTTGGCCTATTGGAAGATGCGACCCTTCGCCGATCTCGGATAAATCGGAAAAAGGGGATGTTTGTGGGAAGCGAACTAATGAGAAGAACGGGAAACGGCTATAGTGAATCCGGGCTGAGGGCGTGCACACCCTCGCCCCTGACGTTCCCCTGTACCTACGCCAGTGGCGCCCTGGGCAGCCAGGCACATGTCTAATGCCTCCGCGAAGCCACGCGACCCCTCTCGCGCGTCGCATCTGGCGGATCGGACGATGCTCGCCCTGTTTGCTGCCGCGACGGTTGTCTTCGGCCCCGCGCAGCTCCTGGTCTTCGCGCGGCTTCGTGGCGGGCTTGCATTCCACAGCATGGGCGAGATTCTCCTTAGCAGGGCGGGACAGGTGGCTGTGCTCGCACTGGGCATGGCAGCAACAAATAAGCCAGAGTGGTACCTGCGTCGTCGGACAGAGCTCCTGACGGCCGGCTCCGCACCACTCTGGGCGTTGCAGCTGCAGTCGAACAAGGTTCTCCTCGCGCTCAGCGTCAACGATCCGTTTAGTCAAGCATGGGTGGCATTCTGCCTCAGCATGGCCCTCGTCATGCATCTCGCATTGCCGCTGAAGCACGGCAATCTTCTCCCCGAGATTATCCTCCGCGGCGCAACCGTCGTCGTCCAAACACTGTGCGCGCCCCTCCCACCTGACGAGGGTCGCCAATTTGGGGCAATCCTTGCGCTTTGCGTGACGTTGACCACCTTCATTGCCGTCCTGCTATCCTTCTCCGCTTTTACTGCCCGCCTGCCTTCCTCAGAGCAGACGCCAAACAGGCACGTGGAAATGTCTGGTAAATGTCTCGAGTCCCGCCTCGACTCTGTTGTCGAGCAGCAAGCGGAGCACGAGGCGAGGCTGGAGGCTCTCGAGCGATGCCAAGAACCCGCCGCCGCCCAGCCCACCCCCGCCCAGCCCGCCACCGCCCAGCCCGCCACCGCGCAGAGCGCCACACAGTTGTTGCAAGAGCAGCAAAGCGCGAGTCTGGACCAACGGTTGGAGCACCTAGTGGCGATGGCCGCCCGCCTCGACGCACGGGCGGCGGCCCTGGACCAACGCGAGGCGGAGATGGACGAGGAGGTGGATTCAGAGACAGACGACGTCGAGGCCACGGTGCCTATGTTCAGAGTCAGAGCCCCAGTCGTGCCCCAGGTGCGAAGCAGCAACCTCCCGCCAGTGCAGGGAGTGCCGGTGGCGGTGGTGGAGGAGGCAGCGGCGGAGGAAGTGGAGCAGGCGGGACAAGAGCAAGACGTGAACGAAGCGACGGGCGAGAGGCTCGGTGGGAGTGACTAGGCGCTACCGGGACAACTTTCTCCTTGCTGGCGGCCGTTCTAGGTCCAGCAAGGAGAAAGACGGGTCAGGGCCAATCTCCCTCCGGCGGAGGGAACGATAGAGCCCCATTGCGTCACGTACTCCTCCCGTCGCTCGGTTCGCTTGTGAGTTGTGTGTGCTGCGGCGGCGGCGCGCAGGGTCGGGTCGTCGGGCCCCCGTTAATGTGCTCAATCAAGTGATCATTCATAAATGTTCGTCAACATAAGACTGAGTGAGAGCTTGTGCTTGCCGCTGGAGGATGTTGACGCCCTCTAGGACGCCTTTGAGCACCTCGCGGTAGCCCATCCGCTTGCTCGCGAGCTGCTCGAGCGCCTCGGGGCTCCGTGTCCCGGGTAACTGCGGCAAAACGCCACCCTACCTACTCTCGGAGCTAATGGACACGTCACACAGCAGGCCTCCATGGTAGCCCATCCGCGAGACCTCGAGAGACTCGACATGTATATGTGGAGCCAAGTGAAGACCCTCTCGGAGACCCGTGTTTACTTTACGGCCCCTTCCCTGCGAACGCGCACCCCCCCCAGGGGGGCTAGGGCTCTCTTGCCCGCAACCCCGATAGGATCTCGACGATCATCCGAGGGGCCCGCTGGGTGCGCTTCTTAGCTCCCCGGCCCTGGATGTGAGGTTGATGGCTGCACTCCACAACGCACAAGTGCTCCAAGTGCACCACCACCTCAGTGCAGCCATGCCTCAGTCGCACTCGAGGTCTCGAGCACGGCAGCAGCGCTCCTGAGCTCCCAGCAGCAGCTTCGTATGACGATATCTAGGAGGCCCGCCCCTCTTACAGTACTCAGTAGTCATACTATACTCCGATATAGAGCACACTGATAGACTCTCTCAACCTCTGTTCGCGGGGCCTCACCGCGCTGTTTGAGTCTCTCTCCAGAGAACCGTACCTCGCGCGCTCGCTCGCAGGGGCGTGTGCGCGGCGCTGCCCGTCGTCTCGCTCGCGCGGCGCGGGCGGCGCCCCCCCGCCACCCTGCGCCCGGTCGCGGCGGCGGGAGAGTCAGAAGGGGGTAGAGCGGAGGGGGAGGCCGTCAGCCGTTGAAGGCGGCGGGCTCGATGACATCGTCAATCTTGAGGATCATGCGCACAACCTGCGTGGCGAGCATGAGCTGCTGCTGCTTGCCGATGAGCGTCTCGAACACCTTCTGCTCCTTCATGTCGTTGGTGCCCGCCTGGTTGCAGTCGATGCCCAGGTACGACCGCCCGCTCGACACCTGGTCAGCCTTGACGGACGCCACCGTCTCGATCGGCTGCAGCCCCGAGTTCTCGGCAAGCGCACACGGCGTCTGCTCGAGCGCATCCGCAAAGGCTCGCATCGCGTACTGCTCGATGGTGCCGACCTGGTTGTTGGGGAGATATGGGGGAGATATGGGGGAGATATGGGGGAGGTATGGGGAGATGGTGCCGACCTGGTCGTTGAGAACAGTAATGGGAATGGCAATACTGCAGTACAATAGTCGCAGTAGTAATAATAGTGGCAATAATGAGATGAGCAGGACAACTGCTGCTGCTGCTGCTACTCCTACCAATCAGAAGAATGGTGACAACTCGATGGTGCGGACCTGGTCCGCCGCCTCAGACACCTTGAGCGAGCACGCAATCTCCGACGCGCCTATTCACAGCAGGAGGTGTGAAGAGACGCTGTTCACACCTTGAGCGAGCACGCAATCTCCGACGCGCCTATTCACAGCAAGAGGTGTGAAGAGACGCTGTTCACACCTTGAGCGAGCACGCAATCTCCGACGCGCCGCCGCCGTACACGATCCGGTTGTCCCGGATCAGATTGCGCACCTGTCGGCGGCGGAGGGTGTGAAGAGGGGGGGGGGAGGGTGTGAGGAGAGGGTGTGATGAGAGGGTGTGAAGAGAGGGTGTGATGAGGGGGTGCGAAGAGGCCACGAGGGGCGTTGCGCATATCGCGTCGTGCAGCGAGAGGTGGGGAGAGGTGGGGAGAGGTGGGGAGAGATGGGGGAGAGATGGGGAGAGATGGGGGGGAGATGGGGGGAGATGGGGAGGGGTGGGGAGAGATGGGGAGAGATGGGGGAAGAGATGGGGGGAGAGATGGGGGGGGGAGATGGGGAGATCGCGCACCACGCAGATCGCGTCGTGCAGCGAGCGCTTCGCCTCGTCGAGGACCATCCGGTTGCCTCCGCGGCAAAAGACGGTGACGGCGCGCGAGTTTGGGCAGCCCTCGATCACGATCATCCGGTCCTTTGTCGTCCCGAACGCCTCCTCGTGCACGTGGCCCGCCGAGCCTGTTCACAGCAGGAGGTGTGAACAGACGCTGTTCACGCCTCCTCGTGCGCGTGGCCTCACATCTCCCCATCTCCCCCCCCCATCCCCCCCCCCCCCCTCTCCCCCCCTCCGTCCCAAACCGAGCTTGTCCGCCGTCACATCTCCCCATCTCTCCCCCATCTCTCTCCCCCCCATCTCCCCCCCTCTCTCCCAAACCGAGCTTGTCCGCCGTCAGCTCCGCGAAGCGAGGGACGATGCGCGCATCCGTCGCGATGGCGATCAGCTCGAGCTCCACGCCGCCAACCTGCGGACGTGTCGTGGACGTGTCGTGGACGTGTCGTGGACAGATCCTGCGAACAAAGCTGACGCCGCCCCGGGTAGTACCGGTTTCGTACTTTTAGCTCTCTCTTTCTCTCTCTCTCAGTGTCTGTAGCTCTTACGTGCATACCCATCGGATGGCGGGCAGCTCGTTCTGCATCAACAAGTGGTTCGCCTCGTCGTCAAAGCCCCACTGGCAGATGACCAGGTTGGCGCCGGCGTCCTTCACCTGCCGGAGAGGGGGGGGGGGGGGGGGATACGTCTTCGGCTCCCCCGCGGGAAGCCCCGCGCGCAGACGACAACAGCGTCTCTCCCACACACGCACAGACGCCGCACGCATGCACGCAAGGCTCGGGCACGGCAGTGTGGTGGTGTGAGCACACGAGGGCTAGCAGAGAGTGAGTAGCAGAGAGTGCACGCGCCTGCCGGATCATCTGCGTGAAGTAGTCCTTCTCCTTGGCCTGCATCTCCTCGAAGGCGGCGACCGACTCGAGCTCGAGCTTGTGCTTCGTCTTTGGCTTCGGGGGCTCGAACCTGCGTGAAGTACGCCGACATGCGTGAATTACGCCGACAGGAGGGGCGGGAGGACGGTACTGTGCAGCGTCTTCAGAGCACCGCGTGAGTACGAGGGGCTGCGAAGACAGTGCATACAGCGGAATTCAATACGGGTGAATACGGCTGAGTACGTGTCCTCTCGAGCGCTGGTTGGGGTCCATGCCTCCGTGTTCTTCTTCTAGGGGCTTGAACGGGCAGGTGAGCACGCAGAGCTTGACGTCCTTGAGGTCCTTCGGCATCTGGGGGTGCGCCATGTCCTTGTCAATGACGATGCCGCGCACGAGGGTCGTGTCCTCGAGCGAGCCCCCCACCTTGCCGTCCATCTTGATCAGGTCCAGGTTCACGTCCTTGCGCTCGAAGTCGGCGACGGCCATCACCGCGTCGACGGCGATCTGCCCCATCTTCCGGTGCGCGCGGTTGACGATCTTGGAGCCTACGGCGCACGCCGTGCGGGCGTGTCGTGGGCGTGTCGTGGACGAGCGCAGCGCGGAGAGGGCGGAGTCGGCGCACCTACGGGGCGCGTCGTGGGCGTGTCGTGGGCGTGTCTTTCGTGGACGAGCGCAGCGCGGGCGGCAGTCTTGGAGCGCCGAGCGTGGTCATGGCGACCTCGACGAGCGCCTCGGTGTTGTCGAGCGAGTACGAGAAGGTGTCCGAGATGGAGGCGAGGTGCTCCACCGCAATCGCGCATGCGCGGTCGAAGCCCTCCGCCACTCTCATCGGGTGGATCCCGCGGTCCAGCAGCGCCTCGGCCTTCTCCAGCAGCGCGCCCGCCAGCACGACCACGCCGGTGGTACCGTCGCCGATCTCATCGTCCTGCGACTTGGAGAGCTCGACGAGGAGCTTGCCGATCTGGTGCTCGACCTTCATCTGCTCGAGAATCGTCGCGCCTACGCGCACCGCTCCCGACGAGGTCATCTCAAGCCCCGCCCCGCCCCGCACGCCTCCCGCCTCACGGCGCCGCGCCATCGTTGGTGATCGTCACGTCGCCGTCCGGCGACTGCAGCATCTTGTCCATGCCCTTGGGACCGAGCGACGTCTTGAGGATGTTGCAAACGGCCTGCGCGGGCGGCGGGGGGTGGGGAGAGGGCGGCGAATCGGCGTGTGGCGCAACAAGAGGCGGCGAGAGGTGACGGCGCCGCGGCGGGCGTGGAGAGTGCGGCGGGCCTTGGCGGCGAGGATGTTGGCCTTCTGCGCCTCGAGGCCCTTCAGCCGCCCCTTGGCCTCGCCCTCCTTGATGATGATGAAGGGGCGCCCATACTCGTCGAACGCGAGACTCATGCCTGCTAAGCGAGCGGCCGCGGCGGCGTCGTGGTGGCGCACGCGGCTGAATCTCGGCAGAGGGCGCGCGGCGTGAGCAGCGACGGTGGACGGGCGCGTCGCGGGCGGGGGGCGGAGCGGCGGCGGCGGAGCGGCGCACTCGATCCTCCAACGCCGCCTTGCGCTCCGCCCAACGCCTCGCGCCAACAGGGTTGGGGCCTCTTGCCGGTGTGGTATGGTACGTCTTGCGTCCACCCGTATACCGCGTTGGTGTCCAGTCCGAGCCTGGCTGTTCTTCACCTTTCTACCTACCTACCTACCACCCGTACCGCGTTGGTGTCCCAGTCGTTGGTCGGACTGTGTTTCGCCTTCCCATCCATCAATCCCAGCTCAAGACCATATCCCCCCGCCTCTGGCAGACCTGCTTGGCCTTGGGGTAGTATGGTAGGGCTAGTCTTGGGCGGTCAGGACCCACGCCTTTGGGCCGCCGATGGTACCATACCATACCCCGGGAAAGTAAGGCTCATGTGAAAAAATCCTCGCACGTAACTCCTCGCGGGTGGAGCTGTGCCCTTGCCCCTTGCTCGCGCTCTCGCCTCAGCCGGGAGAGACGTGGTGGGCAAGGCCGCGCGGCTGCATGATGGCGACCAGTGCAGCGAGCGGAGACGACGCGGCTCAGCTGGTGCGGCTGCGTCGTGGTACGTGGATGCCACGGACGGCTGCGCACAGTTGCCGCAACATTGGGCGATACTCATTGTTGCGTGATACGCACGCAGCCTTCCTCCTCCCTGCGCCCCCGCCTCACGCTCCACCGCTCGAGAAGCCGATTGCGACGGGCGGCTTCACCCGCGCGATTGCGAGCAGCACCTATGCCACGCACACCAGTGTCTGGTGAGACCCGGGCTTGTCGTCAGCGCGGAGGAGGGAGTGGAGCGGATGACACCTGAGGCAGCGACCAGAGCCCCTCTCCGGCGATGAGGCCGCTGCCGACGACGGGGTAGAAGGCAGCATACCTAAGGGCAAGCGTTGCGAGTGGCGTCTCCTCACGGTTGTTGGTGATGGCGAGCTCCGCGCACGCACCCGGCTGGGTCGGAGGTCCTCCAGTGGTGGGCGATCAGCCCGCCGACGGTGGAGTCCACGGCAAGCGACGTCCCAAGGTACATTCCCACCTGCGCACATGTCTTGGGTGAGAAGAGATGGGTAGCCGATTGAATGGGTCCCGAGAAGGCACGCCCACCCCCATCGCCAGCGGGGAGGGGAGGAGCGGCTTGATCGCGCTGCACCGAGGCGACTCTGCGGCGGCAGCGACGGCAAAGGAAAAGGCGGCAAAGGCGGCGCAGAGGCTGCAACAGTGCGCGGGGAGTGCGTCGAGGCCACTGGTGGCGACGATGGCCATTGCGCGGTAAACGCGGCCAAAGGGCGCCTGCACGCAACGCCGGGCGGGAGCGGAGTGGGAACGCGACCGCACATTGAAGCGCGTCGGGTGCAGCGGACAAGCGCGGCTCGCGCCTTGTAGACTGGGCCCGGAATCTCGAATGCGCGTATGTACAGCGCAAAGAGCGACGGCGCCATGATGGAGCTGAACAGCGCGCCGACGAGCTGCGCGACAAGCATTGCCCGGGGCCGCGCCCGGACAAGATATCCCGCCTTGAAATCCTGCATCAGGTCCGTCGCCTGAGAGCAGACCGAGATGACAAGGCCGCACATGACGAGGGCGGGGGTGATGGAGCCGTTCCCCGCTGGGCCAAACGCAAACATCGCGAGCTTGCCGACGGCGCTCGCGAGGTTGTGGTCCGTGAGGCCGGTGCCGTAGATGATGCCGACCGAGAAGGGCGGCGCGCAAAGCAGCGCGATGAAGACCATGTACCAGGTCACGTCGAAGAGGCGCGGCAGCAGCACCATTGCCAGCGCGCCACACGCCGCGAGTCCGCCGAGCCACAGCCGCGCAGGCACCGCCTCGCTGCAAAAGATGCGGTCCTTCTCGGCGTCATGGCCGCTGCTATTCTTGGCCCGCCCGCAATCGCCGCCGCCGCCGCCCTTCCCGCCTTGGTCTGGCGCTTGCGCCGCCTTGCTTGGTAGCGACGCATTGCCCGCCGGGGCGCGGAGGTCGCAAATGATCTTGGCGGTAACCTTGACCAAGTTCATGACGGCGTCCACCAGAATGATGGAGAGGGCCGTGAAGACCTTGTACCCATACTGACCGTGTATGGAGCCGCCCGCATCGAGATGGCCGTTGTACCACTTGCCCTGCTTGAGGACGCAATCGACGCCACTGCCCGCGCCGGCCAGCGGACAGGTGTAGTCCGCACGATGGTTCTGCAGGTAGGGAGCCATGACGCCGCAGCTGACCACCGCGCCGAGGAGCATCGAGAGGGACACCTGGAGCGGCATGATGAGCCCGGTGCCGACGTACCCAGCGTGAAAGCCCGTCTCCCAGCCGTAGCGCTCAAAGGCTGCCATGCCAAACAGCGGCCACCGCTCGAGGGTGAAGGCCCACTTGAAGGCGGACCAGGTGAAGGAGAGGCCAAGGTACCTCCGCAGCCGCGTCCACTGCGCGAGCGCAGACGCGGCACCGTCGGGCGCGTTTAGGTTCTGGATGAGGTGGGCCGCGGCGGTTCCCGAGGGGAAGAGCAGCTGGTAGTCGACCACGAGCTTCTTACGCAACGGAATCGCGACGAAGAAACCGAAAAGGGCGAGGCTGACGCACCAACCGACGCAGCGGCCCCACGTCAGATCATACGCGTCGGCCGCGTTGTTGCCGGCCTGGTCGCCGACCGCTCCGGCAGCCATCGCCAAATATTCCTCGCGGCTCAGCGCCAGGAGCGTGGAGGAGAAACCTCCGGCCGCAATCATCGAGTAGCCAGCGACGGCGCAAGTCTGCGCGACGCAATTCTCCTGTTCAAATTCGGAATCGTGGAGAGACGCTGCTCACTCGTAGAGCAACGCACATGCGGGCCGCTGGCGCAGCTCTCCTGCGCCGTGAACGAGCGGGCGAGCGGCATGCAGCGCAGCGCCGCCTTCCGTCGCCAGAGCCGCTGGTCAGCGGGGACAGCCGAGGTGGACGATCGATGTGCGAGATGTGGCCCGTGCCTTCATCGCAAGGTAGCCGCCCAACGCGGCGGCGATGTTGAGCGACGGCACCGAGCCAACCTTGGCGCGGTCAGGCAGCCGAGTCAGGCAGGCACCGAGACGTCACCGAGATGTCACCGAGGTGCAGCCAAGGTGCAGCCAAGGTGCAGCCGAGCTGCAGCCGAGGTGAAGCCGAGGTGAAGCCGAGGTGAAGCCGAGGGGCAGCCGAGGTGCAGCCGAGATGCAGCCGAGATGCAGCCGAGATGCAGCCGAGATGCAGCCGAGATGTAGGTGACGAGCAACGACCTTGAGCGCGTAGTAGAGAGCTATGGGCTGCTGCTCGGGCTGCTGCTCGGGCTGCTGCTCGGGCTGCTGCGAGGGCTGCTGCGAGGGCTGCTGCGAGGGCTGCTGCGAGGGCCCCTGCTCGGGCTGCTGCTGCTGTGAGGGCTGCTGCTCGGGCTGCTGCTCGGGCTGCTGCTCGGGCTGCTGCTCGGGCTGCTGCTCGGGCTGCTGCTCGGGCTGCTGCTCGGGCTGCTGCGAGGGCCCCTGCTCGGGCTGCTGCTGCTGTGAGGGCTGCTGTGAGGGCTGCTGCTCGGGCTGCTGCTCGGGCTGCTGCTCGGGCTGCTGCTCGGGCTGCTGCTCGGGCTGCTAGGGCGTGAATCGTGTCGTGCGACCGCCTTTCGTTGTAAAATTCATTTTTTTCCGAGGGAGTTTTGTCGGAAAATTCTTTTGTCACACAACCCCCCCCGCCCCCACAATTTCTTTTCCTTGTTCTTTTCTTTTTTTAAAACCGCGTATTTCTTTTTTTGTCAGGCAGGCACTCGCAGGCTGCATGCACTCGTCGGCTGGCAGGCACTCGCAGGCTTCCCGACGATGACTGCGCTGCTTGAGCACATCAACCTCAACATCCTCGACGAGCCGACGGCACGCGAGTTTTACGTCTCCTGCCTCGGCGCCGTCGTGAATGAGCCGACGACGAACGAGCGGCAGCTTCACGTCAACATGGGAGCGACGCAGTTCCACCTGCTGCGCAAGTATGGTAAGGCGGAGGGTGTCACACCGGTGACCGCGGCGCAGCGCTGGGCGGGCGAGATCGAGCTGTGGACGTCGGAGCGGCTCGACGCGATTGCCGACCGGCTCACGCGGCACAAGCTGCGTGGCCATGTGCGAGATGGCGCGAGCGACGTCCTGCGAGTCCGCTGCCCGTACGGCAACGCCTTTGTGATTCGGCACGAGGCGCCCGGAAGCTGCGATGGCTGGGGGTGCCACCCCTCCGGCAGCGGTGCTCTGACGCGTCTGGTCCGCGCCGTGCACGATGTGCGCCCCGGCGCCGCCGCGCGGCTTGCGCACTTCTGGAAGGAGACGCTGGGCGGCGAGGCGTGCGAGCTTCAGCCTTCAGGCACGCCGCCTCTGTGGTGCGAGGGCGGCGTTGCCGGCGGGGCGGGGAGTGGCGAAGACACCGCCGGCTTGCAGCAGTGCGTGGTTCGTTTCGGCGCCGCGCCGCAGCAACTCGTGTTCGCCGAGAGGCGCTCAGCGCCGCCTCCAGACGAGTATGAGCGGAACGAGGCGGCAGCGTACCACATCTGTGTCTACCTCGAGACGGCGGAGCGCTTTGCCGCATGTTTCCGCGCTTGCGAGGCGGCAGGGCTGCTCTACGCCAACGAGAGTGCGCGAGACTGCCCCGAGATGAGCCGGAGACTGCGCGAGCGTAGGCGGCAGGGCTGCTCTACGCCAACCCGGCCTACGCGCGCAGCCCGCCCGAGTTTGGCAACGCGATGGCGTGGGAGGAGGTGCAGGCGTGCGGCCAGTTCCGCATCAAGGAGCTCGGAGGCTCTACCGGCGAGCCAGCGGCGCCCAGAGCTCTACCCAGAGCAGGCGGGTCGCCGCTGTGGCTGTGGGCGGCGTCCATTCACAGCCTTGACTGTGAACAGGCGCTCGTCCTCGAGGTGGAGGTTCGCTCGCCCCACCACGTGTCGTGCCCGATCGGCAAGCGGCCGCGGTAGCTCTGGGAGTGGACGGGTGACGGCTCTCTCGGTCTCGCCCGTACACTCATGCTGCACCAGGCTGTAGGGTGTACGTGCAGCGTGTACCGTGTACACTTCTTGACACACTGGGGCCGCCAGCTCTACCGTGTGCCCCTCGGTCCTCCTCGCGGTACGCGGTCTCTCTGAGCCCTGGTCTGACAGCCTGACAGCAAACCCCGGACAGCGCCTGACAGTGCCCGACAGCCTGACAGCGTTGACAGCACTTTCTCTGACAGCCTGACAGCACGTATCTGACAGCCTGACAGCAGAGCCTGACATCAGAGGCGTCCCGTCGCTGTCAGGCCCTAACCTGACAGCCTGACAGCTGCCCGACAGCCCGACAGCACACAGCGGCCTGACAGCAGCGCTGACAGCCCGACAGCCCGACCAGCCCGACAGCAGCACAGACCGTACACAGTCCGTGCAGCCTCTTTCTTGTGCCCCATGAGGGTATAACAAAACTATTACATGCAAAGACATGTGTGTGTGGTTCATGTAGTCATGGGTTGGTCATGGGTCTCTCTCTCAACCCTCCCGCCCCACCTCTGCGGACCCGCGGCTGTGCTACTACAAATGAAGCAAGGTACCTTACCTTACCTTACAAATGAAGCTACCAGCTAGCCTTCTGGGGCCCTACAGCCATATGCCTACAGCGTCTGGGTGGGGGTGGCCGCCGCCGTCTGTGCCGCCGCCGCCTGCGCCTGCGCCGCCATCTGCGCTCCCCAGGCGGCCGCCGCTGCCGGCGTGATCACGCCGTAGGAGGGGGGCAGCTGCGTAGCCGCCGGCGTAGACGCGCGCCGCGCCACTGGCAGCTCGAGCGCAGAGTACCTGCGCCAGCTCTCGATGAGTCAGCGCAGCAACGGGGTCTTCATCAACGACCCCAAGGGCCTCTTTATCCTCCGGTGGTACCGTGAGGTGAAGGGTGACGGGACCCCCCCAGACGGCCCGCGCTACCAGAACAGAGCGTGCAAGTACTACTGACGAGCGACAACGATGGGGAGGCCTTCCGCTGGACCAGCAACTACCAGATCATCAGCAAGGTGTACCTGAAGAAGCACTCCACCCTGCCTCTCTGCTATTCTCTCAGTGCGGCAGACAAGAAGATGGTGACGTCCACCATGAAGAAGATGGTGGGACCGGAGGCAGAGTAGAGACTAGAGTATGTGCAGCAGAGTCCTGCTGGTCTCCTCTTGATAGTGTCATAAGTGTGGCTGGTGTGTGTCAGAGCCTGACAGCACCCGACAGCACCACCTGACAGCACCTGACAGCAACAGCCCAACGTCTGACAGCAGCAGCAGCCTGACAGCTCTGACAGCTCCGACAGCGTCTGACAGCAACACCCGACAGCTCCGACAGCACCTGACAGCTACAGATCCCCTCTGATGTCAGACACGCACCCGACAGCACCTGACAGCACTGACAGCACCCGACAGCTGGTCTGACAGAGGCACCTGACAGCGCCTGACAGCTGCCCGACAGCCTGACAGATCACCTGACAGCACCTGACAGCCTGACAGCCAGGGCTCAGCGGTCTCTCTTCGACGCTATTCGCATATATATTTCTTTTTGTATGTATGTACAAAGTCACGAATGAGTCAAAGAGAGAGAGGAGAGCATTTGGGTTTGGGGAGGGCGCGAGTGGGAGACTTTTCGGCGGGCGAAATGCGGCGGTTCGGATGCGTCCGCTCTTGTGGGACGACCTGTTGGGACGACCTGTGGAACGCCCTGTGGCAGCGATCGATGCCGGCGCCGGACGGAGGCGGACGCGGCGGCGAGGCACACGGGCGCCGGCGTGGCGCGTCGGCAGGCCCACCACGAGCGGATGCGCGACGAGCGCGCTCGCGGGAAGCACGGCTTTGCCCACATCGAGTGGCTGAGGAAGCTCTTCCCGCTCAGTCTTCGCTGGGTGGAACCCCCCCCCGAACATACGGCTTACGCTTAGGGAAAAAGGTAAGGTAAGGGGAAACATTTAAACTGCAAGCAGCGGACTCCCTGTCACGACTGACAGAAAAAAAAACTGTTCAGTTTTCAAAGGCAAAAACGCCAGCCTACGCCCTCCCCTCACACTGACACTTCTCCCCTATTCCCGACTTTAGGTTGCGCACATCTCCCAGCGAGCTAGGTTCTCCGCTTTTTCTCCCCTAGTCATCTGCCCGCGCCGCGCGCCTCTGTGGGCGTCTAGTGCAGCCACTGACAGAACTGTTCCAAAGGAGTGGTCAACGTCTCGCCTGAAGTCGGGTGGGCTCGCGCACTGCTTAGCCCTAGGGGAGGGGTGTGTGTGAGGTGTCGGAATGGTAAGGTTTCAGGCCGCCAAGGTGTGGGGGATTTGGGGGATGAGTCAGGAGCCAGCAGCCTTCCTGCTGGACCTGAGTTCACAGCTCCTCCGCCCGACGGGGTGGTCCCTTGGATTCGGGCCCCGCTCCCTTTTCCTGCGCCTGGTCTGTCCCTGTCAAGTGTGTGTTGCGAGATGCAGAGCTGGTTAGGCTGGAGCGCGGGCGGTGCGGTGGCAGGCGAGGGCAGCGCGGTAGGCGAGAGGCGGCCGCGGGGCTTCGAGTGGCGCGATAGGAGGGTAGGCTGGCTGTGGAGGGGCGCCGCGTGGCCTCGGCAAATGAGTAGTGCTTTATGAGCGGCCAGTTTTGTGCGTATTGCATATCGAGCCTGCGGTGTGGCCTAGTTGGTGCAGCGTTCGGGTCGGGGACGTTTTGGTCGTTGGTTCGAGCCCAGCTGGTGCAGTTCGTAGTCGCGTAGCGCGCGGGTGCGCGGCAGCCTCGGCAACCGAGGCGACAGTGGCGAGCAGGGGCGAGCAGGGGCGAGCAGGGGTCAGAGAGCGAGTGACGGATAAAGGCGTGTGAAAGAGCTGTGAAAGCGAAAGTATCGAAATTAATTGCCCGCCGCAGGCGAAGAAAATTTTCAGGGTTTTTTGGTCCCCTACGCCGAAGAAATCGAAGATTTCGGCGGGCGCCCGACGCGGTATGGATGGAGCACGCGCGCTGCCCGGCATGCCTGCAGCATCCAAACGAGACGCACGGCGTCGCTCAGCCGTGTCCACGCGGCTTCGCTCCTGTCCTAACCGGCGCCATCTGGGCGGCTGCTGCGGAGCTGCTGCCGGCGGTGCGGCAACTGGCCGACAGATACAACGCTCAGTCAGGGCACCCGCCGGCGATTCACTGGAAAGGAACGAAGGCGCCGCTGTCGGCGATTCACCGCCGTTCGTTCCCGTCTCTCAAGCTGGCTACACCGTCCATGGACGAGGGAGACGTCGCCTCCTCTTTCGTCCCGGGCACTGTTCGCGCCGGAAGGCACTGTACACTGCGAAGTACATTAACCTTCATCCCTCCTACCGCCGGCCGGGAGTGCAGCCTTCGCCATCGCTGAGTGAGATTATCCTCGACTTTGGCACCTGCGAAGTAATGAACAACATGCAGTACGTCATATGCAATGGCGCTATGACAGCCCTGCGATGGGCGTCCTCGACGCAGACGAGGCGGAGCTCATCTGCACGGCGCAGATCGCCGACTTTCTCTCTCTCCCTGCGCGAGTGGTTGCGCCACCGTGGATGAGGCATATGGGCTGGGCAGGGGAGTTGGTAGAGGAGGTCGACTGAGGGCGCGAGGCCGCCAATCGTCACAGTCTGCTGCTGACTGTCGGTCGCTGACTGGTTGCGCATTGCGCTGGCCGCGCAGCGGCCTTTAGAAAATTTTGGCCGCAGGCCTAGGTTTTGAAAGATCAAGAGAATAAGCGCCGGTGAGGCTTTGAGAAGCTGCCGTTTGCGGCTTCCTAAGTCAACTTTTCGAGAGGAACGTTTTGGCTAAGCTAGAACTTCTCCAAAATCGCGCGATCATCGAGTTTTGAGTCAATAATTATGAAAGGAAAGGGAGAGGGAGAGTTCTAGCTTAGCCAATCGATTCAGCGTGCTCTGAAACGCCCAAAACCGTCGAGTTTTTCGCCGTGGTCCAAATAGAGAGCTTAATATTTTGAGTTTCTTGGCCACGGCCACGATTACCCGTCACTCGCTCCAGAGCAGTGCGGCGCGCCGAATTTTTTTCGATGGGCTCGGTCAGTGGGCGTGTCAGGAGGCGGCCGGCCGGGAGAAACTCGGCAGTAAAACTCCCGCGCCGGCCCAGGAGGTGGGAGTGTCACGGAGGCGGCCATTGGCGCGCGCTCCTTGTCTTCGTGGGTCCGAGTTTTTTTTCTGTCACGACTGACAGAGCCCAACATTTATTTCCAGGCTGCCCAGAGCGCGCGCTGCGCTCGCGTCGCTGCTTCACACGCCTCTAATAAAATCGCCAACCAGCTGCGGCCCTGCGCGCCTTTTGGGCTCGTCTACTTCGGCGGCGACGACTATGGTCGTTCTGCGATGGCACCTCCGGCGAGTAGGAAGAACTCCCGGGTGGGAGTCGCCCGGTGCAGCTAAGTTCCCTGCTGCTGCTCCTCGCCGCACTCTGGCGCGCTTGCGGTGGCGTGTATTCGGCCGACGGCGACGCCGAGGTCGCGCCCTCCTGCAGAACCCTCGCGCAGCACACACGCGGCGCCTGTTCACAGCCAGCCGGTGAGCAGCCGCTCTCCCACCGGCGCGCCCCTCGTTCACTGTGAGCAGCGGCGCCCACGAGCAAGTACTCCGCCGCGTGGACGAAGCGGAGCCGCAGCAGCTGTGTGCCGCCGTACCGGAGCAGCCCTACACCCCGCAAAGCCAGCGGTCAGAAAAGAAGGACGCCGCGCGGCGCGGCACCGGAGGAGCAGCCCGCCGCCGCTGTCGCCGTCGCCCCTCGCCTCCGCCCCCCTGCCCTCACCGCCCCTCCCCTCGCCCCCCCTGCCTCCGCCCCCGCTGCCGCCGCTGCCTCTGCTCTCGCTGCCTCCGCTGCCTCCGCCCCCGCTGCCGCCGCTGCCTCTGCTCTCGCTGCCTCCGCTGCCTCTGCTCTCGCTGCCTCCGCTGCCACTTCGGGCGGAAGAGTGCGGCGGCGACGCGTCGCCGCTCCTGACGGCGGGCAGCACGCGCGCGACCTGCTTGACGCCCAGACAGTACAGCACGAGCTCCGCGCCAGCCACGACCTTGGCCGGCAGCTGGATCTTAGTATTAATTAGTTAACTACCATGAATCAGTATTAATTAAGCCACGACCTTGGCCGGCAGCTGGATCTTATTAACTAATTAATTACCATGAATCAGTATTAATTAAGCCACGACCTTGGCCGGCAGCTGGATCTTATTAACTAATTAATTACCATGAATCAGTATGAAGTAAGCCACGACCTCGGCCGGCAGCTGGATCGCCGTCACGCGCGCGGTGAACTCCCACACGGCGGACGGCGCCTGCGGGCGTGTCTCGGACATGTCACCGACGTGTGGCGGAGACGTCCCCGAACTCGCACACGGCGCTCGGCGCCGGCCGCGTGCGCTCGTCGACGAGGACCATGCCGCGCCGCAGCTTGAAGCCGCCGCCGTCCGCAACCTGCGAGACGGGAGGCGCACTCACGCGGCGGAGGAGGGCGCGGCACAAACCGCGCACACACGCCAAGCTGCACGCTCAGGGGGGGGGGGGGGGGGGAGGGGCAGCGCGGGGGGGCGTGCCGCAACGTGCAAGCTTACCGTGGCGGACTCCCCTACCCCACGGTAGCCCGAACCATCCCCTACCCCCCCGGGACCCGAACCCTAGGGCGCCGACCTGCAAGCTGACCGTGGCGGACTGGCCTACCCCCACGGCACCCGCACCCGTCCCCTACCCCCCACGGTACCCGCTAGGGCGACCTGCAAGCTGACGGTGGCGGACTGGCCGGCGACCGCACGGCCGACACCGAGCTCCTTGTACTTGATCGACCGCAGCGTCGCCGGCGCCCAACGCCCGCGCGCGTCGGGGCCGACGAGCAACCGGCCGGGGGCGGGCGAGGGGACGGCGGCGCGCGCGCAGAGTGCGCCGCGCAGCAGCGTGCCTGGGCCGAGATACGGGGAGATACAGGGAGGTGTGGGGAGATATGGGGAGATAGAGCGCCCCCCCCGCGCGCGAGCGGCACTTGAGCGAGCTCCACAGATGTGCGCGACAGATCGCCGAGAGACAGCCGAGGTGTGGCCGAGATGCAGCCGAGATGGGTAGCAGTCTGCCTGAGACGACGGGCCCATCGCACGGCTCCGGCTCCTACGGTGCGAACACGCCAGCCTGGCGGTCTTGTGCAGTGTACGCCGAGCTCCGCGTGGCGCACACGGGGTGCGGAAGCAGCGACCACGGGGTGCGGAGACAGCGACCATGCCACGGCTGAATACGGCGGAGCGCGGATGAGTGCGTGTCCTCTCGAGCGCTGGTTGGAGGACAAGAGTGCGTCTTCCGCTTCTAGGCTCCGCGCTGCCAGGTGTGGGGGAGATACGGGGGAGATACGGGGGGAGATATGGGGAGATCGTCCGCTTCTAGGCTCCGGCGCCTCCCCGCCGCACTCCCGCGCGTCGCAGACCCAAGGGTCGTCGTCCTAGTCACCGTCAACCGGCTACGAGTCAGCAGGGCTCTCCCCATCCCCTACCCCCACGGTACCCGCACCCATCCCCTACCCCCACGGTACCCGAACCCATCCCCTACCCCCACGGTACCCGAACCCATCCCCTACCCCCACGGTACCCGCACCCATCCCCTACCCCCACGGTACCCGCACCCATCCCCTACCCCCACGGTACCCGAACCTTGAGCACGGGGGCAGCGGAGCGCGGCATGTGGCACCCGTCGATGGAGAGCAGCAGCCGCCCTCCTATCATCAGCTCCACCCGACGGTCCGTCCACTGCGGGCGCACACCCCCGACGCAGAGAACAGAGGCGGCGGCGTGTCGTCGCCTTGCAGAAGTCCCCAGTCGCGGGGCGGGAGCCGCCCGAGAGTGCGGATGAGCAGGGGGAGGCCGGCTCCGGACCGCGCAGAGATGCCGAGCCTGCCACTCGTGGTAAATCAACAAGTAAGAATGATTACGTAATTCACTACTAGCCGGACCGCGCAGAGATGCCGAGCCTGCCACTCACTCGTGGTGAATTCTCAAGGCATCAACCACTAATGGTGGACTAAGAGGCCCCCCGGACCGCGCAGAGATGCCGAGCCGGAGCGCTGGACACACCGCCCTCTCGGCGCGGGAATGCGGTGTCGTGCGCAGTGCAATGAAGAGCACCGGCGTGGAGTACGAGGGGCTACGGACACAGCGAACCCAGCCGACTGCGGCGGAGTGCAGCGGAGTCCGCGTCCTCTCGAGCGCTGGTCCGAGTGACTTCCGAGTGCGCCTCCCGCTACTAGGGGTCCGAGATGTGGGGAGATACGGGGGGAGATATGGGGAGATCTTCCGCTTCTAGGGGCCCGAGCAGCGGCGTGACAGCCTCCGCCTGCGCCGACGTGGCGCCGTCGCCCGCCTCCTCTGTTCCGCCAGTCGACCCTCCCCCGCCTGCGCAAAGAATGCCGGTTGACCCTCGGGGCGGGGAGGCGGCATTGTGCAGAGTAGTCAGAGCAGGCATTGTGCAGAGTATCAGAGCAGGCATTGTGCAGAGTAGTCATAGCAGGAATTGTGCAGAGTATCATAGCAGGCATTGTGCAGAGTAGTCATAGCAGGAATTGTGCAGAGTATCAGAGCAGGCATTGTGCAGAGTAGTCAGAGCACAGGCATTGTGCAGAGTATCATAGCAGGCATTGTGCAGAGTAGTCAGAGCAGGCATTGTGCAGAGTATCAGAGCAGGCATTGTGCAGAGTATCAGAGCAGGCATTGTGCAGAGTACCATAGCAGGCATTGTGCAGAGTATCAGAGCAGGCATTGTGCAGAGTATCATAGCAGGCATTGTGCAGAGTATCAGAGCAGGCATTGTGCAGAGTATCAGAGCAGGCATTGTGCAGAGTATCATAGCAGGCATTGTGCAGAGTATCAGAGCAGGCATTGTGCAGAGTAGTCAGAGCACCCAGCGTGAGGACGAGGTGCTGCGAGCACACAGTGACTACAGCAGAGCTACAGCAGAGCTGCAGCGGAGCAACGGCCGAATGCGGCGCGGAGTCCGTGCCCTCTCGAGCGCCGGTTGGAGTGCAAGAGTGCGTGCTGCGTCAGCTTCTAGGGAGTCTAGGGCGTGCGAGATATGGAGAGATACGCGCTCCGCTTCTCTGGGGCGGCGAGATATGGGGAGATACGCGCTCCGCTTCTCTGGGGCGGCGAGATATGGGGAGATACGCGCTCCGCTTCTCTGGCGCGGCGAGATATGGGGAGATACGCGCTCCGCTTCTCTGGGGCGGCGAGATATGGGGAGATACGTGCTCCGCTTCTCTGGGGCGGCGAGATATGGGGAGATACGCGCTCCGCTTCTCTAGGGCGGCGAGATATGGGGAGATACGCGCTCCGCTTCTCTGGGGCGGCGAGATATGGGAAGATACGCGCTCCGCTTCTCTGGGGCGGCGAGATATGGGGAGATACGCGCTCCGCTTCTCTGGGGCGGCGAGATATGGGGAGATACGCGCTCCGCTTCTCTGGGGCGGCGAGATATGGGGAGATACGCGCTCCGCTTCTCTGGGGCGGCGAGATATGGGGAGATACGCGCTCCGCTTCTCTGGGGCGGCGAGATATGGGGAGATACGCGCTCCGCTTCTCTGGGGCGGCGAGATATGGGGAGATACGTGCTCCGCTTCTCTGGGGCGGCGAGATATGGGGAGATACGCGCTCCGCTTCTCTAGGGCGGCGAGATATGGCGAGATACGCGCTCCGCTTCTCTGGGGCGGCGAGATATGGGGAGATACGCGCTCCGCTTCTCTGGGGCGGCGAGATATGGGGAGATACGTGCTCCGCTTCTCTAGGGCCCGCCGCCGTCGCTGCTTCCACAACTGCGCATCGAAGCCGTCGACCCCGCCGTCGGCAGAGAGGAGGAGAGCAGGACGGCAGAGCCCCCCGCCTCGCCTCCCACCTCGCCGCTGCCGGTGACGCCGCCCGCGCCCCCGTCGCCAGCGCCGAAGCCGCCCCCACCGCCCCCACCGCCCCCACCGCCGCATCCGCCGCCGCCACCGCCGCCGCCGCCGCCGCCGCCTCCGCCGCCGCCGCCTCCGCCGCCTCCGCCGCCTCCGCCGCCTCCGCCGCCTCCGCCGCCTCCGCCGCCTCCGCCGCCTCCGCCGCCGCCGCCGCCTCCGCCGCCTCCGCCGCCTCCGCCGCCTCCGCCGCCTCCGCCGCCTCCGCCGCCGCCGCCGCCTCCGCCGCCGCCGGCGGCGGCGGCGTCCGGCTCGGCGCCGCCGCTGTCGTCCTCGCTGCCGCCGTCCGCGCCGCTGGGCGGGAGGGCGAGGCAGGGGCAGTGCGCAGAGAAGGGGGGCGGCTCGGCCAGCACCGCCGCCTAAGTAAATGAATTAACTAATTGATTGATGAATTAATTAATTAGGGGGGGCTCGGCCAGCATCGCCGCCTGGCGGAGGCACCGCTGGTTCATCAATGTGTGGCTCACCAATGTGTAGTCAGTGTGGGTGAACTGTGAACATAGTAGTAGGGAAAGAGTCGACGAAGCACCGCTCGTTCGACCGGCGCACGCCGCCCCTCTCTTGGCGAGGGGGGCTGGCGAGGGGTGTATCCGCATCTCCGCTGCCTCTCGGCTGCCTCCCCGCTGCCTCTCGGCTGCCTCTCGGCTGCCTCTCGGCTGCCTCTCGGCTGCCTCTCGGCTGCCTCTCGGCTGCCTCTCGGCTGCCTCTCGGCTGCCTCTCGGCTGCCTCTCGGCTGCCTCTCGGCTGCCTCTCGGCTGCCTCTCGGCTACATCTCGCCTCGAGCTCGGCCTCGCTCTCGAGGTAGAGCGGGGACGGCAGGCCGCACTCCGCCAGCAGCCGCAGCGTCGCCTCGGCGAGGTTGCCCAGCGAGGTGGCGTCCGCCACGTCCGCCTAATTCATCGTTAGTTCACTCTGAATGGACTCTGATTGAGCTGTGAATGAGGTGTCGTCCACCACGCCCGCCTTGCAGAGCAGCGCCACGACGGGCACGCCCAGCCTACGCGCTGAAGACACCAGCCTCAGGGCGGTTCTGCGCAGCGTATTCAGAGCACCGCGGGAAGACAACGGACAGTGACACAGGTGAGTGCAGCGGAATACGGATGAGCACGGCTGAAGACGTGTCCTCTCGGGCGCTAGTCGGGAGACAAGAACACGTCCTCTGCTTCTAGGACGCCCTGCCCCGCCGCAAGCAGCGCGTGGAGCCGCGTGGCCGCGGTGATGCCGACGTCCGCCCCGACGCAGAGCAGCGCCTAATTAATAGCTAATTAGTATTTAATTAATCGTTAATGAATGCCGGCGTCCGCCCCGACGCAGAGCAGCGCGTAGTCAGGCGCGTGCGCGGTCAGACCCGCGAGCGTCGTCTTGAGAAACCGGCCTGATTCATCGTTCAGTCATACCCAATCCGTAGTGAATTCACAGCGTCGTCTTGGGGTAGCGGCCTGTGGCGTGGGGGAGGCGCCGGCCGACACAGACGTGACTGTGGCCGGTGCCACAGAGTGGCCTCGCGTCGGCTTGTCGCGCCGCTCGTGTGCGGCGAGCGTGGGGAGTGTGTAGCCGCGCGTGTGTGTGCGCGTGGGCCCGTGCTCCGTGCCTCGGTGTGTGTAAGGCTGGACTGGACTGGCTGTGGGCAGCGACACTTGAGGCCGGCCTCGCATTCGCCTTCCTGGGACGCAGTGCTGCCTTCTGACTGCCGCCGCTGTCTCTCCCTTCTCGACCGCCCGTGCGTGTGCGATCTTGGGGCCCGGGGCTGTGTGGTTGCGTGAGTAGCTGCCTTCGCCGCAGAGGTCCAGCAGCGTAATCAATAGTTAATTAACAACTAATTAATAGTTAATGAATAGTTAATTAGTAGCTGCCTTCGCCGCAGAGATCGAGCAGCGTCATCACCCGCGACGAGGAGGCGCACAGCTCCGACGTCGTGCGCGCCAGCTCCTCCGTCCAGTTGAGCAGGCGCGAGGCGCCTATTCACGGCAAGAGGTGTGAAGAGACGCTGTTCACAGCTCCTCCGTCCAGTTGAGCAGCCGGCAGGCGCCGTCAAAGCCGAGCACCTGTTCACAGCAGGAGGTGTGAAGAGACGCTGTTCACAGCTGAGCAGCCGGCAGGCGCCGTCAAAGCCGAGCACTTGCTGTGAGATGGAGGACGTTGCGCCTGTCTCCAGCTCGTGCATGTGCCGCATCACGAGCGTCCGCGCGGAGCCCTTGCCGTCGTCGAGCGCGCCTGCCCCACCACCGGACCGGTGTGAGTCGCAGACTGCTGAGCGCAACGGAGGGTTCTGTGCTGCCAAAGAAGCGCGCCTGGGCCTCCCGCGAGGACGCCCACCACCGAAGACTTGCCCGCCTGGGCGCTGCCCAGCACCGCGATCCGCACCTCCACCTGCGCGCACTCCGCAAACTGCTCGATTCGCACCTCGGCTATCCGCCCCGTCGGCACGCCCTTGGTCCGCTGCGCGGCGACCACCATACGCGCCGAAACGTGGCCGCACATCCGGCGGAGAGTGCCAAGCGACGCGGACATGTCGCGAGGGCAGAGACCGTGGAGCGCGCCGTCGTCCTCCACGCCGAGGAGGTAAACCGCACGGCCCCGCCCCTCGGCAAGCCGGTAAGCCAGCTGCGTCACCAGCTGCTGGAAGCGCGCCGGCGTCGGCGAGACGAGCTTCAGCTTGTACTCGACGTTGCCGACCTCGACCTCCTGAGGGTAGGAGTCCGCATCGTGGGAGATGTCCGCGCTGCCGTGCGAGCCGTGCGGCGGCGTCCTGCGCGCCCCCATGCCGACTGCGAGACAACTGCCCGACCCGGGCCCGGACGGTAAGTAAATAAGTTCTCGAGGTTCTCGAGGTGGATATCCTTTGGCCGCGTTGGGTAGCGAGGATTGGTGTAACCCGAGCCACGGAGGCGTGTTTTCTGGCGGCCGACCGTCAGTGCACGGAGTTGCCACTTCTCCGACTGCCCCGGCTAGTTCCCGAGGTCGTCGGGTGTGACCCCTTCGTCCCCCGGGACCTAGCGCGGGTGGGTTGCGGTTGGAGGGGGCTCGCCCCGTTCCTCCCCATCGGGCCGCGTGAGCGGCCTCGCCTCGCAGATTCGTTTTCGCGCCTGGGTCAGGCGCGCGGGGCATCCCCCGGGTCGCTCGACCAGCGATCCGAAGAGTGGCCGCTATGCGAAGGAAAGAGCGGGGCCCACGGGGTACGCCTCCGTCCGGCCCCCTCCGAGGGGGGAAGGGAATTGCGGGGTCCCCACGGGCGCCTCAGTTCGGCCCTCCCGGGGGGGGGAGGGGAGCAAGGGGGTGGGGGGATCGGGGCGGGGGGGAGGGGTCTCGGATTTCATGGGTCTAAGACTTGCCTTTCGGGGAGGGGCCTCGGTTACGGCGAGCGCAGTGGCGCGCGCCCTACGTCTTCCCCTCCTCCCCAGAGGCAGCGAGTAGGCAGCGAGAGGGGGTATCGAGCGCCTATGTATGGTTGTGGTAATGTTGACGGGCGTCGCGGGGTTTTCCGCCCCACTACGCAGGGCAACCTCTCTCGAGGCGGCTAGACTCTATCTCAAGCTCTCGCCCACCCGTGTCGAGTCGTTACACGTCCCCACGTCTCGTGCTAGCCGAGCCACCCGGCCGAGCCCAAGGCTATCCATTCGAGACGGACCTGCCCCGAGACGGCTTCGGTGGACGGCCTTGCACCGCGGGGTTCGCTCGGTATGGCCCCGATCAGTAAATAAGTAACGATTTCCAAACTAAGGGCGGTCGCACGACACGATTCACGCGACAGGCGAGGCGCGGGCGACGGCTTCCTCAGAAGCCGTCGCCCGCACCACAGGAGCAATCACACCACCACTCCCACTCCGGCGCCCACCCGCTCCCCACCCCGACATCCCCACCCCACCCCACGCTCGCCCACGTCCCACGACGCCAGCCGCCCGTCGCCCGCCGCACCGCCGTCTCGCCCGCCGCCTCGCCCAGCCTCCGCGCCCGCCCGCCCGACCGCCGCCAGCGCCGGCATCTCGACGGCCTCCGCCTCGCCCGCCCTCCGATCCTGTGGTCTCGCTGAAGAAATCGACGCAGCAGCGACCGCGACCGAGTCGGACTCGGGCGACTGACATTCGCTGGTGACGTAAAAGCGGGCTCGTCCAGGACCAGAAGGCAGGGGCAGGCAGCCGCCCTCCGCCTTTGCCGCAGCAGCCGCCCCACCCGCTCCCCACACCTGTGGCCACTCAAAGAAAAAAGACGCAGCTCCAGGTAAAGAATTTTACAACGAAAGGCGGTCGCACGACACGATTCACGCGACAGGCGAGGCGCGGGCGAAGGCTTCCTCAGAAGCCGTCGCCCGCACCACAGGAGCAGTCACACCACCATTCCCACTCCGGCGCCCACCCGCTCCCCACCCCGACATCCCTCGACATCCCCGCCCCCGACCTGTCGGGCTCGTCGAAGATGTTCTTCAAGACGGCCAAGAAGCAGAACCAGTGCTGCACCTTCATGTAGCCCCAGAGGAGGAGGGCGGGGCGCGGCGGCGGCCCCTGCCCAGGGCCTGGACTAGCCGGGGCTGGCCGGGTGTCGGGACGACACGAGGAGGACGCCCTTACTTAGCAGTGGGTAGGGGCAAGGCGCAGAGGGTGCGGGCGCGAGAGAGGTACGTGGCGAGACACGAGAGACGAGTGTCTGGTGTGGGTGGAGGTCGCCACGCGTGTGCTTCATACTATGTGTAAAGAAAAGAAAAAACCGAAAAATCGCATGCCGGGGTCAAAATACACACATTCGTCGCTCTCCCGCCACCATCACCCGCCGCCGCGCCGCCCGGCTCGGAAGCAGACCGGCCCCGAGGGGGTGAGGCGACATCTTGCTGTCTGTGGCACCGACCATCACGCCTCACCTTCGAAAGGGTGGCTGCCTACCCCAAAGCCCAGCCCGGGGCATCGATTTCTCTTGACGATTTCACTTTAAAACGCTGGTGCAGAAGGGGCCTTCTCTATAGAAGTCGGAGCCTTGCGTCCAAGGAGAGGCAGCGTGCGGCTCCGTGGACTCGGCCATCTCCCGCGGGTGAGAGGGCGAGAGGAAGCATCCCCGCCCTCTGAGGCGGCCGTCCGAGTCGAGGAGGCAACCACACAACCATCCCCGCGGGTGTGGGCGGCCTTATCGGCCCGCTATGCTATCTAAGTCGGCCCTTCCTCGCGGTCGGCTGCGGAGGCCCCTTACTTAGCCCTAGCCGGAGCTAAGGGGCCCGGCTTTTTCTGCGCTAACCCTAGCTAGGGGAAATCGCTCCGGAATAGGGTTCCCGGCACCATCGGGCGGCGCCACACGGATGGAGGGAGTCGGGTGTGAGTGAGTGACACACACACACACACACACACACACACACACAGGGAGTCGGGTTTGCCATTGGGGGCCGTGAGGGCGCTTCCTGCCTTGCGCCGGCCAAACTTGCCGGTGCCCGGCGCCCACGAGAAGGCGCCGCCCAGCTCAATTCATATTACTGGGTGCAGTCACAGTCTTACCCTCCTGCCTGCGTTTGGATCGCGCGCACCTGGAGAACCTCGAGAACACCACGACGGCTCCACAACGACGTCCACAACGACCGCTCCATGCACACAGACTTGCACAACGCCCGCGACGCCCGCGCCTCGGACGGCCCGCAATTGGCGATGGGCATGATGGTCGCGCCCTTCAACCTTGCGAAGCGATGGCTCGTCCGCAGCACCATGCTATCGGGCGGCCCCGTCCAGCGAGGCGAGGTTGTCTTCCGGTTCGTCGTTGGCCTCGAGGCGCTGCCGCGCGGCGAGAGCGACCAGCTGCGTGGTGAGGCGGCCAACTACTCGGACGTGCTGCTGCTGGAGCAGGCGCGCTGAGCGGCAGAAATCCGAGGCGGCGCACACATTTGAGATTGCACCGAGGCTCAGGCCAGCGCGGCGCCACACCGCAGGCGCTGGACGGGAAGAGCGTGGCGATGCCGTGCTCCTGCATCGAGAAGGTGCACGGCTGGTACACGTATGCGCTGCGCCGCTGGCCAGCCGCTCGCTGGTACGCCACCGCTTCGCACCTCGCTGCGAGACATGCCACGACAGAGGACACTTCACACCTAGCTCTTCGCGCTTCGCTCTAGGTACGCGAAGACGGAGGACGACACGTATGTCAACCTGCGCCAGCTGCTCGCCGACTTGCACTCTCTGCGCAGGCTCCCGGCGGTCTACTACGGGCTGATGAACGCGTGCGCCATGCCGCCGCTCGCCGCCGCCAGGCACACGCCCAGCGGGTACGCCGGCTGCTGGATGGGCGAGTTCGAATCGGCGGCCCCCGAGAGCTTGCGCCTCTGCCCTGTGTCGGACTCGAGCGCCTAAAGGCTGACAGCTCATCGTGAATCATCAACCCGTTAGGCGTCACTGGCCGCGCGGGCAGCCGCGAAAGTGCCACGGCGGGGCCCCCGCACCCTTCGCCACCGGCCCGCTGGACGTGCAGGCCGCCGAGGTTGCGCGCGCGGTGTTTGAGACGTGCAGCTACACGCGCCGCTTCATGGAGGTTGGCACACACAAAGAGGCACCCCCCCCCCCCCCCCACCACCACCACCACACACACACACACACACGTAGCCTCGGCAGCTTCAGGGGGCAGTGCGCGTGCTGCAAATGCAAACCGAACCTTCAAAGAAGTCGCCTGGTGCATGTCACAGCCGTCGAGTTTGCTCAGGTTGGCCGCGCCGAGAACCGGCGGGCAGGCAACTGCGCCAAGCGACGGGGCACCAGCCGCGCCACCACCTTCGCCTCCACGTCTTGCGACTGCACCGTCGGGCACTGGATTGGGCAGTGCCGTCTCAACCTGACCGTCGCAGACATGACGTGGACGAAGGGCCACCACTACCTCCACCGTGCAGGAGGGCTGGGGTGGGTCGCTCCAAGCGCCGCGTCGATCGCAGTGCACTACCTGAAGCAGCACGACGGGCCGTCGGGGCCCAATGGGTCGCGGTACGGAGAGTGGCTGCACACGCACGCCGCGTCGTCCGCTTCGGCCCGCCCCGCCTTCCCGCCGCTCCTGTGGAGGTTCGAGCAGCCGCCGCTCGCGGCGCAGCAGGACCGTGGCGACGACCTCGACCTGTCCGCCGCAGACGCGGGGGAGCTCCGCGTCCCTCCTCCCCGCCTGACGGCGATGCAGCCCGAGGTGCAGCCGAGATGCAGCCGAGATGCAGCCGAGAGACAGCCGAGGTGCAGCCGAGAGGCAGCCGAGAGGCAGCCGAGAGGCAGCCGAGAGGCAGCCGAGAGGCAGCCGAGAGGCAGCCGAGAGGCAGCCGAGAGGCAGCCGAGAGGCAGCCGAGAGGCAGCCGAGAGGCAGCCGAGAGGCAGCCGAGAGGCAGCCGAGAGGCAGCCGAGAGGCAGCCGAGAGGCAGCCGAGAGGCAGCCGAGAGGCAGCCGAGAGGCAGCCGAGAGGCAGCCGAGAGGCAGCCGAGAGGCAGCCGAGAGGCAGCCGAGAGGCAGCCGAGAGGCAGCCGAGAGGCAGCCGAGAGGCAGCCGAGAGGCAGCCGAGAGGCAGCCGAGAGGCAGCCGAGAGGCAGCCGAGAGGCAGCCGAGGTGCAGCTTCCTGAGAAGCAGCGGTTGGCAGCAGAGATGCAACCGAGGTGCACCCCACGACACCGTGGCGGGGAGACGAGGCCCGTTCACAGCTGCGGGTGTGAAGAGGGGCTGTGTGTTTGCGTGAACAGGTGCATGCTTGGTACATAAGGACGTGCGGAGAGAGGAGCTCCGTGGCTCTGATGCGCGCCGCCGACCGAGCGCTGCAGCCCAGTGCCGGCCCGCGGGGCTCGCGCGGCGCCGTTGACTATTACGGCGGCAACCCGGCCGCTCATCGCCGGGTGCTGCGGGTGCCGCCCGGGCTGCTGTACTGAGTGCACCCCTCAACGGAGTAGGTCGCGTGGCCGGGCTACGGATGCCACCCGAGCCGCTTCTCCGCAGACCCAGCGGCCGCCTGGCAGGCTGCCCCCGCCCTAGAGGGAGCTGGTCGGAAATCTCTCGGTTGTATCTCGGCTATACCTCGGCCACACCTCGGCGTCTCTCGGCCGTCTCTCGGCCGTCTCTCGGCTGCACCTCCCGCCCCAGACGCTGCACCGCTCCACTTTCCCCAGCGAGGCGCCGTTGCGCGCCGTGCGCAGCCTCATCGCCGCGAGATCGTGCTCCAGGCTGTCGGCCGCGCAGCCGGCGCAAACGGCTCGTCGGCGGCGGTGCTGGGAGAGCGGTGGCACCCGCTCGCGGCGGTGCTGTGAGCGTGAAGCAGCATGTCCTCAACGCCCCGCAAGTGTGAGTAGGGGGCAGCGGCGCGCGGAGCCGAGCGCGCCATCGGCCGCGCGCAAGCAGGCGCCGCCGGCTCGAGCGCGGACGGCGGCGTTGCTCGCAATGCGCGCGCCGAGAGGAGGCGCGCGGCGGCTGCAGGGCACGCAGCTGCCAGGGGGTGCCATCGCAGCAGCACGTACGGCGGCGGCGGCGGTGGCTGTACAGAGCTCTGCCACCCAGAGGGCGGATTCCGTGGCGGCGAGGGAGGAGCGGGCGCTGCGCGCGCTGAGGCGGCCCGCGCACACGCGGCGAAGTGCATGGTGAAGTGGCACTTATTTCACACCGCCGGCTGTGGATAGGCGGCTGCGGGAGGAGGGGCCTCGCGTCGTCGGCTGGGAGGAGGTGGCGGCGTGGGAGAGGGCGTTTGGCTGACCGGCGTCGGTGCTCAGCCCCGGCTCCCCGGCATGGAGCGGCGAGGAGCGCTGCCATTTTTGCAAGAAGGCTGTGCCCTTCCGTCGCGCGCCGCGATGTTATCCTTGGTGTGGACGGTTTTTTTCGCGGTATCCGCGCCGGGATACGGCGGGATACCGGGAGATACCGGGAGATACCGGGAGATACCAGGAGATACGAGACACGGGCAGACGGGCATATACGGGCATATACGGGCATATACGGGGAGATACGGGGAGATGCGAGGAGATGCAAGGAGATACGGGGAGATACAGTCAGATATTGGAGAGATACATATCAAGATACCGCAAAAAAACCGTCCACACTAGGACTGATGTTGCTCCGACAGCGCGACACCGCTCTGATTTATTATATGAACTCGGGGGCACAGGACGCGGCACAAACACCGCTCTGATTCGACTTTTCACTTCAAACAAAGACAGTCGCACGACTAGTTGCAAAAAGTCTCACAAGGAAAAATCAAAAACTACCAAAAACGCTGTCACGGTCAGCTCGGCACGATCTACTCAAAAAAAAGTGACGTAGAGCACCCACTTTTTAAGCGTTCCGTGCACACACAAGGTCCGTCCGCGTGCACCGCCAGCTTCCCAGGGCCATCGCGCGAAAAACGACGGAGGAGATGCATCCTAGCTGTCGCCACCGAAGGCGACTCGACGCCGATGAGATCGGAGATCAGGCTCTGACAGGTCACACGTCGCTCCTTTGACGCCGACGTGACTCACCCGTGCAGATCACATCAGGACACGGTCTCGGCGCGCTCGGTACGACGCCTGCGACCCGTCTCGGGTCAGGTGGCACGACGCTCATCGCGCCTACCAGCGCTGCCGAGCGTACAGGTTGCCACGACGAGGTCGAGCACGCTTCTATACGCTCGCCGAGCCTTCCTTTCCATCCCATTAGGCAGCCTGGGAACGGTGGCGGTCAGAGGCAAAGCCTGCGAGGGGTGGTGGAACCACATGTCACGGCCACCGCCGGCTCGACGCACGATAGCCTCCGGAGGCTGACTTTGAGGCACCATCACCGGACGATGTCGACGAGTTGGGTCGCTCTCGCGGTAGCCAGGTGGCCCCCCATACTAGTAGCACCAGCCATGGCCTCAGGGAGCGCGGGGAGGGCGCTGGGAGCAACACGGACAAAAAACATCAAAAGTGGTCATTTCCACAGCACCCCCGTATTTGCAACTAGTCGCACGCCCCGCAGCGCGGCGCGTGCGACTGTCAGGAGCAGATCCGTCAGTTAGTCGTGTTCACGCCGCGATCGTGCCCTCACAAACCTGTGCACCTCATCCTCTCACAGACCAGCGCACAGCGCCATAGTACTCGAGTACTTTCTAGGTGCCATTCCCCGGCCGGTCTCCGCGTGAGGAGCACCTGCCATCGGCCCCCGGAGCCGTTCTGGTCGTGGCGGCGCACGAGAGCAAGCGAGACGGCCATCTGCGGAGGGCGCGATGCCGCACCGCCCCCCTGTTGCCCATCGACTTCCCTGCCCAATCCCCCGGCTCGTCTAGCGATCGCCCATCGCAGGTTTCGCGCCGCCCGCTCCCGCTGCCCCTCGGTCAACGTGTCCCGAGCGACTTGAACGGTCGCCGTCGTGACCGGCGACGGAAGGCGAGGCGAGGTCGGCCATATCATCGGCAAGGGCGGCAGCTAGGAGGGAGGGCGGTCCGAGCTCCCGTCGGATCCCGCCGCCGCCGCCGCCGCCGCCGCCGCCGCCGCTCTTTTGGCCTGCGCCAACACCGGCATCCAGCAGCTGCGTATCGGAGTACGGGGCAGCGGGCAGCTCAGCGGCACATAAGGCACCCGCCGCAGGCTGTGTGCACTCCAGCAGCTCAGTGGAGCCGGAGCACCCCAGACCGCCGACCGGCTGCCCGTTCGACTCCGCATGGTCCCTCGCGCGGCTGGCGGCGCCAGCAGCGCAGCCGCCAGCCGCGGCTCTCGGCTATCTCGCCATCGGCGTCCTCCCCGTCCTCGCCTCCGCCACCGTCTTCGGCGGAAGGTACCCTCCGGCGCCGGGCTGTCTCGGGTGACAGCAGCAGCGACGCCATAGAAATCAGCAACGATTCGGGGGATGCTTATTGGTCGAGAGCACTTGAGGAGCACTTGGAGTGCAGTCATCAACCTCACATCCAGGGCCGGGGAGCTAAGAAGCGCACCCAGCGGGCCGGATGATCGGCATCGGGTTACGGGCTAGGGAGCCCTAGCCCCGGGGGTGCGCGTTCGCAGGGCAAGGGCCGTAAAAGTAAACAAACAAACACGGGTCTCCGAGGGCTCCGAGTACTTTCTTCTCAACAACGGAGTGCATTGCCGTTCTTAACGGAGTCGCTTAGGCGGCTCCGGTGGTGAGCCGGTGTGTGTGCCAGTCCGCGCCAGTCCGCGCCCTTGTCGTGCCAGTGTGGTGTGAGAAAGGCTTGTATTTTAAGAATTCGCGGAGGAGGTGGAGGAGGCCGCACGGGCGGCGGAGAAGGCGCGGGCGGCGGAGGGGAGGAAGGGCGGCGGCAGCGGGCGGCAGTCCCGCGAGGCACGCCGGCGGAAGGGTTCGTCTTCGCGGGGCGGGGTGCGCACTGCGCGCCGCGAGGATGAGGAGCCTGAGCCAGGGGAGGGTTGGGAAGGGGGGGCGAGGCCGGAGGAGTATGACGGCCTCTTCGACGGCCCATAAGGGGCCGTTGTCTGCTGTGCCTTTTGTGGTGCTAGTTCGTGCCAGTCTGCTAAAGAAAGAAAGAAAGAAAGAAAACAGACAACCCAAGGGAGGGATGGGAGGACGGCACGCCGCCACCACACAGGCTGCTGTGAGAGGGGCTTGTTTTTGTAGAATTTAAACAAAACAACTCTCTCTCACAGCACACAGGCTCGACACAGGTGCGAAATCCGAGACCCCTCCCCACCGCCCCGATCCCCCCACCCCTTTGCTCCCCTCCCCCCCTCGGGAGGGCCGAACTGAGGCGCCCGTGGGGACCCCGCACTTCCCTTCCCCCCTCGGAGGGCCGGACTGAGGCGTCGAGGGCCCCGCTCTTTCCCTCGCATAGCGGCCACTCTTCGGATCGCTGGTCGAGCGACCCGGGGGATGCCCCGCGCGCCTGACCCAGGCGCGAAAACGAATCTGCGAGGCGTGGCCGCTTATGCGGCCCGATGGGGAGGAGGGGAAGACGTAGGGCGTGCTTGCGCGCCTTTCTGAGGCCCCTCCAACCCACCCGCGCTAGGTCCTAGGTGACGTAGGGGAAACCCGGCGAGCCTGGGGAACTAGCCGGGGCAGTCGGAGAAGTGGCAACTCCGTGCACTGACGGTCGGCCGCCAGAAAACACGCCTCCGTGGCTCGGGTTACACCAATCCTCGCTACCCAACGCGGCCAAAGGATATCCACCTCGAGAACCTCGAGAGAGGCGCGTTCTACTCGCAGAGTGTGGGTAAACGAAAGTACCGTATACGGTACTATCAGAGAAAAAGCCGAAAAAGACGCCGGCGGCCGTCCCGACGAGCCAGCCAGCTGCCGGCTCGCACGGCAGCCTCTTCCTATGGACCAGCCTCGACTTCCATACAGTCAACATTTTGTCGCTGCGTGCTCGTGGTGAGCTGTGGCGGCGGTCGAAGTTCGCCCAGATTCGGTGACGAGCGCCGGACGATAGTACCGCCTCTGTTCGCCCTGTGCATGTCAGGCCAGGCTGCAGCAGGGCACTACCATCGTGCTGCCCTGTTGCAGCCTGACTTTTCCCACTGTGCACAGTCGCCAGAGCACCACCACCGCCCGGCATCGTGTCACGGCGAGCTCCTTCTGCGCCCGCTCGCGAGGCTCTCGCGCTCGCACACTTTGGCCATCTGCTGCTCGCGTTCGGCGAGCTCTTCTCCGCACTCCTGCCACGGTGCCGTCACCACACACCTTCTGGCTGGCCTGAGCCGCGCGGGGTCGCCGGCGGGGGCAACGCGTCGACCTCTCTCTCTGGTGCACCACGGGCCGCAACGGCCTGCGAGCAGCTTGCGCGAGGAGGCAGTGTGCCGGCACAGTCGAGCCGGAGCATCGGGTTCTTGATGCATCTGGGGTCAAGTTTGACCTTATGTGGTATAATATGCAACAATAATGCTATGCTCTCACCCAGCCTTTTGAGATATGATCCCTCAAAGTCGAATTTTCGTTTACTGGTGACCATAGTACCGTTTGTCTTGTTTGCGTTTCTTCAAACGAATCCTTTAAAGTCTCGACAATCACTCAGCTGCTTATGTGGCACCGCAGAGGCTCCCTTGGGGATGCCTGAGGCCACCCCAACCACACACTAAGCCGTACGTAGACGAATTGCGCGCTACTTTTTTCGTTTACCCACATTATGCGAGTAGTTCTGGCTTGTAGAATTCTCAACCACAAGGCTGTGCAGACTTTGGCTACAACAGCGCGCGGCGAGTGACAGCTCCACTAAAATTTTACACATGCAAGCGCTCTCCACGGTCGCGTCGGCGGCACGCCTCGTCCCTGGCTTCCTCGTCGTCGACTTTGACGGCACCTGCACCGTCAAGGAGACGATCGGTCTGCTGCCACGGCTGGCCGCCCACCTTGGGCAGGAGAGTGCGGCGGCGGCGAAGCTGGCGCGCTTCAAGGAGCTGGAGGAGGAGTACATCGCCGGCATACGCCGCGTGAACGCGCGTCACGACCTCGACGGGCCTCCGCCGGCCTCGCTCGACCTCGTCGGCCTGGAGCGCTCTCACACACACCTCGCTCGCCCTCTCTGCCTGCCTGCCTTGCATCCCTTCTCTCCGCTCGGTGCACGCAGTGTGCGGCCGTCCAACGCCTTGGCGGTGTGTGTTCACACTCCAGGAGCGCTGCCTCGCGGAGCAAGACGCCCACTCGACCGAGGCGACGCACCCACAGCCCGATCGAGCCCGAGATCGGCCGAGATCGAGCCCGAGATCGGCCGAGATCGAGCCCGAGATCGGCCGAGATCGAGCCCGAGATCGGCCGAGATCGATCCCGAGATCGGCCGAGATTGGAGCCCGCGATCAGCCGAGATAGAACAAGCAAGTAGAGACGGCCGGGTGCTCCGGAGCAAGAAGTGCCGGACCGGGCCTCTAGGTGACGAACCGCGTGGGCGAGAGCGGCGTGCTGGCCGGCATCTCTCCCTCCGCCGTCGCGCCGACGCTCGCAGAGTGGGCGGCCAACCCAGCCGCGCCGCCGATCGCAGAGCTGCGCCACGGCTGCGCAAGCACTCTCGGCTCGGCCTCCGCGGCCGGGAGCCGGCTCGGGGTCCTGTCGATCAACTGGTCTCCGCCGCTGATCCGCGCGACCCTCTCCCCCCTCGCCGCTCCGCTAGAGCTCTGGTGCAACGAGTTGCAGCCGGACGGGTCGATCGTGCTTCCCGTCCCCGGCGCTGCCGCCAAGCGCGCGAGAATCGCTGCCCTCGTCGACGCGGTGTGCGCGAGGCCAGTCGTGTACGTGGGCGACTCTCCGACCGACCTGCTTGCGATGCTCGAGGCTGACGTTGGGGTGATCATCGGCGAGTCCGCCTCTGCGCGCCTCATCGCGCGCCGTTTTGGCGTCCGGATCGCGCCGCTGCCGCCGTCGCTGCGGGAGTGCCTCGCAGCGCGGGGTGCGCAGGAGGGCGAGGTCGCGGCCGCCGCAGACAGCCCTGGCGTGGTGTGGGAGGCGGGGAGCTGGGAGGAGATACGGCGGTGTCTGCTGAGCGAGCTGCAAGATCCAATCTGACACGTGGGGCAAGGCCGCCCTTCAAGCACTGTTCAAGCATTGCCACTGTTCATGTTCCTTCTTCGTCCGTGTACACGGCATTTTAAACGTGCAACTGCTGCCGTCCCGCGTGGGCGGTTCCTGATCCTGTCGTTTAGCGAGACGTAAAGACAGTGTGGGTTGCGTGGGAGACGCGCGAGGGTGCAGCTGCAGGGTCGCCCCCCCCCCCCCCCCCTCCCCCGCAGCGCCCCACCACCTCTTCGTGGGCTACAACGTAGGTTGTGACTGTGTGTGTGGAGAAGTTTATCTTACTACCTTACCTAGTACGCTACGTGATGTATCTTATGACGAGGACACCGGCTCCGAGGAGTATTCCGACGACAGGGCGTCCGACTAGCTGGCTTCACGTAAACGCACAACCCCGGGCCCCGAAATCGCACAGTGATGACCGAGTGACATGCAACACGGGGTCCCAGGGAAGGCGAGCAAAAACCTTATCGCGCGCGCTAGACGCCGACTCGGAGGCCGCACCGGTCGGGCGCGCAGCCGGAGAGAGAGGGAGGCGCTCAATCGCCGAACTCGGCGCTGGCTTCACCCATATCTTACCCCTTCCGTGCCCCCCCCTCCTCCGACCCCCCAGGCTAGATGGAGTAGTCAGATGTAGATTCTGCCCCACACAGCCCCTTACCCCTTCACCCTCCTAACCGCCACGCCGCGAGACAACGTGTGAGCATAACTACGCGGAATTCGGCCAAAAGAGCTCGAACTTTGAACGAGGGTACAGCCCAACTTACGATGTCTGCACACTTACAGACACGCACGAGCGAGGCTCGTGCGTCCCACGCCATGTTCATGTTCATGTGCGCAAGTGTGCGCGCGCATCGGACTGGCCGCAGCGATCTATTGCCGCGGCGTCGCGGCATACTAAGCGTCTGTCGCTCTAACCCCCCGGCTCCACGAGCCAAGAAGCGGCAGAGCACATCGGTGGCGCAGCGGAGCGTGTCGGTGCTCGCGTGACAAAGAGCTGTCAGTGGTCATGTCATGTGCCTGCTGGGAAGCTCGCACATGCCTGCGTGTCCTCGTCTAGTGGGATGAGTATGCAACACGACGCCATGCGTGCGCCTTCCCACAAGCGAGTGTACATCATCACGCCTTAAGGCTGGCCCTTCAGCTCATCAATCACGGCAACTCACTGGGCACGGCAACTGCAAGAACCCAACCAACAGTAGCACCAACCGGATTGGCATTGGTCGTGCCCATAGCGAACCCGGTTGCACGATATGCCATTGGCAAGCTTATATTCGCACGCCCCCGAGCACACCGAGCCAGCGGTAAATCCAGAAGTATGAGCTATGGCACTGGCTGTTCACGCGACAGGGCCCACCCGGATACATCAGGCCGTCCGATTCGACGCATTTGTTGCATGTGCACTGCCCACTATAACACTCTTGGTCGCCACCACCGACAGTGCCACAAGATTCTTGAATATCCTTTAGCTCTCGACAGGTACCAAGGCCAGCCACCCAACTGCAATAACCGTATACCATGTTGATATGGCCACTCTGGCATATTTCGTTTGACCAGCAGTCGGCCCCTTCTGGGCATTTCCCTGAGGCATCGGAGCAGTAATCCGTTGATCCGCGTATGTCGCAGCAAATGCCGGTCGTACACCCTGAGTCGGAATCTGAACCACTCTGATCAGGGCACACTTGATTCGGGCCATTCTTGGCGGTGCAGGTACCAGTGCCAAAATAGGAACCCATGCAATAGCCACTCTCGCAGTAGTCATTTTGATAGCAATCTGCCCCATCCACTGCCTTGGGGGGCTTGGGGGGCGGCGATGGCGGCGGCAGCGATGGCGAGCTTCGAAAGAAGTCGGCCAAACGCTCGCTTTTGTAGCATCCTTTCGGGTGGCAAGGAAATTTATCAACTTGGTCAAACCGACGCTTGTCTATCGCCGGCACGGAGTGCATTCTCCGTCGTTGCCGGTCGGGGTGTTGGTCGGGACATGGGCGACGCGACCAATGCACCGCTTCCATGGCCAGAGACCACGTCAGTGCAGTTGGTCGCGCCGCCCCGCCCTGCGTCGCCCGCCGCCGCGCCGCGCCGCCGCGCCGCGCCGCCGCCTCGCGCCGCCCGTCGCCGCGCCGCGCCGCCGCCCGACAATTATTAATTCATTATTAATGAAGTAATAAACAATTATACCACCCGCCGCCGCGCCGCCCCGCACTGCGTCGCCCGCTGCCTCGCCGCGCCGCCGCCTCGCGCCGCTCGCCGCCGCGCCGCGCCCCCGCCCGATGATTAATAATTAATAATTATTACCCGATTATTAATAGCGTGTGTGTTTGTGTGTGTGTGTGTGTGTGTGTGTGTGTGTGTGTGTGTGTGTGTGTGTGTGTGTGTGTGTGTGTGTGTGTGTGTTTGCCTGATGGCACGCCACGCCACCGCCTCGCATCGCCACGTACCGTGCTCAGCACTGCGTCGCACCTATTTCGGAGTGAGGGCCGTAGCCCCAAGTGACCCACCTCGCGCGCTCTGGCCTGTCTGGTCTTAGAGCGTCATGTTGAGAGTAGACTCGAGTTGCCCCCCTCGTCAGTCCTGCACGAAGCTTCCGCTCCGAGAATACTTACGGAATACAAGGTGGGTGGCGAATCGACGTCAGAAGTCCGTACGGAGATACGAAATACAAGGGGGGTGGCGAATACGTCAGAGGTATGTACGGAAATTCGGAATGCAACGGGGGCGAATACGTCAGAAAAGTAGTACGTAGGGGCGCAGCGGCGGGCAGACGTGTGGTTAGGCGCTCGGGCGGGCAACCGTGCGAGATGACCCGAGATGACCCGAGATGACCCGAGATGACCCGAGATGACCCGAGATTACCCGAGATTACCCGAGACGACCCGAGATGCATCACCCTAGATTACCCGGGATTACAATTAATAGTTAGATGAGGACGTGTCAACTGTGAGGTGCCGACGCGTGAAGTGCCCCGAACTTTCATCTGTGTTACTGTGAAGGACCGACGTGTGAAGAGCCTCGACCAATTAACAAATAAGTGAGGACGTGTCCTCCATGAAGGACCGACGTGTGAAGAGCCTCGACCAATTAATAAATAAGTGAGGACCTGTCATCTGTTAAGGGCCGACGTGTGAATAGCCTCGAGCAATTAGTTAGGTGAGGACTTGTCACCTGTGAAGGAACGACGTGTGAAGAGCCTCGACCAATTAATAAATAATTGAGAACGTGCCACCTCGGGCGATGAATAATTAGGTGAGGACTTGTCCCTCAAGCAATTAATAATACGTGGAAGGGAAGGGCAGGGCAGCGGCGAGCGGCGAGCGGCGTCGACGACGCAGCGAGGACACAGTGGTGACGCGATGGTGACGCACACAGCGGCAGCGTTCGCGGCGCAGCGCCGACGGCGGCCCCGCGCCGCGGCGCTTTGAGTGAGGCAGACTACCCTGCACAGCCTGCTGGGCACTCCCGACGAGCGGCACGCCACGCGCGCCCGCCGCGGGCGACGCGGGCGGCGAGCCGACACGCCTCTCACAGGCTTGGACAGCACTGGCGAGGTGAGGCAGCCAGCGCCGGCCTCGGAGGCGGCTGCAGTAAAAGCAGCGAGCCAGAAGATACTGTTCAGGGTGTAGTGAGCAGGCTGCCGCAGCGCGTCGCTGCCACTTTGGCGCGACCAGGCCCCCTACTGGGAAGGAGCCAGAACCCTGCCAGGCTTGCCTGGCTCCCCAGGCCACTGCCAGGCCTCTCCTGACATGCCTGAGGCCGCGAATGCCACACCATCGTCGCTCGTCGACAGCAAGATTGCGGCGCTGCTCGCTCGCGCGCTGGGGGGTAGTCCGGCATCCGGTTCGCTGGGCGGGAGCGTCCTGGTCGGCGATGGCCTCGTGGTGTGCCCTTCGACGCGCAGTTGCGACTCGTCGAGGCTAACCGAGTACTCGCGGCACGACCGGCCCGCCGTCCTCTTCCGCTCGCCGCTGCTTGGCGTCTCGCCGGCGCTGACACGCTGGCGCGACCCAGTCTACCTAGGCCGTGCGCTCGCCGCGCACGACTGCCTCGAGGTGGCTCACTCGCCCGCGTCGACCGTCGGAGGCTGCGTGCATGGCGGTCGGCAGCTTTCCGCTCTGCTCGAGCGCAGCCGGCGTGCGCCCTGCCGGTGGCCGTCGCGGCACGACTACTCCTACCTCTTTCACGAAGCGATGCCCGGTGGAGCTCCCAAATCTACCGAGAGAAAGAGCACTCAGAGCCCAGAGCGGGCCAGACGCACATGGCGAGACGTAGCCGACATCTAGCCGGCATCCACATGTAGCCGGCGGCATCCACAGCATGTAGCCGGCGGCATCCACAGCCTGCCGTGCGAGCAACGGAAAGAACGGGAGGCTGCGCAGCGTCCACAGCATGTAGCCGGCAGCAGCTCGTGCACGCACCCGTCGCCCACGTCGAAGAGCTGGTCGCGCCACGGCTGCCGCGTAGGTGCAAGCAGTCCGGGAGGACGCGACTCGTGGAGGCGAGACCCGCAGCTGGGCCGCAGTACGAAGCGGGCACACACCGCGACAAGTGCGTGTGCGCCATAGGCTCTTGGCGAGGGACCTGCCCCTGCCGTCGCTCGCGCGGCTGGGATCGCTCGCGGAGAGAGACCTCACCGTGGCTCGGCTCTATGCGGGCGCCGCACTCACCGGGTCGTACCTTCATTGGCACGCCGGCGCCCTCAACTACCTCGCGGCGGGTGCCAAGCTGTGGCTGGTCGCGCCGCGCTCGTCGAGCGGCGGCCCGCTCCGCCGGTTCACGTACGGCCGCGTCTCCAACATGTCGACGCATCGCTGGCTCCGCTCCGAGCTCCCGACGCTGCTTGCGGTGCCGCGCCTCGCGCTCTTTGTCCAGAGAGCGGGCGAGGCGGTCTACGTGCCGCCGTATGCGCCGCACGCCGTCGTGAATCTCGAGTACAATGTCGGCGCGACTTTCACGCTGAAGGCTGCCGAGCCGTCTCTGCCGGTTTGGCTGCTCGCGAGCCTCTTCGGCGGGTGAGAGCTGAGACAGGAGTCTCAGGACGTAAACACGACGCACTTGGAGCACTTGGACGCGTTTTAGCTTACCACATTATAACGCGGTAGCGTTCGGATCGTGCACTGGCCGGGCGTGGAACATACCCGTTCCACGTGCAGAACTTGCAGGCGGGCTTCGAATCGCAAAGGCTTTTCTTAATTGTGTGTATCGCGCGATAGCCTTTAAAAGAAATCGCGCCCAACCGAATCCCCGAAAGTTCTGATCCCCTAGCGAAAGAGAGACCGTCAGGGACAGGGGAGCGGGATGGAAAAACTAAAACTAAAAATCTTTCCGCCGCGCACCCCCCGACAATAGGGGCTTTCGGCAGGCAGCGCGAACCGCTGTGCCTCGGCGCGCCGGCCGCCGAAATCCTCTCAGAGTTCTTTGGCATAGGGGAACCCCGACCCTAAATTTTTTTCGACTGCGGCGGGCCATCAACCCCCACACGAAAAAAATATAATTAAAATTCGTGCATATCGTCGGATTTTCGTTCGGCGACGCAAACTTCTCGTCCCACGTTCAACACGGCGCCCGTGCATGCAGAAAGGATGCGTCCCTAATCCGTCCTTTTGGGGGGACGACCGACGGCTTTTTGCGCCACTCCCCTCTCTCATCGAGCATGAGCGGGGAGCCGGTGATGGTCGACAATACTGGCCGTACGTGGCCGCGCATCACCAAGGACAACGCTGCGCAGCACCCGTACCCCAGCCTGCGCCACTGCAAAGAGCGAGGGCCCGGCACGGCGCCCTACTGCTGGTACCTGCAGATTTCCGGCGAGCCGACCTGGGACCAGGAGTATACGTCATTCAAGAAAATGAAGGACATGTGGGACGGCTGGACAGGCAAGAATGAACGACGTGCGCAGGCCCGGCGCGAGAGCGCGCATCTAGGGTACGATACTTGACCCCCCCCCCTTGGCGCCTCGTGTTTTTCGTGCCAAACCAGCGCGATCTCGGCGGGGCGTCAGCGCCTCTCGGAGGGGCATCATGCGCTCCCGGGGCCGCCCGACGGGGCGGGCCTCTTGCTGATGGACCCAGCCGAGGTGCCCAACCAGTCGCAGCCGCGCTGACGCGCCGCGCGCGACCACCAGCCAGCTTTTCGAGGGGCCCGAGCACGGTGCGCCGAAAGAGTAGACACTCTCCGGTCCATCCGGAATTTTGTCGTTTTAGTTAGCACTGCTGCTGCAGACAGGGCCCGCGTGACCCCATGCCCTTCCCGGATCCAGCTCGCTGAGGTGTGACGTCACCCCGATGACCGCCCACAGGTGGCTGATCGAAGCGCCACTCATCGCTGCTTTCGCGCGCCTGCTCCACAGAGGGCTCCTGCGGCTCTCCCTCGTCGCGTGACCGCCGCCGACATCATCTGCTCGGTCGTGCCCGCCGGCGCGGAGCTGCGCCACGTCGAATTGTTCGGTGGCTCGACCGCCGGCGCGCCCACCCTCGCCTCCTGCGCGCCTCACACCCAGTATTTTCCTCGCGCGCGGCCGACAAAGTAGGCACACGACCACCTCCCTCCCACTCACCCCCCCCCCACGATGCACAGCCCGTCCACTCTCGCCGGCAAGGCGCACGGAACGCCCAATTTGGGCTGGAAATGCCGCCGCCACGGGTTGGTGGCGCCCTCGGCAGCGGGGCAGCGCCACGCCGCGCAAACTTGCGCGACAAACTTGCGACCTCTGTCCCTCGTATTCACCCCAGATTTTGCCCTATCCAGGCTCACCCGGTACCGCGAGCGACGAGCCGCGCCAAGTTTGCTCCATTTCCGACAAGTTCATCCCGCCCGAACGCCGATCTTCGGCCGCCTGGAGGCCCAGGACGGGGCTCGGGACCGGCCAGGTGTGGATTCTCCACGGCGCTGCGGTGTATCTGCGCGCCCATGGCGCGTTCAGGGGTGTGCCTGAGGCGTGTAGACTGCGGGGCGCCGCGATAGCGCGGCGCCGACGGTTGTGTCGCGCACTGTCACACCCACGACGCGGTCACAGTGTGTGTGCAGTGCGTCCACTCCGGCGACCGTGACGCCGTCGGCGCTCGCCTATACCGGCTAGTGTGGAGCTTTCAGTGTGGTTGCGTGTTGTACTAGTGATGCTGCACTAGGCGGCCCGTTTTTAGCAAAAACCAGATACCACATCGCGTGTGGTCGTCGAAAAACCGCATCTTCGCCCGTCTGGGACCTCTTCGTACGGCTCCAAAAACCGCTCCTTAACGACGGCTACGCGGCCCGGCGGTCGATCTGCGCCTTCTCAGCGGTGGAGGGGATGTGGGCGGTATGTGCGTACCGCGTGGTGTTGCGACGGTTTGACGAGTGCGACTCCCAGCGTCGACTTTTCGACCCCACGGAGCCTCTGCTGCTCCGGGGGGGGGGGTCTGCAGACCACCCGGCCGAACTTCAGAGTCGCGGTGCTCCTCAAATACCGCTCAAACGCCCACGATGTTGTGGAGGGGACATATGCTGATGATCCTGGCCCGATTGGTTCGCTCAGAAAGCTTCTGGGCGGTCGTTAAGGTTCGCTCCCCGCACACCGGCCCGGAAGTATCGTACCCTAGACGGCAGCAGCAGGAGACGGATCGCCAAGGCCACCGTGACAGCTATCGTGATGCAGCTGCTGCTAGTCGTGCTGCCACCAACGCGGCTTCCACGGCGCTGTTGCCCCACGAAGAGGCGCAGGCTTCGATCCTCGAGTCACGCGCAGGCGCAATGGCGGCAACTCTGTTGGGAGCAGTGGGCGCCGATGGGCTCGTTCCCTTTAAGCCGATGGTATTGGGCTTTGAGCGGCGCCGACATGAGCAGCTGCAGATGTGCCCGCAACTCTGGGGGGTGGCGTATAAATTGGCGGGGGAGGACGGTGCACGTATGATTGTTGACAGCCCTGAATGGTTGCACAATTTCCAGTGCCACGGCCCGCACTGCGAGCAGCCAATTTTCGAGCCTCACACGAGCCCGTCGGATTGCCGGCTCATCCACTTGTGCGACGGACGTGGCGAGGCAGATGCAAGGGACGCAGCAGCTCTGCCTTCATTGCCGCGTTTGCCACCCATCAGCCTACCTGTGCCACATCTCGAAGACGTCAAGAGCCGCTTTGAGTCAGGAAGATCCAGCGGGATCATGTACGACGCAGAGGCGGAGGCGGCACGCCAGGATTGGGACGGCGAGCATGGCAAAGCAGAGCCCTTCTATGCTGTGTGGAACGGCCCCAAGCTTGACTGGCCAGCGTACCTCAAAGCTGAAGTCTTCGAGGGCGACCCGTCAAGGTGGCTAGAGATTCAGGTGCAGTCGTCAGCAGAGGATGATGCAAGCGGACTCTCTCGAGAATGGAACTGGCTTCGCTCGCGGTGGGATGACACAAAGGCATTGACCTGCGATCAAACTCTCGAACCCAATTCAATCTTTGCAGATTGGCGGCTAGAGGGTATGGGTGGACGAGGGAGTGAGGGGCTACTTCCTCCGTGGTTGCTGATTCGGCGCGTGCTCGCCATCATGGAGTCACGGTTGCAAATGCACGGGCGCCGGCTGTGGTGGCGTTCCGTCTTCTACGCCCCACCTGGCTTTGCAAAGGAGTCTGACTCGCGACACGTCGAGTGCAATCTGGCCCTCATTTCCCACATGCAGCTGGCAGGCCTCGGCGAGCGGCGATTCGACAAAGAGCGGGCACAGTACCTCGGCAACGAGCTCAACCTCGTCGGTGGCATGCCCCTCGAGCGACAGCGTGCCAACTGGCATGGCTGGAACGGCCGATGGGGTGAGGCATTCTTTTCGACGGGTGGATCAAGTTCGAACTTCTTGAACAATTATCTTTTCAACAGCCACCACAGCATCGAAACGCCGTGGTGGTGCCCGCAGCGAAACCAGTGGATTGGGCACCGGCCCCTGGGCGGCTGCGACACGTGTGTGCTACCACCAAACTTTGCGTTGCCGTACCTCTGCACGAATGACGGGCGGACCAAACACCACATTCTCAAGGCGCTCGTCGACCTCAACCAGCGGCAAGGCGCACTGTGCAAGCACCACTACCATCCCGAGATGGCTATCCTCGAGCACCTCACCTATGATAACTACGTCCACGATTGCTGCCGTCGGGCCGCAGAGGGGCCGCCATCGATGTGGAGGGACGCCGAGCGATCCCTGCAGGAAGAGATGGCGCGGCGGAACCCTCTGCGGCCCTCCACTTCCTGGCAACCTAGGTATGGCCCCACCCGCTGCTGCGGGCTTGAGATGCGCTCTGCTACCACCGACCAGCCCTCCTGGGCCTTTGCTGCGCCGGGATACTGCTGTGATCATTGGCAGCTCGGGCGCGCAACCATGACCGTACTTGGCTTTCGACCAGTGCCAGGCGGCGAGACGGAGCAAGGGATTACATACGCAAAGTGGATGCAATGCTCTGGAGAACGCTCTTCTCGTCAACATGCCAGTGAGCGCATCTCTGAGCTGCATCAGCACGTGATCTTGCCGAGCTTCGATCCGAACGGAGAGTCACGAGTGGACCGCATCGCGCGAGCCGTGCTCAACGCGCCAGTACCAGCTGTGGTGCCTACCGTGGCCGCTCATTCCTCTCTACAGTGCATGGAGTGTGAGGAGTGAGGATTGGTGTCCCATTAACATTATGACTTACTTACCTCTTGTCAAGTGAGTGCTTCTTTTCGGCGCCGCCGCGCCGCCACCCCTTTTGCGCAGCAACACCTTAAACTTCATGGCCCTCCAAATTCGGGTCGGAGCGTAGCGGAGAGGGCCCCGAGTTTGAAAAGGGCGACGGACGCTTGCGTCCTAGCCTCCAACAACGCCTCCCCGGCGCAGAGGGGCCCCCGGAGGGATGCTCAACCGCTCCACGCCACGCCGCTTGCGGCGGTCCTATTCCCAGCTCCGCTGAGGGCCGTCGCGTTATTTAACCCACTGTAGGTGATTCACGGCTACTCGCAGAATGTGGGTAAACGAAAGTAGCGTATACGCTACTATGAAAGAAGAAGCCGAAAAAACACGCCGGAGTCAGTCCGCCCGAGCCAGCCAGCTGCCGGCTCGCACGGCAGCCTCTTCCTCTCGACCAGCCTCAACTTCCGTACAGTCAGCATTTTGTCGCTGCGTGCTCGTGGCCAGCTGTGGCGGCGGTCGAAGTTCGCCCAGATTCGGTGACGAGCGCCAGACGATAGTAGTGTCTCTGTTCGCCCTGTGCATGTCAGGCCAGGCTGCAGCAGGGCACTACCATCGTGCTGCCCTGTTGCAGCCTGACTTTGCCCACTGTGCACAGTCGCCAGAGCACCACCACCGCCCGGCATCGTGTCACGGCGAGCTCCTTCTGCGCCCGCTCGCGAGGCTCTCGCGCTGGCACACTTTGGCCATCTGCTGCTCGCGTTCGGCGAGCTCATCTCCGCACTCCTGCCACGGTGCCGTCACCACACACCTTCTGGCCGGCCTGAGCCGCGCGGGGTCGCCAGCGGGGGCAACGCGTCGACCTCTCTCTCTGGTGCACCACGGGCCGCAACGGCCTGCTAGCCGCGTGCGCGAGGAGGCAGTGTGCCGGCACAGTCGAGCCGGAGCATCGGGTTCTGGATGCTTGTGGGGTCAAGTCTGACCTTATGCGGCCTAATATGCAATAATAATGCTATGCTCTCACCCAGTCTGTTGAGATATTATCCCTCAAAGTCGAATTTTCGTTTACTGGTGACCCATAGTAGTGGTCTGTCTTGTTTGCGAGATCTTCAAACGAATCCCTTAAAGTCTCGACAATCACTAAGCTGCTTATGTGGCACCGCAGAGGCTCCCTTGGGGATGCCTGAGGCCACCCCAACCACACACTAAGCCGTACGTAGACGAATTGCGCGCTACTTTTTTCGTTTACCCACATTATGCGAGTAGTGTCGAGCCGACTCCGTACCCGGGTACTGGGGCTCTACGCTGGGGCGCCGGCGCGGCCTGCCACTGACTGGCCTGCGCAGCCACTTTTTCGACGCCACTCGCCGTCTCGCTGTCGAGTCAGAGTGGCGGGTTCAAAGCTGCTCTTCGGGTGACGGCATGGCGCAAAAGATCCATGCTGCGAGATTCGACGCCCTGCCGAACAGCTCCGCCCGGAGCGGTCGCCACCGCGCCAGGCCGCGGAAGCGGCCGGCGGAGCTCCAGGTCATTGGCGCGGGCTGCGGCCGCACAGGCACGACCTCGCTCAGCATGGCCCTCGAGCGGCTTGGGTTTGGACCGTGCCACAGCATGGCTGCGGTGGCGAAGATGGTACGCGAGCGGCCGTGGGCTCGCGCGCTGGAGGAGCCGGAGCGGGCCGACTGGCGCGGGCTCCTCAGCGGCTTCGGCTGCAGCGTCGACTTCCCCGCGTCGGTTGCGTACCAGTGGTTGCTCGCGAGCTTTCCAGACGCCAAGGTGATCCTGACCGTGCGCGACCCGCACGACTGGGCGCGATCTGTTGCCACGACCATTTGGAGCGAGTACAGCGCCGAGCGCTCGGCTCTGCTTGCGCCTTTCCGCTCGGCCGCCCGCAGGCTCGGCCGCGCCTACCGCGCCCACTTTTTTGAGGACTCTGACGGCGGCGTAATGTCTGGAGAGCTGCGTGACACGCGTGCGCTCGCCACCCGCTTCGAGGCGTGGAATGCGCGGGTCGCCGCGGCGGTGCCGCCGGAGCGGTTGCTTGTCTTTCGCGCCTCGGACGGTTGGGCGCCGCTGTGCGCCTTTCTCGGCGTGCCCGTGCCGCGCACGCCCTTCCCGCGCGCCAACGATAGCGGCGCCCACACGGACCGCATGCTGGCGATCTGGCGGCGCGCCGTCGCAATCGAGGCGCTCTACCTCGCCCTGGCTATCGGCGCCGTCGCAGCCGCCGCCACGAGGCGAGGCCGCACCGAGGCGGCGCTCGCAGTGTCGTTGGCGCTACTGCTCTCCGCCGTAGGCTTTCTTCAGCCGGACTGAGGCCGGAACGGATGTGTTGCAATAGATACCGACACGGCTCGAGACGCGATGAGCCGAGACAATGGACACGTGCCACGAGCGTGTGTTCTTTTTTTCGGCCTGGTTGTTCTCACACTTTTGACGAGAGCCTGGACACGTTTTGGCGACGGCGGCCCGCCAAACGGTGGAGCCACGACTGTCTACGGCACTCACAAGACGATTTGTTCCAGTCTTAGCCAGCAAAAGGGAGCACACACGACTTAGCAAGTCCGCACTAGCGACTGCCACTCGCCTAACCATGCCTTGTCACAAGTGCTCTCCCAATCGCGTACAGGCACACACACTCCGCCTGTTCTCACCCAAACACTCTATCACACCCTTGCCTCCCTGCCAGAGCGAGCTAGATTCTCCCCGCCTCCCTCCCGCCTCTGCCGCGCGCCTTCTATGGACGTCAAGTGCAGCACCTAGGGGGAGAGAGGGGGTTTGCCCTGGTAGGGAGGTGGCGAGGCCGCGCACTGCAAACCCAGTGTGAGGAGTGGGGGAGCTGGGACAGGGCGTGTGCGCCTCTGATCTGTCATGGTCTAGTGGCCGATAGGATCCTCCCTTAGGCAGCGATGGCGGGTCGGGAGAGGCCCGAGTTCTCAGCCCGCCACTTACTGTCAGCCTCTCTGACTGCCCAGGGTCTCACCACGATGCCGCCCGAGTAGAGGGGGTAAGGTGTGTAGAGTGCGGCTGTGTATGGAACCTCTCTCTCCGTGGATCTCACCTGAGCCCACTCGCGGTGCGAAGGCTCCTAATGCGGCAACTGAGCCCGCAAGGGTGGGTCACTAAGGGGGAGGTTACGTTGGTTGATATGTTGTGTTGTGGCGTAAAGCTGTGCAGCGGCGCAGCGAGCCCTGCCGCGGCTCGTCGTCGAGACTGGTCGGTGGGTGGTGCCTGTGTAACAGCTGAGGCAGGGAGACTGCCTGTGAGTAGCGCAGCCGCGCGGTCGCCCGAGGAGTTGGGATGATAGGTGGAGAGACAGGTGCGACCGTACCTGGGTATGGCGCAGGCTGGTGGCTAGGGTTAGCTGGGCGCGCACGGCGAGTCCAGTCACATTGCCGCCAGCAATGCGTCGTCGGCGAGACACGGACGCACGCAAATATGTTGTGTCCGCGCTGTGAAGCAGGGCTCGCACTCGTAGGTATATTGTTGGCAAATCAAGACACAGAGCTCACACAGCACTCAACCTGCCAGAAACGTGCGACTGTTTGGCTCACGCCAGGGCGCTCGTTGCTCCTCCGTCTCTTTGTATCTTCCATACTGCGTTTATCAGAAGACTGCGACCCGAAGGCAGCAGGTCGGACCTTGAGACAGCATTGTAGATCCCTTGGGCGAGGGTGGTGGAGAGGGCGGTCCGTCGGCGCCAAACCACCTCCCACCGAGGCGGGCAGGTTCCACGCGTTCCCAGACAGCCCCATTGGAGGTAGACCGCTCGTCTAGCCAATCAGCCTTAAGCGAGCGGCCTGGCCGTTGGAATGGCCGAGGAGGGGAGCGAGGACGACTGTCTCTGACGGCGAACCTCAGTTACGAGCCGCCCTCCCCTCGAGACGCGAGGCCAGTGCACTTGGGGCCAAGCCCCAGCGTGCACCGTCCCACACGCCTCACGCGGCCTCTGGCTGGAGCGGGATCGCAAGCGAATCCCCCAGGCCGGCGCACGTCTTCCGAGAGAGGAGCAGGAGCGAGGGACCTTCTTAGTTGTCCGGCATGCAGGCGCATGCACGGCCGTTCAGAAATTTTCCCAGCCGTTGGAATGGCTCCGCTCCTGCCCCTCACCGGGCCGAACGGGTAGTGGGCGTTGGCGCCGAGGAGGGAGGAGTCGCTGAAGGACGGGTAGTCGTCGGTCGTGCGGGGGGAGGAGGAGTCGGCGAGCAGCAGGGAGAAGAAATGCCTGAGAGGGTGGGGAGGGAGGCGTGAGGCGCGAGGTGAGGGGCGTGGGGGCGCGGGGGACGGGGCGTGCGTGGGACGCGCGGCGTGAGGCGCAGGGCGTGAGGCGGGAGGGCGCGGGAGCAAGGAGTTGTGAGTGTGTGTGTCTGTTTGTGTGTGTGTCTGTGTTGGTTTGTTTCATTGTTTGTGCGAGGGCAGGGCAGGGCAAGGCAGGGCGGCGGCGAGCGGCGAGCGGCGTCGGCGAGATCGGCGACGAAGAGAGGCGATGGTGACATACACGTCGGCATTGTTCACGGCAGCAGCGCCGGTGGCGGCCCCGCGCAGCGGCGGCGGCGCCCTGAGTGAGGCAGACTGCCCTGCACAGCCTGCTGGGAACGCTCCCGACGAGCGGCGCGCCATGCGGGCCCGCCGCGGGCGACGCGGGCGGCGAACCGACACGCGTGTCGCAGGCGTAGACAGCACTGGCGAAGCGAGGCGGCTGGCGCCGGCCCCGGAGGCGGCTGCAGTAAGAGCAGCGAGGCAGAAGTCACTGTCCAAGGCGTACTGAGCAAGCTGCCATCGAGCAGCGCGCCATGCGGGCCTGCCGCCGGCGACGCGATTGGAGAGCCGACAGGCATCGAAGGGGTAGGTACTGAGGAGGGCCATCGCGCCCGAGGCGGTCCGCGCCGGCCCTGCAGGCCGTCTCAGAGAGCCTGGCGAGGCTGTACAGAATGCCAAGAGCATACTGAGCAGGCTGCCGTCGAGCGACGAGCCATGCTGGCTCGTCGCAGGCGATGAGGTCGAGGAGCCGATCGGAGCGTCGCAGAGGCTGCCGACCACTGCCGTTCGCCCTCGGGCCCAGGGGTGGAAGGCAAGCTTCCTGGCGTTTCTGGCGAGCGTCCAGACGTCGCAGAGCATCCGGCAGGCGCGCAGCGACCCAAATTTTTGCTCACCGCACGGCCGTGCGAGCCGTCGGTCGGTGGTGATGGTCGGCGTCGGCGCGCGCCGCCCAACGCGGCGCCGGCGGTGGGCGTCATGTGGCGGGCGTGGGAAAGAGCATTGTCCGAATTGCGGCGGACGTCCCTACCGCCACAATTGTGTATCAATGGACAATGCGTTTCGGTGGGGATGTAGGAGCATCACCTTAGTTTCGGCTTTCGCGCCTCATCGGGTTGATGCCAGCGGAGTCCATTGAAGCTATGAAGCTATGAAGCGGTGTACACAACCGTACGGTCGGCGGACTTGTGTTCGCCCGTGACCCGGGGTTGCTCCCCAGGCCGAAGCTGCCGTTTCACTCGACTGACCAAACTGTGCGTCGTACGCGCGGTACCCGTTCAGCCGCGCCATCTCTAGCGCCGTTGCGGCAAATCCCCACACCTCTCACTCAAACAAGTCCTGCCGCTCCGGCCTGAGCCGCTTCCCCGTCGCGGACCGGGGGTAGCCAGGCCCGCCATACAACCCGCCTCCGCCGCGCCCAGAGCGGCTTGGCAATGCCTCCCCGCTGGCCTGCCCGGCAACAGAAGCCTCGCCCGCCGCTGCTGACGGCACGGCAAGGCACGCGCCAGAGCCGTCGCCAGGGCTGAGCGGGCCATCGGGCCGACGCGGAAGGCCGGCGATGCCAGATGCGCCCGCAGGCCGAGTTGATGCCTGCCCTCCGCCGCCGCCGCCGCCGCCGCCGCCGCCGCCGCCGCCGCCGCCGCCGCCGCCGCCGCCGCAATCGCCGCCGCCGCCGCCTCCACCGCAATCGCCGCCGCCTCCATAGCCTCCATAGCCTCCATAGCCTCCATAGCCTCCATAGCCGCCCCCGTCGCCACCGCCGCAGCGACCGCCACCGCCGACCCCGCCGCCGCCTCCGCCGCCTCCGCCGCCAGACTGGCCTGCGGGGGGACCTGGCCGCAGGAAGGAGCGGATGTCTGGCGACGAAGGCTTTGCGCCGCTGGCTGCCGCCGCCGCGGCGGGGCCAGAGAGCGCCGCCCCACGCAAGCCTGCGGCGGCGGGGCCAGAGGCACCGGAGCCGAACCCGGCGGCGCGGCCGCCGGACATCAGCGACGAGGTGACCTGCAACTTCTTCTCGACGAGGCGCCACATCACCTCATCGACGGAGCCGCGCGCGATGCAGTAGAAGACTTGCACGCGCTCCGCGAGCTGCGAGATGCGGTGAGCGCGGTCCTCCGCCTGCGCGAGGTCGGACGCGTTCCACGCCAGCTCTCCGAAGACCACGACGCTGGCCGCGGTGAGCGTGAAGCCATGCGAGGCCACCCGGATCGAGAGGATCGCCAGCCGTACGGCCGGGTCGCCTTGGAAGGTCGCCACGCGGTAGTCGCGCGCCTCGTGCGGCACCTCGCCGTCGATCCGCACGTGGCTGCACACGCCGCGCAGCCGCTCCTCCCACAAGTCGAGCACCGCCTTGTGGTGGCCAAAGAGCAGCAGCTTGCGCCGCCCCGGCGCGGCAAGCAGCCTCGCGACGTGGTCCGCCACCGCCGCCGCCTTCGCGCGCCCCGTCTCCATGTAGGCGAGCGTCATCTCCGCCGAGTGCTCCTTGGCCGGGCCCGCCGCTCGCTCCGCCTCGACTCGAGCCCACGCGCGCGCAGCCTCGGGCGCATCGATCAGCAGCACCTCTCGCACCTTTGGCGGCAGCTGCGACTGCACCTCCGCCTTTGTGCGTCGCACCATCAGCGCGTGCGTCAGCACGGCGTGGAGCTCCTTCACATGGCTCGCGCCCTTAGCGTCCCAGCCGAACCGCCCCTGGTGTGCGGCGGCGTACCGCCGCTCGAAGTCCTGCCGGCGGCCGAAGATCCCGGGCCGCAGCAGCTTCGCCTGAGTGAAGATCTCCGCCGGCCGGGAGGGCGACGGCGTGCCCGAGACGAGGACGAGCCTGCGCACGCCTCCCAGCAGCGGCAGCAGCGCCTTCGAGCGCTGCGACTCGGGCTCCTTGAGCGCGTGGCTCTCGTCTGCGATCGCCACGCCGAAGCCGGCCGCGCGCAGCTCCGCCGCGCGCCGGACCGCGAGGTCGTACGAGATGACCACCACACCGCACCCGCCCGAGAGCGAATCCTTGCCGCTCTCGACCAGCTGGACGCGCGGCAGCGGGGGCAGCGCGCCGCCGCCGCCGCCGCCCAAACCGCCGCCGCCGCCGCCGCAGCCGGACGCGCCAGCTGCGCCGGCGCCCCGCGCGGCCTCTGCCTCACCGCCCCACTTCCCCTCGCCCGCCCACGCGGCGGCCACCTCCGTCCCCACCGTCTCCTCCTCCCTCTCCTCCTCCACCGCCACCGCCTCCTCCTCCTCCGCCGCACCCTCCTCTTCTGACGTGTCGACATCCGACAGCACCGCTCTGACGCCGCCCCCCCGACGCGCCC
>NW_005202428.1:0-18979 GCF_000372725.1 Emiliania huxleyi CCMP1516 | reverse complement strand
ACAGCTTCGCCGCCTGGGGCGGAGGCGGCGGCGGGCGCGAGCGGCGCGCTGCAAACGAGGGGGAGCCAGCGGCGCAGCTCGGCGAGCCAGTTGCCACAGAGAGACTTTGGGCAGACGACGAGCAGCGGCCACTCGTCGCGGTAGCAGAGGGCGACGCTGAGCGCCTGCACGCTCTTTCCCAACCCCATCTCGTCCGCCAAAAGCACCCGCCCGCCGTGAGAGAGGGCGAAGCGGACCCCCTCGCGCTGGAAAGGGAGCAGCGCCTCCCGCATGGGCGATGGCAGCCGCTCGTACCTCGCCTGGCCAGCGGCCTCGCCCTCCGGGGCAGAGTACTCGAGTGCGCGCTGCCCCACGTCGCTCGCCGCCATGCGCAACCGCACCCGCCGGCCGCCGCCTCCCCCGAGCAGCACCGCCGACAGCTCGCGGTAGCTCCCCATCGGGCAGACCAGCTTGCGAGGCCCGCCCTTGACGCCCGGCAGCACGCGCACCCCCGCCACCGCCAGCAGCGCCTCCGACGCGGCGACCGCGGCGAGCGGCGGCGGGAAGGTGGCGCGCAGGACGGGCAGCCCGCCGAGCTCCTGGTCCACGTCCAGCTCGACCTCGCTCACGTCTGCCGCCGCAGCCGCAGACCCCGCCGCACCAGACGCCCCGGCGGCGCACGCCGCCGCCGCGCCTGCCGCCGCCGCCGCGCCGCCCGCCACGCCGCCGCCGCCCGCCACGCCGGCGCTGCCCGCCGCCGCGCTCGCCGCCGCCGCCGCCGCCGCGCCCTCCTCCGCAATCTCCCTGCCCTCCCCCTCGCCGGCGGCGGCGGCGGGCAGGGCAGGCAGGGTGGCGGCGGAGGGCCTCGCAGACGTTGCGACCTTGGCCCGAGGCTGCTGGCGGGCCGGGGAGGCGCCCGCCGCCTGCAAGACGCCGAACGGCCGCGGCGCGCCCCCCTCCCCGCCGGCTCTCGGCGGCACACTCCAGCCGGGCCCGCTCTGCCCGACACCCTGCCCGTGGTTCCGCGGCGATGGCTGCAGTGGCACCGCACCCCAAGACTGCCCCGATGGCTGCACCGGCGCTGGCTGCAGAGGCGGGCGCAGTGGCGACGGGTGCGGCTGCTGCGGCGCCGGCGGACGCGCGGGCGGGTGCGTCGCGTGTAGCGGCGATGGACGCGGCGGCGGAGGCGGCCGCAACGGCGACGGGTGCTGCTGCCGTGTCGGCAGCAGCCGCTGCCCTTGCTGCGGCGACGGCTGCCGCGGCATTTGCGACGGCGGCAGCCATGGCCGTGGCGGCTGGGGCTGCGGCGGCTGCGGTGGCGCTGGCTGTGGCTGCGGCGGCGTGAGCAGCTGCAGCGTCGGACACTGCTGCGGCATCTGAGGCGGCCCGGGTGGCCGCGGCCGCCATAATGGCTGCTGCGGCGCTGGAGGCGGCCCCGCGGGGCGCAGCGGAGGCCGAGGGCCAGCCGCAGCCAACGGGCCGCTTGCGGGCCGAGGCAGCAGCGGCTGCGGCGGTTGCTGCTGCTGCTGCTGCTGCTGCTGTGGACGGTGAGGCGACTGCTGAGGCTGCAGTGGCTGCTGCACCAGCGCCGCCCGGCGGCTCAACGCGATGCGCCGCTTCTCCTCAATCTCGGCCGCGCTGTAGTGCCGAGACGCCATTGACAATGAAGGGGCGCCGCGGGCGGTCGAGCGGATACAGACAAGGCGCGAAAACAAAATAAAATAAAATGTATGTGTGAGTGAGTGAGAGAGAGAGAGAGAGAGAGAGAGAGAGAAACCGCCAATGGCCGTTATCCGTTAGTGCGGACGTCGCCGCGGCTCGCCTCTGCCGCGGCGGCTGCTGCGCGCACGCGGCGGCGCCGCTCTCTCGCGAGACGGCTGGCGACGCGGCTCGCCGCCGACGTACGGTGCGCTCGTCCGACGGTCCGCAGCGTGGCGTGCGCGGCGCTGAGCGCCGCTCTGCGAGCGCCTCTGCGCCTGCACTGCCTGTCTCTGTTGATGCTGGTGGTGGTGGTGCTGCTGCTGCTGGTAGATCTCATCTCGCAGTATAGCATGCGACATCGAAACACATCTGCGCGCCTCGACACGCCATCAGCATCCATCCCCACATGAGGTTGCGTCGGAACTCACATCTCTCCGCAGAGTCCGCGCGTGGTCAGTCTGCGATCTCCATCGCTCCGAGATGGTCTCCCTGTGGGGTGTGTGAAATTGCATCAGCCAGGAGCCTCTCCAGCACCACGATGGCGTGCCCGCGGACTCTCGCCGCGAAGTGGGTGCTGCGCTCTGGGAGGCGAATGTTGAGATTGAGCCGCTCGTATGCGCATCGCATAGTGGCTTCAAACCCTCCGCTGATCGTGACGAGTCCGAGCAGATGCTTGATGCTCTGCACGAGCACGCCGGTCGAGATGCGCCCAACGCGACTCTGGCTGGGTGCGTTATAGTATGTGGCTGCAGTAAGCACAAACTGCAGTACCTCGATGGCCTGCTGGCGGAATCGGCCCGCCGCGGGCAGATTGAGCCGCCTGTTGGCCTCTTGGATGGTGCGGAGAGGGGAGGTGTGCGGGTCGAGATTGAGCAGAAGCTTGATGCTTTCGAACATCTGCACGGTGTGTATCGCTATCTCCGGTGTGTCGACGACCGCAGCCGTCGAGATCCTCATGCCCACTGCCGGCGGCTGGGCAATGGGCTCTGCATCGGCAGTGGGCGTGTGGGTCTCTGCGTCGACATCCTCCTGACCATCCTCCTGACCGTAGACATCGTCCTCCAGCCGGGACAGGCGCTGGCGGATGTCGCTCGCCCAGCCGAAGACGAGCACGACCAAAGTAAAGGCCAGCAGGGCATAGACGTGAGAACCCCCCGTTGCGGGCGAGAAGGTGCTCCAGTAAAAACTGCGCTTGTCCGCATCTTTCTCGGTGTAGCCGTACGGGGTAGCCGACATCGGCACTTTGAAGGTCCCGCGCTTGGCACGGCCGGCAACGGCCTCTCCGTGCTCTCCCTCCAAGGAGCCGCGCAAGGAGTCGCGCATGGCACGGCCGGCATCGGCCTCTCCGCGCTCTCTCTTGGCGAGCTCGCCGACGTTCATGCCTTCACCGGGCAGCGCTGCCATGTCCGGCACCTGCGTGTCGTCGTGAGCAACGAGGGGCGGCGGCGACTGGGAGTGGTGTTGCGAGCGATGAGAGAGTGCTGCGGATTGGATCAGCAGCAGCATGCGAGTCGCTCGGTCTGCCCTGCCTTCGAACGACGCAAAATGAAATCCGAATGTAATCAAACTCGGCGCTGTGAACACGACACACGCATTCGATTGCAGGAGTCAGGTCACAGAGGCGGCCGATGCCGTTGGTCTCCCGATGGCTGTGGCGCGCCGATGCCTTCGGCGTTAGCCGGTGGCGGAGGCGTGTCTCTCTGACTGACTAACTGACGGACTGCGTGCGCGCGTGCGCCACCCCCCGCCCCTCCCCCGCCCCTGTTGCCGCCGCGCCGCCCCTCTCACTGCACCCTCCGCCTCTGGGCTCCCTCGCCGCAGATGTGGAACCGCGCTATGCACAAGGACCGCAAGATCATGGCGGGGAAGGACCCGCGGGACCTGTCCGCGTTCGAGCCGTCCGTGGTGAAGCAGAAGACGCGGCTCGTCGTCTCCTTCTACTTCCGCAACTTCGAGCACGGTGAGGCGCTGACCAAGCTGTACCGCGAGTTTGTCGCCAAGGTGATGGACCTCGCGCGGCAGAAGGCCATCGGCTGCCCCCAGGAGGAGTCGTTCCACAACACCGAGACGCTCTCCGCGCTCGTCGAGGAGTACAACCTCGCGCCGGTCCTCGCGTCCTCCTGGACGGGCAAGCTCAACCAGACGGAGAAGCTGCAGCTCGAGCGCAAGATCGGCGACGAGTCACGGCGCATCGACTTCGGCCTCAAAGTCGCCGCGAGTTGCCTCGACCTCTCCATCCAGATCGGCACGCAGCTCACCGTCGACGGCTGCACCCACCTCTACAACGAGGTGACCAGGGAGCTGGTGCCCTTCCCGATCGTCGACCAGCACGATCTCGTCTACCTTGTCGTCTACCTCGACCTCGACCTCGGCATGTGGACGCACGTGATGGTCGACGAGATGCAGGACGTGACCCGGATCCTCTACCTCTTCATACTGCAACTCGTCCGCCGGCGCGCCAACCTTTTGATGGTGGGTGACCCGGCGCAGTCGATGTACTACTGGATGGGCGGCGATAAGGCGCCCTGCCGTCACCCCTCCCGCCTCGCGCCCGCCTCGCCTAACCCTCCCCCCGCATCCCCCCTTCCACGCCCCCCCCCCCCCCCTCTCCTGACACTGTACACGTCATGCTCGCCACAGGCGACGCTCGAGCAGATGCTGCACGGCCGCGAGCAGTACACCCACATGCTCAACTACCGCAGCGCCCGCAGCGTCATCGAGGCGACGCAGCCGGCTCTCGCCGCCACCGGCTCCACCGACACGATCGTGCAGATTCGCGACGTCGACGGCGAGTACCGCGAGAATGTCACCTTCCACTCCCACCCGATCGTCGCGGGGGAGAGGACCGCCCTGCTCACGCGCATGGCCGCCACCGTCTTCGAGATCTACAACGTGCTGCTCTCCAAGGGCTACATTCACGTCAAGATGGTCGGCCGCAAGTCCACCCGCGACAATGTCCTCAAGCTGCTCGGTGAGCTCGAGGGGCCCATGTCGTCCGTCCTCACGCGGCTCAACCTGCGCCTCGACAGCTCCGCTCCGGCGTCGCAGAACGAGCGCCACGACACCACCCTCGCCCTGCAGGCATCGATTACTGCTTGGTCCAAGCTGGCGTCGGCGGGGGACATCGACGCGCTCGACTCGCGGACCGCGTACTCGGCGTGGCTGGAGAAGGTGTACACCGAAGACGCCGCCGCTGGGGACACGCTCGTCGTCTCCACGATCCACGGGTACAAGGGCCGGCAGGCGACTCGCGTATGCATCTTCCAGCCCGACCACCTGCCGCTGCCCGACCGGCTCAGGCTCAAGGACGACCCGTGGCGGTCGTGGGAGGCGGACGAGGAGCGATGCATCTTCAATGTCGCCCTCTCGCGGGCGGAGGACAGGCTGCATCTCATGGTACACCTCGAGGACGGCGCCAACCGCACCGGACTCCTCACCCTGTGGGACGCGCCGGCCGACCTGGAGACCTCGCAGTCAACCGAGGCCACCGCGTCCATCATCTCTTCACAGGTGTGCACTCGCATGCCCTTCCCCCCCCCTGCCCCCCCCGCCCTCTCAGCCTCCCTCTATGCTCCGAGCAGGAGTCCGCCGGCGAGCCGGATGAGGTGGACGAGGCCACCAACGGCGCCCTCGCCGTGCTGCAGCTCGAGGCCGTGCCGGCCAACCTTCAGGAGCTCGCGGCCGCCGTGCGGCAGAACCTCCGCGCCGCCAACTCGTCCATCGCCAACTTCGACTCGCCGGCGGTGCAGGCACGCACGCAGGAGTGCTTGGGCGCGCGCCGCCACCTCACCAAGGTGATCACCCGCCGCAACCTGCAGCGGGTGGACGACGCCATGGCACTGCACCACTAGACGCGCTCTCAGTGAAGAGGGGGGCTCGCCCACGCCACCGGCTAGTCCAGCGGCATCGGCTTGCGCCACCGCCATCGGCGCCAACGCCACCGGCATCGGCTCCCCCCCCCCCCCCTCCCGCTTGAATGTGAGTCTTGTGTCGCACTCTCAGTGAACCTCCCGTGTCCTGTCTGAATGTGAGTCTTTGTGTCGCACTCTCAGTGAGGAGGGGGTTTGCCCACGCCACCGGCTAGTCCCGCGGCATCGGCTTACGCCACCGCCAGCGGCGCCAACGGCATCGGCTCCCCCCCCCGCCCCCCTTCCCGTGTCCGGCTATTGTCGCCTGCATACATGCTCGTTAAACGCGGGATGCTCACCCCTAGCACAGAAAAGAGAAAAGAGACGAGGACCACAAAGAGAAGGAGGAGTGCGGGCGCCACGCCCGCGCCCCCGAGCCAGCTAGTCATAGCCTCCATAGACGACGCGACACACATGTCCGGCGATATCCTTCGTGGTCTCATCCAAGCAGCAGGCATACCTCCTCTCTGCATTGCGTCCAGCTTCACGAAGTGCATGAATACGACATGATGCGCCCACGACGTGCGCCGTGGGCTCAATGGAAGTGGCGGTGTTGTGATCTTTCCGCTCAATGGAAGTCCGAGGCGCCAAGACTTCCACCCATATCACGACGCGATGCGCTTATGGTGGCTGCTTGAATACGCCTTCGTCGCGCACAAGCTTCGGCTAGGCGTCTATAGGGGTGAGAGCTGGCCGTGGAAGGTCGTTGGTCCAATGGGCCAAGCACTCCTGAGCGCACTTGACGAGCACGGCGTGAGACCGCTACCGAAGGGTGGCTGCCCGGGCTGTACCGAGCTGCGACTAGACAATTGGACCATTTCGCCGTGGGGGGACGACTCCAAGCTGTTCCTCTCGTGGCCAGGAGCGACGAGCGCGGTGTGGCACAAAATGCAACACGAGTGCCGCAACATCTCTACGCATTACGGCCGGGCATCACCGTCTAGTTTGTGGTGGGAGGCGCCACGGGGCAGCTCCGACGCGAGAGCAGCCGATCAGGTCATTCACCAGGCGCCCACCCATCGCATTGCCGTGAACGGTCACGCTGATTCTCCCGAGGAGAGGCAAGCGAGCGAGCGGCGCGTCGTGTTGCTGGATCGCAGCCCACCGCGTCAGCTGATCAGCCGCGGCGCGGTACGCTGGCCTCTCCTCCGTGATCAGGTGAGCACCAATGACACATGCCATACTGCGCAGCAGTGGAGTCTGCCTGCATACGCGTACGTCACGCCGCACGGCGCACAGCTCAACAACCGCTTTCTTATGACCCAGCAACCGCTTCCGTGCCTTGTCGAGATCTTCCCCCGCGGCTACTACACCTCGTGCTACGTGCTGCCCTTCAGCCCGCAGCGTCACGTTCAGGTGATGGGCCAGCGCGTGTGGGACGTGCACGCTAGCGTGGGCTCGCCACATGCGCTGCAGTCTGGGTGGGTCACCACCAACTACAGTAAATGTGATCACTTGGGCGAGATGAATGATGGAAGTCGTGCTCAGAAATTCTGCCAAGCTCGTGTGCGTTCCGCGCTTCGGGCACAGCCAGTCGAAATTGACAATACGACGCTCGACGCTGCCCTGGTGCTTTGCGCGCATGCTGTCGTACCTACATCGTGCCAGGCGTAGCTGGTGGCACGATGCGATCGCCGACCGGTAACGTGCAAGCATGCGTTCCGATTTCGCACGGTCCCGTACCGTTCTCACACATCCATAAACTCACTTTGGCCTCACTGAAGCGATGCCTCAATCCTGAATCCTCAGATTTTAGATTAGGACGCTGCGGACCCTCTACGACGAGGCGTAGCTGTGTACGTGCGGGGAGTACAGTGTTGCGTGTCCGTTAGCTCCGAGTAGCCGAGGGGGCGTTCTGCAGATCTGCAGTTAAGGGGAGAGACCCGGTACACGGAACGACCAACCCCCGTGTTTATTTTACGGCCCTTTGGAAGGCCCTTTCCCTGCGAACGCGCACACCCCCCAGGGCTCTAGGGCTCCCTAGGCCTAGCCCGCAACCCGATCCCGATCATCCGGCCCGCTGGGTGCGCTTCTTAGCTCCCCGGCCCCCTGGATGTGAGGCTGAGGACTGCACTCCAAGCAAGTGCTCCAAGTCGTAGAGCCGTACGTTATCCAGTACCGTACCCGTCTCTCGCATCCACGAAAACGCGAATAAACACTTCCGGGCTCCGTCCCCGGGGCTCTCTCGCGCTAAAGGGTATGCACTGGGGGCGTAGAGAGAGGAAATGGAACGAGCTGCCCCGCCGACCCGTGCGACACAGCTGCAGGGCGCAACGGGGACGGCGCCCCGGCGGCTATACGTGCCGGGGGAGGGGGGGGGGGGGGAGGTCGGCACCAGGGCGCGCGAGTCACAGCACGAGGCTGCCCATGGGACGTCTGTGCACGGTAGGGGGAGGGGGAGGCCTACTCCTCGCTCTTCCGCCCGGTGGGAGGGGGGGACGGCCCTACTCCTCTCCCTTCTTGGCCGCCGCCACCTCCACCTCGTCGCGGATGACGGTGTTCTTCTTTCCCTCCGTCGCGGACGCCACCTAGGGGTGTGGTGCTAGGGTGGGATGGGGCGTGGAGAGGGGGGGGGGCAGGTCTTGGACACTAAGGCTGCCTACTACCTATTGCGTGAGCACGCGCTAGAGGCCGTCATCGCATTCGCCTTCCTGGGACCCAGCGGCTCCCCTCGGCTCCTTTCGGCTACCCTCACCCTCGGCTGCCCCTCGTCTCCTCTCGGCTCCTCTCGGCTCCTCTCGGCCCCCCTCGGCCCCTCTCGGCTCCCCTCCTCTCCCCTCCTCTCCCCTCCTCTCCCCTCCTCCCCCCTCGGCCCCTCTCGGCTCCTCTCGGCTCCTCTCGGCCCCCCTCCTCTCCCCTCAGCCCCTCTCGGCTCCTCTCGGCTCCTCTCCCCGCCTCTCCCCTCCCCTCCTCTCCCCTCGGCCCCTCTCGGCTCCTCTCGGATCGTCTAGCCGCGCACCATCGGCCGCCCTCCCAAATCAATCGGCGTCTCCTTCGGAAGCGCCTGCGCCCGGAGACAGAGAGAGGCGGTGAGAGGCGGCGGCTGGGCGGCGGGGGGAAGGCGGGGAGAGGCGGCGCGGAGGCAGCGCGCGCAGCACTCTCGGGCAGTCTCGGCGCATCTCGGGCAATCTCGGCGCATCTCGGGCAATCTCGGCGCATCTCCCTGGTCTCAAAGACGACCGGGCCGATGTTTGACTCCTTTTCGAGCGTCTGGTAGTTGTTCCGGCCGGCCGCCTGTATCTCGCCCGCCTACGGGGAGGTATGGGGAGATACGGGGAGATACGGGGAGATACGGGGAGATACGGGGAGGTACGGGGAGGTACGGGGAGGTACGGGGAGGTATGGGGAGGTCCGGGGAGATACGGGGAGGTACGGGGAGGTACGGGGAGATGTGGGGAGATACGGGGAGGTACGGGGAGATGTGGGGAGGTATGGGGAGATACGGGGAGGTACGGGGAGATACGGGGAGGTACGGGGAGTCCGGGGAGATACGGGGAGGTATGGGGAGGTACGGGGAGATACAGGGAGGTACGGGGAGGTACGGGGAGATATGGGGAGGTCCGGGGAGATACGGGGAGGTACGGGGAGGTACGGGGAGGTACGGGGAGATGTGGGGAGATATGGGGACTCCACGTCTAGACGACAGGAGCCCCACGGCATTGAACGTGCAAGGCCCGGTGTGTGTGTATGTGTGTGTGTGTGTGTGTGTGTGAGTGTGAGTGTGTGTGTGTGTGTGTGTGTGTGTGTGTGTGTGTGTGTGTGTGTGTGTGTGTGTGTGTGTGCGTGTGCGTGTGTGTGTGCGTGTGTGTGTGTGTGTGTGTCTGTGTCTGTCTGTGTCTGTGTGTGTGTCTGTGTCTGTGTGTCTGTGTGGGTACGCCTTGGACTCGTAGTTGCCGCCCGCGTTCGAGCCGAGGTCGTAGTTTGCGCCCGACGCCTAAGTCATGTCTCCCCACATCTCCCCATATCTCCCCATATCTGGGGAGCCGAGGTCGTCACTTGCGCCCGACGCCTGAGGCAACCAGCCCGCCAGCAGCCAGTCAGCGCTACACGCCTCCTGGCATGGAGGACGGCGCGGGGGGGGGAGGGGAGGGGGGGGGGGGGGGGGGCACGCCTGAGGTGACATCAGCAACGAGTCCCACGCCATTCGACTGGTCCATGCGAGGGCCGTCTACAGCGCCCGGCGCCTTCTTCAGCTTTTCGCGGATCACCTCCTCTGAGATGTCGTCCTAGGGCAGAAAAGAAAACGAACGGGCGGTGCTTCTTGCCTCACCGCCAAGCGCCGCTCACGGCCGGGCTATGTCTAATCTCGGCTAATCTCGGCTAATCTCGGCGAATCTCGGCCAGATGACGAGACGCCCTCAGGTACGAACCTCGGCTGATCTCAGGTGCGAATCTCGGCTGATCTCGGCTGATCTCAGGTGCGAATCTCGGCTGATCTCGGCTGATCTCAGGTGCGAATCTCGGCTGATCTCGGCTGATCTCAGGTGCGAATCTCGGCTGATCTCGGCTCGTAGCGGCTATTGGCCCTCCTTGTCGTCAGCCTGGATGTCTCCCCATATCTCCCCATATCTCCCCATATCTCGCCATATCTCGGCTATTGGCCCTCCTTGTCGTCAGCCTGGATGTCAACCACCGTCCAGCCGAGGGCGTCCTGCGGCCAGGCACGCACCGCAGTTACTTCATTGTAATTCATGGTTCAGTAATGCAGGTGTCCCGCCAGGCGCGCATTGCAATTACTTAAGCAAGCGAGCGCTAGTGAACTCCCAGGGAACCGATATGCCTCACGGTGTGTTTACAATACTCAGGGTCCCGCTGTTAAGTAATTGATCAATATTGCTATCTCTCGGCTAGACCTCGGCTAGACCTCGGCTAGACCTCGGCTAGACCTCGGCTAGACCTCGGCTAGACCTCGGCTAGACCTCGGCTAGACCTCGGCTAATCCTCGGCCATCATCTCTCGGCTAGTCAGCCAGTCCACAACTCGGCCCATCTCGGGTCATCTCGGCTCCATCTCGGGGCAACTCACCTTGACCGCCATCTTGTGGCTAGCCACACGCCCCTTTGCCATCCCTCCCACCTGTGCGGGGGGGGTATGGGGAGATATGGGGAGATATGGGGAGGTACGGGGAGATATGGGGAGATATGGGGAGGTACGGGGAGGTACGGGGAGGTACGGGGAGATGTGGGGAGGTACGGGGAGATATGGGGAGATATGGGGAGATATGGGAGATATGGGGAGATATGGGGAGATATGGGGAGATATGGGGAGATATGGGGTATGGGCCGTCTGCCACCCCTCCCCACCTGTGCCGGCCGGGCAACAGCTCTGGTTCCCTGACTGCAATGCCCCGTGTGTGCTCCGCGAGTGAGCGTGTGCCCCGTCGCCCGTGCTCCAGAGCAGGCATGAACGCACTGGCGCGGCTGGCTGCCAGGGCTGCCGCGGCCGCGGTGTCGCCGAGTGCGTGTCTTCTTTTGCCTTGCCCGACGGTCGGGGCCTCAGCCCTGGCGAGGAGAGGCACACGCACGCTCTCTCGAGGTCTCTAGGAGCGGAGCCGCGGCGAGTGACCCAAATGGGTCCTCGGAGCGGGTACCCTGGGTGGGCGGGGCCTCTACTCGCCAGACCTCTGCCTGTCCGGCCGTCCTCTGGCTGGGGAGATATGGGGAGATAGGGGGAGATATGGGGAGATATGTCCGCCCGTCCTCTAGCTGGTCCGTGTGCGTGCGACCTTTGGCGTCGCCATGCTGCTGTGTGCCGCCGTCCAGCTACCGTGCAACATCTCCAAGCGCCTCGGTGCTGGCCAGGGGTGGGAGCACGGAAGTGTCTCGGAAGTGTCTCGGAAGTGTTTGGGCTGCAGGTCTGCGCACGCCAGCAAGCCCGTGGCGGCCTGCACTGCGGGAGCCGACCACTCTAGCTCTTCGCTGCCCCGGCGGTGCAGTGTCTCGGACGTGTTTCGGACGTGTCGCGGACGTGTCTCGGACGTGTCTCGGACGTGTCATGTCTCGGTCGTGTCTCAGAGACGGTCGTGTCTCAGAGAGGGCTGACTGCACCGACGACCCTACCCACGTGATGAAGACAAACTTGACGGCCTGCACCGAATCAGCGAGGACGGGCTTCAGAGGGGTGCGCTGTGGTGCGAGTGCGGGCGTGTGCCAGTTTTCTTCAGTGGCTCGGCGACGGCAACAAGCGGCAGGCAAGCAGACGCCGGGGCAGGCATGGGCACACCTTGGACTCCTGGTCACGGCCGCCCTCGACGCGCAGCAGGACGTACTGCACCTCGCCGTCATCCAGCTCGCCTACGGCGGCCCCCGCGGCGCCTCCGAGAAGGCTCCCGAGCAGCACACACTGTGCCGGCGAATTGCAGAGTGAACCGGCCATCTCGTCCATCGAGCCGCTTCCGGTCTTTTGGAGAATGAGCTTCGCCTGAGAAGGAGGCGTTGATGGTCGGTTGCGGCGGCCGTGCAGCGCCATCGCGGCAGAGGCGAGAGACAGGGCTGCAGAGGCGATGCTTTGCTCGGGCGGGCGGCGCTCGCCTTGCCGTCGTATTTCAGGATGGCGTACATGTCATCGGTGCCGTCGTCTCGAACCGAGGCGATTGCCGTGGAGATTCCACCGTCGCTCACGTCCACCGAACCCATGGCTCGCGCCTTTTTGCCCTCGCTGAATGCCTCGGCGTCTCCCCTGCCGGCGATTTAGGGCATCGTGAAAAAGAATTTAAACAACACAAGTCTCTCACACAGCACAGTGGGACGGCCGCGAGGTGGCACGAAGGTTGAAGCGAGAATCGGAGAGAGACTGCGAAGAGAGATAGGAAGAGGCAGACTCCCTAGGGTAGGCGACGGCTAGCGCATCACACCCCTCTCCTTAAAATCCCTGTGTGGTGGCGGCGTGCCGTTCTCCCATCCCTCCCTTGGCAATCGCTGGAAGTGCGCAGAGCAGCCCGAGCGAGGAGGCGCGGCGGGTGTGCATGGCCGACCAGCCGCGCTGCGCCGCCACGGTGCGGCCCGGGCGCGATCGGTCGCAGCGGGGGCGAGGCCTTACCCCCGGGGACAACACTTACCCGAGCTGTTGCCACCACAGCGCTGCAAATTTGCGAGTATTGCAAAAGTCCGATAAGTCGCGCGACCGCAAACTTTATACCTTCCATAGGAGGACGACCGCGAGGTGGCATGAAGGTTGCAGCGAGAATCGGCGAGGGACTGCGAAGAGAGATAGAAAGAGGCAGACGCCCAAGGGCGGGCGACGGCTAGCACCACACTCCTCTCCTTATTAAAATCCCTGTGTGGTGGCGGCGTGCCGTCCTCCCCTGGGTTGTCTTCTTTTTTACCTTCCATCTTCGAACCGCGGTGAGAACGAACCTGCCAAGGTGCACGTTGTGGACCGAGTAGACAACACCTCACATCGCCGCGGTCCTTCCTAGCTTCTGCAGCACCAAGGCCTGCGTGTTTTCACCTTACCCGCCAGAGGGGGAGTGTTTTTTTCTCTCTTTCACGAATTCGGCGCCGAGTCGACCCGAGCCAGTAGGGCGCCGGCGCCCCAGCGTAGAGGGCCTCGTGTAGCCCTCCTTTTGGTATTATAAAATGGTGTTGTGCAGCGAAGGGATGGTACCGGTCAAGGTCGGCTTCATCGGTGCCGGCATGATGGCCGGCGCGATGATCCGCGGCCTCGTGAGCTCGAAGACGTGTCCGGCCGACTGCGTGATTGCATCGGACGCGTATCAGCCGTGCGTCGATGGGCTGGCCGAGGAGCTGGGCATCACGTCGGGCGGTTCGAACAAGGACGTCGCCTTGTTCGCCGACCTCATCGTCCTCGCCGTCAAGCCGCAGATGGTGGAGGACGTGTGTGCAGACATCAAGGGCTCCGGCACCAATCCTCTCGTCGTCTCGATCGCCGCGGGCGTCACGATCGAGTCGCTCGAGGGGTGGCTCGGCTCGAGCGCCCGCGTGGTGCGGGTGATGCCAAACACGCCGTGCCTCGTCGGCGAGCTTGCCGCCGCCTACGCCCCCAACGCAGCGTGCTCCGCCGCCGACGCGGCGACGGTCAGCTCTCTGCGGTGCGGGCGGCGGGCGTATGAAGTAACCAATGAATGATTAAGAATCAGGCGACGGTCGGCTCTCTGCTCGGCGCTCTCGGCACGGCGTTCAAGGTCAAGGAGGCCGACCTGGACGCGGTGACGGGACTGTCAGGCTCTGGCCCCGCCTACGTCTTTCAGTTTATCGAGGCAGCTGCGGCCGGCTCGTCGCGTGCGGCTGCGCGACCTCGAGATGGCCCGAAGTCACCCGAGAGTAGGCCCTCTCCGACGGAGGCGTGCGCGCAGGCCTCACCCGCCCGATCGCGACGGCGCTCGCGGCGAAGACCGTTCGCGGCGCCTAATCTCGGGTAATCTCGGGTGATCTCGGGTGATCTCGGGCGATTAGGCGCTCGCGGCGAAGACCGTTCGCGGCGCGGCGACGATGGTGCTGCAGACAGGCAAGCACCCGGGGGAGCTGAAGGACCAGGTGACGAGCCTTGCCACAGCCGCAGGCTGGCGCCCCAGAGTTCGCTTTCAGCAGTTTCTGGCCCGTCCAGGTGACGAGCCCTGGCGGCACGACAATCACGGGCGTCCACGCGCTGGAGCAGGGCGGGATGCGCGCGGCGGTGATGAACGCGGTGCTCGCCGCGACGGCACGGTCGCGCGAGCTGGGCAAGAAGTGACGAAGCGGGAGAGCGGAGTCGGGTGTGTGAGGTGGTGCTAGGCAGCCTTGTGCAGGGCAGCCTGTTGTGCCGCAGTGGGCTCGTTGGCGTGTTTTTCTTCGGTGACGGGTGAGCGCCGAGCGCAGAAGGGGAGCGCGGCGTCCGTTTGCCCCCCCCCCCTCCCCCCCCCATCTTTGTTTACCGATGCATCCTAGAATGCAAAAAAACGCATTCTCTAGGACGCACTTTTCAATTTCATCTCAAATCAAAGATACCATATTAAATAAATAAATAAAAACGGACACCTCTGTACTGTGAGATGGATCTTTGTGCAGGGTTCTTTGTGGGTGTGGTCGGCGACTAGCCGGGGTCGTCCTCCCGGTGGGCGGTGGGGGACATCGCACTAGCCGCAGATACCATATTGTCGCTCGGGTACACTATGCGATGTAACTTATTCCGGGGCCCGTGTGCGGGGAGCGAACCTTAGCGACCGCCCAGAAGCTTTCTGAGCGAACCAATCGGGCCAGGATCATCAGCATATGTCCCCTCCACAACATCGTGGGCGTTTGAGCGGTATTTGAGGAGCACCGCCACTCTGAAGTTCGGCCGGGTGGTCTGCAGACCCCCCCCCCCCGGAGCAGCAGAGGCTCCGTGGGGTCGAAAAGTCGACGCTGGGAGTCGCAATCGTCAAACCGTCGCAACACCACGCGGTACGCACGTACCGCCCACATCCCCTCCACCGCTGAGCAGGCGCAGATCGACCGCCGGGCCGCGTAGTCGTCGTCAAGGAGCGGTTTTTGGAGCCGTAGCCCGTACGACGAGGTCCCAGACGGGCGAAGATGCGGTTTTTCGACGACCACACGCGATTTGGTATCTGGTTTTTGCTAAAAACGGGCCGCCTAGTGCAGCATCACTAGTACAACACGCAACCACACTGATAGCTCCACACTGGCCGGTATAGGCGAGAACCGACGGCGTCACGGTCGCCGGAGTGGACGCACTGCACACACACTGTGACCGTGTCGACGGTGTGACAGTGAGCTGACACAATCGTCGGCGCCGCGCTATCGCGGCGCCCCGCAGTCTACACGCCTCAGACGCACCCCTGAACGCGCCATGGGCGCGCAGATACACCGCAGCGCCGAGGAGAATCCACACCTGGCCGGTCCCGAGCCCCGTCCTGGGCCTCCAGGCGGCCGAAGATCGGCGTTCGGGCGGGATGAACTTGTCGGAAATGGAGCAAACTTGGCGCGGCTCGCCGCTCGCGGTACCGGGTGAGCCTGGATAGGGCAAAATCTGGGGTGAATACGAGGGACAGAGGTCGCAAGTTTGTCGCGCAAGTTTGCGCGGCGTGGCGCTGCCCCGCTGCCGAGGGCGCCACCAACCCGTGGCGGCGGCATTTCCAGCCCAAATTGGGCGTTCCGTGCGCCTTGCCGGCGAGAGTGGACGGGCTGTGCATCGTGGGGGGGGTGAGTGGGAGGGAGGTGGTCGTGTGCCTACTTTGTCGGCCGCGCGCGAGGAGAATTCTGGGTGTGAGGCGCGCAGGAGGCGAGGGTGGGCGCGCCGGCGGTCGAGCCGCCGAACAATTCGACGTGGCGCAGCTCCGTGCCGGCGGGGACGACCAAGCACATGATGTCGGCGGCGGTCGCGCGACGAGCGAGAGCCGCAGGGGCCCTCTGAGAGCCAGGCGCCGAAAAGCAGCGATGAGTGGCGCCGCGATCAGCCACCTGTGGGCGGTCATCGGGGTCGCGGTCAAGCTCGCGACGGGGTAAATCTGGTGCTTCTAGTATCACTGGTGGGCAGGGTGTGCAGCAGCCGCGCTCAAAAAGAGGCAAAAAAAGCGGCTGCTACTTTGAGTGTCTACTTTCTCGACACACCGTTCTCGGCCCGGCCGGAAAGCTGGCTGGTGGTCGCGCGCAGCGCGTCGGCGCGCTCCAACTGGTTGGGCACCTCGGCTGGGTCCATCGGCAAGAGGCCCGCGCCGTCGGGCGGCCCCGGGAGCGCATGATGCCCCTCCGAGAGGCGCTGACGCCCCGCCGAGATCGCGCTGGTTTGGCACGAAAAACACGAGGCGCGGAGGGGGGGGTCCGAATAAGATACATCATAACACAGGGCATTCTAGGATGCGACGGCTCGCTGTCCTGGAGATGGCCGCGCCGTGTCTTTTGTTGCGCGTTCCATCTTAGACGCCACAAGCATCTATAGATGCACAGCTAAGTGCTGCGATCGGGGGTGGCCCATTTCTTGTTTCCTTTCTTTTGGGGGGTCCTGTGGGCACCCTACCGAGTCAGAATCAATCGCGATAGCCCGTGATGTCCTCGAGGAGTTCGTCGTAGGCGGCATAGAAGGGACCGTGCTGGTCCCGCGCCTCTGCTAGCTGCGCTGCGAACTAACTGACTGGTTGGTTGGTCGCCGCCAGCCGCGTAATGGTTGCTGTTGTGCGGCGAGCATGACGGTGTCGCCATTGACTAGGTTAGGTTAGGTAGAAAGGTGAAGAACAGTCAGGCTCGGACTGGACACCAGCGCGGTATGGGTGGACGCGGGACTTTGATAGTCGCCAAGAAAAGAATTCCAAGCGCGGTCGACGAAGACGGCGCGGCCTGGGCGTGGTTCAACAGAGCTGCATGAGCGGCCGGCGTCGGCCGGCCACGCTTCAGAATCGATGCCGCCGCCGCCTGATGCCTCTCCCGCCTTTGCCGGCCGCTCGCGCTTGCCCAAGCCGGCCTCTGATCTGAATCCAGTGTCTTCCGGCCTGCCGTCTCCGCTGCAGCAGGCGCGTGATGTGCCGCGCCTCCGGCTGCTGGCCTCGCGCGAGCTGCGCCCCTCCCGCGCAGTCCAGCCGCCGCTCCGCTTCTCAGATACGCCACATCCTCGTCCCTGCTCCCTTGCTCTCTCTCTCTCCCCACGGCCCGCCGCCCGCTCCCTGTGCTGTCCGTCGCCTTGCTCCTTCCCTCACCCTCACACGGCGCCCCTCCCCTCCGCAGGCGGCGGACGACTCGTCGAGCGGCTCGACCGCCGCAGTGCGCGACGAGCTCCCCTCGCCCTGGCTCGCCTCCGCCTGCGCCGGAATCGGCAATCCCGCCCTGCTGAATAGAATTACAATCCCACCCTGCTGCTCTGCTCCCCGCTTCCTTCTCCTCTCACCGCCGCTACTCACTCCTCCTCCTTCCCCTCCTTCCTCCGCGCTTCCTTCTCCTCTCACCGCCGCTACTCACTCCTCCTCCTTCCCCTCCTTCCTCCCCGCTTCCTTCTCCTCTCACCGCCGCTACTCACTCCTCCTCTTTCCCCTCCTTCCACCCCTCCTCCTGGCCGCCGCCTCTCTTCACACCGCGCCGCTCCCTCCAGGCGTCCTCCCGTCGCCGGCTCTGCTGTGAACAAGGACGTGTCTCGGAAGTGTCTAGGAAGTGTCTATAGGCGTCCTCCCGTCGCCGGCTCTGCTGTGAACAAGGACGTGTCTCGGAAGTGTCTAGGAAGTGTCTATAGGCGTCCTCCCGTCGCCGGCTCTGCTGTGAACAAGGACGTGTCTCGGAAGTGTCTAGGAAGTGTCTATAGGCGTCCTCCCGTCGCCGGCTCTGCTGTGAACAAGGACGTGTCTCGGAAGTGTCTAGGAAGTGTCTATAGGCGTCCTCCCGTCGCCGGCTCTGCTGCCATCGGGGTGCCTGCCCTCTGTCGTGGTTGGCATGTCTCCGGCGCTGCTGCCCGCCAACTCAGCGCCGGTGCGCCGCGTACCACTCCAACCGATGCGCGGCAGTGGGCCCTCCTTGCGCCGCGTATTTACGGCCGATCGCCGGGGATGCACATGCACATGTGCATGCACATGCACATGTTTTCAACCCACACCCACTCAACGCAACTAGCACCGGTTGCAGCTCGGCCGTCGTTTCCGTTTCTTTTTTCGCAGCGAGTTTCTTTTTTTTAGGTGCAGCTCGACCGGCTTCCAGACGCCGCGGGAGGCGGCAGCGAGCAGCAGCCCTTTCCCCTCCACCAATCAATAAGGTTGCGAGTCATTCTTGATTGGCCACAGGCGGCAGCGAGCAGCACTTCTTTCCCGCCATTAATCAGCAAGGTTGCGATTCATTTTTGATTGGCCACAGGCGGTGGCGAGCAGCACTTCTTCCCTCTCGACTCCGTGGTGCGCGAGAAGGAGAAAGAGGAGAAGGAGGCGGGCGGCGGCGCCGCCCCGGCCGAGGGGGGCATCATGATGCTCTCGGATCTGCAGGAGAGGAGATCTGGGGAGATATGGGGAGGGGTGGGGAGGGGTGGGGAGGGGTGGGGAGAGACGGGGAGAGATGGGGAGAGATGGGGAGAGACGGGGAGAGATGGGGAGAGATGGGGAGAGATTGGGAGAGATGGGGAGAGATGGGGAGAGATGGGGAGAGAAGGGGGGAGAAGGGGGGCGAAGGGGATTGCTCATTGCTCTTCTCCGATCTGCAGGAAGAGCGCGCGTCGCGGGAGACGCTACACAACGCGACCCGCGACTATGGCATCCCCTTCCTCGTGGCGGAGGCCTCGGCTTGATCTGCATTCCTTGATTCCCTCCCTCCTTCCACTCATTAGGCATCTCCCTCGTTGCGAGCCCCGGCGCACCGCGGCACTCCAAGGCACTTCCTGGACACTTCCTGGACACTTCCTGGACACTTCCTAGACACTTCGTAGACACTTCCTGGACACTTCCTAGACACTTCCTAGACACTTCCTGACACTTCCTAACGTCTCGAGCG